>NW_026690864.1:300000-600000 GCF_020826845.1 Diceros bicornis minor | reverse complement strand
CTTTTGGATAACTTATCAATCTTTACACTTGGATTTGTGCTCTATTCTGATTGTATGTCTTATTTCAACAAATATGTTTATTAAAAAGAGAAAATGAAAGCACAACAACAAATGAAAAAAAAACAGTTATCCAACTGAGAAGTGCCCAGAGGACTAACCAGAACGTTTGGGGAAAACAAACCGAAACAGACCTAACAAGTTAAAATGCAGAGTTATTTAGAGTCAATACAAACCAGAAATTTACCTTATTGAAGGTGAAATTGTAGAGATATACACATGTGCATGTGAGTATTCTATCATGTATACATACATATATATGATATACATAGGTACATGCATTATATATATGTGTGAGTGTTTGTGGACACACATGCACATATGCGTCTCTCTATATATAGAACTTACAGTGGGTATATATATGTGTGTGTGTGTGTATTTATACATATACATACGGCTGATCTGGAGAGGGAGGGAGGGACAGATGTTTACTGACCACCTACAAGGTTTCTCAAACTTAATTTTTCCAACATTTGAAATGTCATTTTTTTAAACTTAATATATGTTTCAATAATACATTTGTATTTTAATGTGTTATACCAGTATAATCCCAGCATTTTTAATTTGTTCATTAACGGCAGAATTCTCCAGCTTGTATGCATTCTCTTGATGCTGTGATGTAATAGGCTGGGCGCTGACAGCCTCCCTTTTGTATTCCAGAGGTTGTGTGAAACCTCAAGTTTGTGGTCTCTCTCTGGCCTGCGGATTTGGACCAAGTTTCTGCACGTGCTCACTAGCTGTCCTCCAAAATTCACTCTAACCACCACTGTTGGGAGCATACACAGGGAAGAAGCCCTAGGGTGGAGGCGTGTGTATGTGAGGCACGCAGAGCACTGGGGGTGCCTAAGGGCCAGCTGGGGAGATCCATGGGTGAGGTATACCCCACAAGTCGTGGGAGACTTCTTGATGGAGTGCTCAGTGCAGTTACAGGATCCACATCCTTTAAAGCCCTCTAAGAGTACCTATCTGCCAATGCCCCCAAACTCTTCAACCCATCCACACTCATATTTTTGTGCTCCCACAGAGGGCTGGAACTTCTCTTCTTGAAACCTGGACTTCCACAAAGGCCCTCTCCTCTGTGTGTCATGATCTAAGACAGTGTTTTCAGGGGTTTCCATGCAGCAGCTGAAAGGAGCTTGAGCTGGTTCACGGGCCACTGCAGGGTCCAGAGCTGGGACCGAGGTCTGTCTGCCTATTACCAGATGCATGGCTGGGTGAGACTCCCTCTGGGTCCCTTGCCATATGGTGCTGGATCCCACTTCTCCCACAAAGGCACTTTTGTCTATGGATGGATGCCAAAGCATTGTTAGTGCAGGAGTAGAAAAACAGGAGGTGTCTTCTTACACCATGATGCTGATATCACTCTCCTTCTTTGAATTACAGAGATTCCAATTTGACTCAGTTTTTCAGAAGCCTGCTATTTGCCTACAATTCTCTACAACCTCAGACCCTCCCAGACCCACTCTATGAAGAACATAGAAAGAATGTTCTCAGACCTACTTACAAGGGGCAGGCAAATAAAAGCCAACAAATTGGTTCTGGTCATTCTGCTGGGAACAGAGGGCAGTGGACGTCTCATACATTCTGGTTTGGAAGCAAGACTTCTTGTTCTCTGTGGATGAATAAACAACAAGAAAAGAGAGCCTGTGGTAGGTAAATACATGCTTGATTCATCTGAAAAGATCATCTCCTCCCCTTCAACTTGAAGGTTAGTGTAGGGAGAGAGCATGGGTAGTTCCCACTGTTCACCTTCTCCCTTAATATTCAGAACAGAGAATCAGTTTTATTTCGGGTGGCAATTCAAGAAACTAAAAGATAAAATTCCTAACCCCTCTTGCACATAAGAGTGACCAGACCAAATTCATGCCAATGATGTCTGACAAGAAGTATGGAGTGGGGGTTTGTGGAGGCTGCACAGATGGAACTGACATAGATGGGAGGTTCAGCATTAGACACATGTGACAGTAATCCACAGGTGTTGTAGGTATTATCTCATATACACCTGACGATGTTCCTAGAAAGCTGTTTTGAGCACCATCCCCATTGTGCAGGTTGGGAGACTGGGGAGATCTTGAGAGGCACAGTGGCTTTTCCAGGACACAGAACTGGTAGGATAAAAGAGGTGTGACTTCAGCTCTGTCTCCTCAAAGCTGGCCACTGGTTCCGCTCCCAAGGAGCTGTGGGGAGGGTGGTGATGGATATTTGTGTACAGTGATGGAGATGACATGGGCAAGGAGGGAGAGTAGCCAACAGCCTAGCGGGGTCTTTGGGTGGGTCTGATTGAAGGAAGGGGCCAAGTAATAGAACCTTGAAGAAGTGACCTCACTTCCTCGGTGACAGCCCCCAACAGAACTTAGAACTCTGGTTACCAGGCACCCACATTGTAACCACAGCCTCCTGTCCAGTTCATTTGAGTGGAGACACTGGACACAGCAGGATGTTCTCGTGTTGTCCCGTGACTTTCCGAGGCTCTGGCCCCCGGAAAGCCAAGAATGAGAGCATGTTAAGTCGCTTTAGACATTGGCTCAGCCCTCACCTCGAATGTCTGTGGCCGTTTGGCAGGAGGAACCATCAGGTAACAGCATAGCCCAGGGCAGGCCACTCTAGGTCAGGCCACAACTGTGATCCCAAATGGACAGCCCCACACCCCTTGACCCTCATTGTGTGTGTGTGTGTGTGTGTGTGTATGTATGTGGGAGGTGGAGTAAGAGAAGGTAGTATGAGGAGGAACCACCCTGAGCAGGAGCAGGTAGCTAAATGGTGGAGATCTGGTGGTGTGTCATGTTCATACTGAAGATTTGGCTGCAGGAGAGGATGGTGAGTGCTGGGGACCAAGCTCTTCTACCCACATGTGAATCCCAGGCCATCGAGGTGTCATCACATTCCTTCCCTCATGGAGACTATGCAGATGCCCCTCTGTGCCTGAACTGTGGTGGGGTTTCCCTCTGTGGCAAAGTCCAGGCAGGCCCCTGATGCCTCCTGGCCTGACTTCTGGGCACTGTCACTGCAGAGCTGCACCAAAGTGATGGTTGAGGAGCTGGTAGATAGTTTCCAGTTCGCCATCTCCCTGGAGAGGACACAGGTGCACCAGTCC
Source organism: Diceros bicornis minor (assembly GCF_020826845.1). Classification (NCBI taxonomy): domain Eukaryota; kingdom Metazoa; phylum Chordata; class Mammalia; order Perissodactyla; family Rhinocerotidae; genus Diceros; species Diceros bicornis. The sequence goes on along the minus strand of NW_026690864.1, from coordinate 596,849 downwards.
ATCAATGAAGAGGGCTGGTCTGAGGTGAGTGTGGGTGCAGAGGGGTCTTCATACCCAGGACTCTGAGATGACCAAGGCACTACTAGAATGCAGACTCAAATCTGAGTCTCCCCTGGAACCCCCCAGGGTTTTCTCATTAGAGTGTTCCACAGTCCCACTCCCAAAGGAATCTGGACCTCCACTCCTTCCCACCAGCTACACAGGAGGGTAGAAAGTCACCTCAATCCTCCCGGTGGTTCACCATGATGTCATTGAGTGTATGTACCTCCTCCTCTCCCTCAGTGTGAGCATGAGTCCACCGTGAATTTCAATGAGGCCTGCAGGATGCGGGCCCTCCAGACAGGCATGATGGAGAAGCTGACAGAGTCCATCGCACCAGCTTTCCTGAGGAACATCTCTAGCTTCACCACCTTCATGGTCAACTACTCGGCCTTAGACACATCCCACCAGGTCCTGGACCAGCTGTTTACTAGGTGAGTGGCCACTCCCTCCTCAGCACAGTGGTGACTCTGCCCCCTGCCAGCTGTGTGTCCTGGGAGTGTCACCAAATCTCTCTGAGCCTCAGTTTGCTCCTCTGAAAAGTAGGTTGGGAGAGGATAAATTTCATGGGGATCTTGTAGGAACTCATGGGATCAGCCATGGCGGGTGCTTACCTGGTGCCTGGCTCTGCAGAGAGGGCTGTGGACGTGCTGTGGTTGTTCATGGTGTTTATTTCTCTCTTCCCCGTGAAAAGTAGTCTGCCTCACCCATCTCTGAGATGCGGCCTTTCTGAATTTGGAAAAGCACATGGAAACCACCCTGTCAAGGAGTTGGAGAGTCCATCCAGCTGGTCCTGGTCCTTTTCCTTGGGGTAGCCAGTCAAGGATCTCTGGGGCAGCAGAGAGGCCCTAGGCCCACTCAGGTGTCTGGGATGGTTCTGGGTGGACTACATTCATTCAACCATGTAGATTAAGCACCTACTGCATGCAGGACATTTGGAGACAGTAAACTCAGTGAATGAAGGAGACACAATGAGTGGCCTCAATTTCCGTCTGAGAGTCAGACATTGACATTAGACATCATTCGCAGGTCTTGTCATCCACCGTCCATCCCAAGGGATGCCCTCATAGCCTCCTTGACATCTGGAGGCATCTCCCCTTATTCCAGCCAGGAGGGCAGAGCGCAGGACCACCTAAAAAAGTGAGTGGTCTTTGGGTCCAGAAGGGTGGCCTCCTGTCTCTGAAGAACAAGCTGTGGGGGGAGAGATGGAGGCTGTGGCTGAGGGGAGCCTGTCAGAAGCCGCATCTCACGCATCTTTTGATTCCCATGGGAAGGCAGAGGCCCGGTGGCTTCCACTCCAGGAGGACAGGAGTCAAAGAGCTATGGATGGGTGCCAGGACCCCTGGGAACCAGAGGGGTGGCTGGGCTGAGTTCTCCCCTAGAAACCCATTCCCACCACAGACCCATTTGAATCTGCCTCCCCTTCTCCACATCTACCTCTTCTGACCACCGCCTCCAGGCCCAGAACAGGAGGTGTGTGAGCAACCTGGTCACAAATCTGTCTCAGTGCTCAATCCAGTTGCACAAGTGCATGGAGGGCTGGGGTGGGCTGTGTCCCAGACCTTCAGGAGAAGAGTGTCCGTGGGAAGAGAGTCACAACAGACTCTGTGTCAACCTGCTGGATAAGCAGGCCTGCCACTGCCAGGACAGCCTCACAGGGGTCAGGGCTGCCAGGTGGCTCTCACCTGGATGGAGCGGGGCAGGCATAGGGCCCAGACCCAAGCCAGGGTGCCTTGGGTGAGAAGTGTGGAGGGAAAGGCCAGGCCTCTGACTCTGTTGCCCCATTGTTTCCCCCAGTGCCATCTCTTCTCTGGTGGAAACCTGCCTGGACCCATTGCAGGATTTCTGGGAGCTCCTGCACTATCCCTGCTTCAGCATGAAGCTGGCCTCTCTGCATCTCAGCTTGCCTGGCTCGGGGCTGCAGGGCCACGCCTACCTTCTCCAGGTCCAGCTGGAGCATCCACGGCCCATTGAGGCAGAGCTGGAAGGTGAGGCGACTGCAGTCTTGGAAGACAAGTTGCAGAGTGTTCAGAGGCTTGGTTCACTTCAAGGCAGTGGGGTCTTTCCTGGCTTTGACAGGAACAGGGGAAGTCAGCTACTTGAGTGACACTGTTTCTTTCTCCTGCTGCAGTACCATCTCCAGAGCTCCCTCCAGCTCCAGAGCCAGAGCAAGGGCCAGCTCCACGGCTAGATCCAGCTCCAGCTCTAGTTCCACCACCTGTGCTAGAGCTGGAGCCAGTGTCACCTCCATCAGTCCTTCCAGGGCCAGAGCCACCACCAACCTCAGCTCCAGCCCCAGTGTCAGCTCCTGAGCTGGAGCCAGCTGGACCATTGGCTCCAGGGAGAATCCTCCCTCCACCTGGAGAGATAACAGCAGAGCCAGATCCAGCCCCAGAGCCCGCCTGCCCCTGGGACGTGACCACCAAGAACCTGCTGAGGGAGGAGAAGCCTGACTTCTTGGAGTTCCCTCCCCGGCTGGTGGCAGAGCAGTTAACACTGATGGATGTGGTGAGCAGCGGGGCTCTCAGGGCAGGTGGGGCCGGCCTTCCCTGTGCCATCAGCTGCCCCAGACCTGCCAATTCCTCATCCAGAATCCCATGATCTCGGTCCAACCTCTTGCTTCCCCACTTACCCTCATGTGACCTGAGCAGCCTTCTTAACTCCCAAGCCTTTGCTGTCCTCATGTGGACAGTAGGGATGGACTTTGAGAGCAGCTGCCATGCAGAGTGGCTGTGCAGGTGGAAGAGGTGGAGCAGAGAGGAAGTTGGGCAGAGTCTGCGCTTTGGTGGGGGAGGGGAGCACACGAAGTGCTGTCTCGTCCTTGGGTAGTTCACTCATTTGCCCAGGAGGCCTCAACAGCCTCAGCACTAATTGGGCACCTCATGTGTACATGACTACAAGGCAGACAAACAAAGCCCGCAGTTGTTGCTGCCTTGCGGGAATGTGCATCTGAAAGAGGAGTCAGACCCCAGGATGGTCAGAATGGGTGGAAGATGCCCCTAGAGATGGTCAAGCAGGAGCCGAGTTCTGATGCTTGGAGGAAGTGAGACTGGGCGGCGAGCAAATGCCACTTCCCTGCACCACAGTATCGGTTCCTGGGTCATCCTGTGCTGGGTGCCCTCAGGGCACACAGGCAACACCCAGGGACTCCACAAGCCTCAGGCCACATTCTCAGCTTCCTGAGCTCCAGCTCTCACCACTGACCCAGCCTGGGACTGGGGGCTGCGGAAGCTGACCTGGGCTGTGGCAGGGCTGGGTGACACTCCCTGTCCTCCCCAGGAGCTCTTCAAGACAGTGAGGCCCCACGAATTCCTGGACTCCATCTGGTCCCAGGGTGACAACAGGGGCATTGAGCACCTGGCACCGACCATCCATGCCACCATGACCCACTTTAACAGAGTGGTCGAATGTATTGTCACCACCTGCATTGGGGACCCGAGCATGACAGCCCAGGACAGGGCCAGGGTGGTGGAGCTCTGGATCCAGGTGGCCAAGGTAAGATGTGGGAGGCCCTGGGAGCCCCTCTCTGGAGTCGGTGGAACTGCCCCTTCTGCTTTCTCAGCTCTCATGTTTGAAGTCCGTGGTCTGAGCCTTTGCACAATCCTTAGGCCCCTCCTGCCAGGCCTCGATGACCTGACTCCTGGTCCCAGTGGTGGGAAGCTCACCCCTTCCTGGGCTCCTCTCTTGGCTTGAGCTGAAATCCTCCTCCCTGGAAGTATTCCTCATCAGGTTCCAGCTGTGCCTTTCCCAGGTTCCCTGAGCCACTGTCTCATCCAGGACAGGAGACGTCAATGAGGCGACAGAAGCCAGAGGAAGCAGGGCTCCAGCTCCCCCTCACAGCTCATTCTCTTCCCTTCCCCAGGAATGCCACGGCCTGAGGAACCTTTCCTCTCTCCATGCGATCTTGTGGGCTCTGGAGGGCCCCTCCATTAAACGTTTAAAAGAGACGTGGAGACAGGTGTCCAGGTGGGTAGGCCTCTCTCCATGCGAGCACCACCTGGGTGGACCAGACACCCCCCACAGGGCTGGCATTGCCCTTCAGTCAGTTGGGACCTCCTGGCAGACAGCAAACCCTGGGGATAGGGTCTGACCTGGTTGGCAGGCTTCAAGTCTTTCTGAAAACTTAGGCCAGTGGTTCTGCCTCAGGAATCAGTTTCCCTAAGTGACAGATCATGGCTTGAACCAAATTGAAGATTTTCAAGTGTTTGCAGCAACAGAACTCTCTGTCCACATGAAATTAAGACTGTTTAAAACACATCTGCTGAGAAAATAAGAGAATGGAGGCCCCAGGTGACAATAGGAGAGCCCCCTCCTCAGTCCCAGACACCTCAGGGCTCAGACGACACAGTGAAAATGCTCATCCAGGCTGTCTGGATCTTCTGGGTTTTCAAACAAAAGGGATTTACCCTCAAACCACTCCACAGTGTTTCTTTCCTTTTTTCCCTCCTCAGGAAGAACTGTCAAATAGTTAAAAAGATCTTCCAAACATGCCACCGGGAGAGCAGGAAGCTTCTCAAGGAGGTGAGTGGAGTCTGGAGATCTGGAAGGATGGGAGGTGAGGTGGGGAGGGACCAGGCAGGATGTGCTTTGGTAAGTTTTTCACTTAAGGTTCCCCGAGAAATAATGGTCTGTCTTATCCAGCTGGACAGGAAGCGGGGGTGTGAGCTGCAGGGTCAGGTGGGGACTGTTTGGGGCAGGAGGCCTTGGTCACGGGATACAGTGGTGTCGCCTGGACTGTTGCAAGAGGTGAGGAGGTGGCAGAATGAGCAGGTGTCTGGCTTCCATGCAGACCCATCAGCTGGCCCTCACCATCCTTCAGGCTGGCGGGTGGATGGAGTGGGTGGGGGTTCCTTTCTTCCTAAAGCAGCCCAGTCTGTCCTCAGGAAGCCAGGCCCCTGCTGCTCCTTCTGTCTTCACTGCAGCTCGCAGGGGAGGGCACTCAGGCCTTGTCGACAGAGGGGCTGCACAGCCTTGGGCCAAATGGTGGATCTGGGACAGAACTGTGTGCTCTCTGGGACTGTGCACTCTAGCCCGATAGTGGTCACTGCTGACAAACCAGTGAGTCTCCCCCGGTGCCTTGTCGACAAGGATACGCCCCAGATGGCAATGAGAATTATCAGGGAACCTACAGATTCTTAATAGACCTTCCTGACAGATTCTTAATGGCCTCCATCGAGGCCCTGGCAGGAGGGGCCTAAGGATTGTACAAAGGCTCAGACCACAGACTTCAAACATGAGAGCTGAGAAAGAAGAAGGGACATTAGAAGTTTCCAAGTGAAAAAGGATGCAAATGTCACCATTACCCAGTGCCGTGGTCAACTCCTACACTGTCACTCAGATGTGGCACACGGGGGTCCCCTTCCTGAGTGAGTGAAGGAGGAGTTCTGTGCAGGGACAATCCTGAGGGGATCCTAGGGAGCTAAGGACTTTGGCATGGCCTCAGGGCCAGCCGGGTCTCAGAGAATCCCAGGGGGCTGGAAAACACAGAAGCCGCTTGAATGGGACCCCGAGACACCTTGTGCCTCTCCATCCATGGCTCAGGTTGACTGAGGGCCTCAACAAACCCCGAGAGTCCAGAGGACAGGACCTTGGTCCGAGGTGTGTCTGGAGGAAGAGTGAAGGCCGGGGGCCAGGGCCTCTGGCTGGGAGGGGGAGCGGTCTCTTCTGTGGGCCCCTGAGCAAGTCACTGCCCCTCTGTGGGCCTCGGTCTCCTCATCTGGGAAATGGAGGGAGATGATCTGTGGTGCAGGCCTCACAGGGGTGATGAGGTACAAGGGGGAGAGGAACGTGCAGGAGCTTTGTGCTCTTCCTCCTCGATGGGGGAGGGGACAGCACTGGTGACAGTCAGATGATACTGAGTCCTCAGGGGACCCTGGGATGCATGGGGAGTCCTCCTCACACTTTCCTGATGAGGAGAGAGGCTTAGGGGCCTGGGCAGGCCTGAGGGCACAGAGAAGGGAGTGTTGGAGCTGGGAGTGATCTAGCATCAGGGCACCCTGGAATGGGAGCAGCCATAGACACCAGATGGCCAGGGTCCAAGATCAGGGGCCTGGGAGCCATGGGGAAGGGAACATGGCCTCCCTGAGCCTGTCCTTGACCCTGTAGGAGGTGATATCTGTGAGGGCCACCCTGCAGATGGACCCCCAGGGAGCCCAGGAGAGACAGCAGCAGCAGGTGAGGTGGCCTGAGGGGGAGGGTCTTAGGTGTCAGAGGAGAGGTCACTCACCTCACGGCTGGAGGCCTCCCTAAGAGAGGGGTCCCTCCTCCTGCAGCCCAGCTCCAGGAGCCCAAGAGCCTGAAAGGCCTGCCCTGGAAGTGACCAGGAGGAGGCCTGGAAGGGCTGGGCCCAGGATGGGTTAGGGTGGGGAGGGGAAGGGACCACATACCCTGGGATTTGCCAAAAGCCGCCCCTGGGAGGTGACTGGGGAAGTTGGGTGGCCCTGGAGGGGGCAACAGGGGGGAGGCCGCTGAGGGTCCTAGGCTGTTCTCTGTGGGAGTCTGTGGTGGGCAGGAGGCTGGGGTGAAGGGATTTGGGGGAGGGTCCATGGGGGCACCTGAGAGGAGGGACTCATCTCACCACTCCCACCCTGATTTCACAGGGTGTTGTCCCCTTCCTGGGCATGTTCCTCTATCACCTGAAGCTGCTGGACATTGGGATGGAGGATGATCTGGAAGTGAGTGAGTCTGGAGGTGGGGCCAGGGAGCAGGATCCTGAGGTTTGGGAGGCGAGAGCCCTGCACTGGGACCTGAGCTCTCAGTACCTGGCAAACCTCCTCTCATGAGAGCCCCATGGCCACCCCTGGGAGTTGGGCAGTCAGACCCATCTTAGCAATGTGTCAATAGACGCTCCGCATAAGCCCCCCACCAGTCTACCTGGGCTGGGGAAGCTCATAGCTGCCTGCCTGCAGAGCTGCAGGAGGCTGTGTCTGAGATGGATTCAGCCTCCCCCTCAGGCCCTGCCCCTGGGGGAGTGCCATCAGCCCCTGCAAGTGAGGAAGCACTTCTGTGTTCCAGCTGTCCCTTCCTCCCTGAGGCCTCAGTCTCCCCGTCTGTCATCAGAGAGGGTGTGCTACATAAGGTCTCTGGCCTCAGCTCCCCTGTCCCTCCTGCTCTGGAGCCCAGAGCCTGGCCCAGTGTCAAGTTCTCTTTGTGGAAGGTCTGCCCTCTGCTGGGCCCTCACATTCCTGCAGCCTGAGAAGGGGTGGGATGGGGGTTGGTTCTGGGCTAAGGGGGCTGTTTCTGATGGACATTGGCTGTCTCCCTTCCAGGGAAATCGGGTCAACTTTCAGAAATGGTGTGACGTGAGCAGCTACGGGGAGGGTGGGGATGTGGAAATCAGAGACCTCCCCTGGCAAGACTTTCTCTGGCCTCATCCCTTGGGTCTAACATTTATTGGGAGAGTCAGATCCACAAAGCTGGGGATCCCATCACGTTGGCGGGTGCGGGAGGGACTGGCATCAAGGACACCTTCCTGGATGAGGAAGTAATTCAAGCCAAGCCAACTGTGAGGACAGGCAAGTCCTGAATGGAGTGGGAAGGAAGGAGGGTTCCCGAGTGAGCACAGACCCCAGACCAGATCCTCACTCCACACAAGTCCCTGGCAGCATTCCCCACCCAAGCCCTGTCTGCATCCTGTCCTTCCTCCCAGAAATTCAAACTCATCCGGAGGATCCAGCTGCTCCATCAGGCTGCAAATGCATATGACCTGGAGCCCGACGAGCGATTTGGGGCCTGGTTCCAGGCCATGGAGCCCATCAGTGTCCATGAGAGGTGTGGGGGACAGGAGTTGGGTGAGGGCAGGACAGACTATCTCTGATGGCCAGCTCCAGAGCCTGTGGCCTGGCTCGCTGATCAGCCTCAGAACTCGTAGCGTGGTGACCCATGGGGCACCAGGACTCAGCTGCTGGCAGGCTCTGGGAGGGGCACCTGAGGTGTGGCTCCTGGTAGCTCACAGGTCCACTCTGTCCTGTAGCTACTGGGTCTCCTGCCGGCTGGAGCCCGCACACCAGAAGGCGAGCAAAATGCGGCTCTTCAGGAGAAAGAGGAACCGGACATCCTCCAGTTCAGGGCCGAGTGAGTGTTGGGACCAGGAGCAACTGAATCCAGGGGCTCAGTACAGCTTCGGGCTAAGCATGGGCCTCGATCCCAGCTCCACTGCTGAGCAGGCCTGGGACAGGCCGCTCCCCTCTCCTCTCTGGGATTCAGCTGCATCCACTGAAATGGGTGATGCTAAATGATGCCTCCTGCATCAGGGACAAACGGGGTGCTGTTGATGGACTGAGCACTCGGTACAGGGTTTGAATCAGAGTGCAGTGGGGCAGGGAGTTGTGCCATGAATCTCACGAAGGTTCCCCAAAATAGTCTGTTTCTTCTCTTCAGCCACCATGCCCTTGGTGATGAGCCGTCACACTCTGGAGACCACAAGTGCAGCTCCTCCTGACCAGCAGGGACACTGGAACCCTCGGGGTGCACCGGGCCAGCTCTTGCCACCCTGAGTGAACGAGGACATCCTAAGACTTTCCCTGGTTTCCCCTAAAGACCCAGAGGGAGGGCACCACCCCCTCCAACTCCCTGATATCTCCATGCCAGCCACTGTTAACCCATTGGGGAGGAGTGATATTATTTCTTTAATAGTAAATGGTAGATTTGACTCTTACGTTATATCCTGTTTCTGTCACAGCCTGGGTGTTGTGGTGTGGTTCTTTCACTTCTTATGCTCATGTAAATGAGACACAGAATCTCACTTTCCGCCTTGAATTAACTTGTGTATGGTCACAGCTTATTGTATGTGGGAGAAGGGAGGAGGGCCAGCCTCCTCCATGGCTACTGAATGTAACCCTCAAGTCCCCCTTCCTCAGAGGACAGGTGGATTTCAGTGTGGTTCACCTGGGCCAGGAGAAGAGACAGCCCCTCAGATCTCCCTGGATGCAGAGGTTGGAGGGACTTTCCCAGGCAGAGCAATAACCACTGAAATGTGGGTGTCTTTCAAATAGCACTTACCAGGACCATGTCCTTCCCCAGGACAGCGGCTGTCTTTCTACAGCTGTCCAGGAAGAAGGAATGTTTTTTGCTTCTCTTGTTGAGGTTTCTTTGATCAGATATTGGAACTTGCCGTTTTCTAATCAGTGTCTGGATTCGCATCAACACTAAATGAGGAAAAAATGTAAAAAGATAAAAGTTTGCATGTGGAACGGACAAGGACAGAGGAAGACCATGTGCAGATGGACTAAGGGCCAACAGGACGTCCCCATCAGGCCGCCTCTAGGGCTCCCTGTTCACCCTTCGCCTAGACTGGAATCCTCCTGGGATCCTGGCCCATGCCATGGAAGTCCTTTTCCCGCTTGTTTCATGTCTAGAGGGAAAGACTCATGATGCAGCTTTTAAACCTACAACAAGACTTTGTTCTATAAACGTCACTGCTCCCTGTGAATTAGGAGTTCCAGCATCCCTGCACTTCACTGTAGGATTCTTTTAGGGTAGAAATTCCCTAGAAGGCCCCCAGCCTCTCTGTCAGGTACATCGTGGCCATTCCTCCCCAGTTGGGCCTGATGGATCAGGGGTGAGCTCTGGTTTGCCAGGACAATAGACCTTAATCTTGTCCACGGAATGACCCACACCAGCCCTTGCTGCCCTGGGTGACATCTGGGCCCATGAGGTTCTCAGGTCCATGGTCTCAGACAATCACTGGTTTACACACTCAGTTGTGTTGTTACTGACTTGTCCCAAAGGGTCAGCTTGGCCTGAGCGCATAGAGCACGTAGCCCCTGGGACGGCTGTGTTCTTTTCCCCAGTCTGTGCTGTGGTTATATGGATTTGTGTTACAGGGATGTGAAACTTTCCTGTTGGGAGTTTTGAAAGATGAGGCAGGAGAGGGGCAGGTATAGAAGTGGGTCCAGCAGGGGAATGCCACCAATCTTAGACACCACAGACACAACAGACACAACCTTACCAATTAAAATACTGAAATGCTCCCCACGTGGGTGGTTAACAGACACTGCTCAGAGCTCATGCCGAGAACCCACCCGACGACCTGGACCTAAAGGGTTAGCACCCGGCATTTTGAACATCATGCCCTGGAAACACCCTGTAAGACAAGGGCCATTGTCTTGAATTCCTTGGTACTTCTTCCCCCTCCTTTCTGAAGGCTGCAAGTGTCACCCAGGGAGGCCTTTTCAGTTCAGCCAGAAGCAGAGTAGAAATCCTGGTTCCCACAGCCCAGGTCCTTCCTTTCAGGACACTGCCATCCAGGAAAGAAAGAATTCACACATCGATGTAGACACACAAACACACACACTCATATTCCACCGAAATCCCAAGATGCATGAACCAACATGAGATTAAAAGTAACTTCAGAAACAGATCAACCAATTGCAAAAGAAGGGTTTCATTAAGATCCTGACTCAAAGACAATGTAAAACCAGGAAATAACCTTGATAAAACTGGGAGACTTTGGATACTGACTAGACAGTTGATTATCCGAATGACATTTTTATTTTTGTGTGTGATAATGTTATTTTGTTTGTGTTCCAAAATTCCCTCATCTGTACCAGAAACGGAAATATTTACAGCTGAAATGATGCGCTCTCAGCCATCTCAGCTGGTTAATTCTTGGGGACTTGGTGTGAGGATAAACAAAGCCAGATGGTATATGAGTTGACAATCTTTGAAGCAAGTAACAGATTCACAGAGATTGATTTTTCTCTACTCTGAGATTTAGAGATTTTTGAAAACCTTCAGAACACAATTTTGATAAAAATAGTATCCTTGCTGTTCACATTACAATGTTACAAATTAAAACCTCACAAATATAAAGGAATGCTTCTCCTTCCTGACCTAAGGAAGCTCTCTCTCACTCTGGCTTCTGTGAATGACCTGACGATGCCACCAATTATTCACTTATCACATGTTTGTTGAGTAATTCCTATGTGCTCTGTGTTGTGTGCAAGGCGAACACATTTCCACGACTCTGGATCTCGTGTGGGAAGGAAGGCAATGAGCCTGCTGCAAGCTTCTCTTAAGTGGAGAATAATGCCCCCAGGGGGTGTGCTCATTTTTAATATTCCAAAATCAAAGCTACACAAGTTTGCCAGGTAACAAACAAGAGATACTTAATTCATGATATAGAAATCACCTATGTCTGAATTACCATGTGACAGTGAAGAGAAAGATTGATGCATTTTATGTTATAATTAGATGCAAATTCATAGTGCTGGCCCCTGGCCGAGTGGTTAGTTTGGCATGTTCTGCTTTGGTGGCCCAGGTTCAGTTACCAGGCACGGACCTACAGTACTCATTAGCAGCCATGCCGTGACGGTGACCCACACACAAAGTAGAGGAAGATTGGCAACAAATGTTAGCTCACGGTTCATCTTACTCAGCAAAAAAAAAAAAAAAAAAAAAAAAAAAAAACTAATTAGATGCAAAATCATAATAAACATTTATGGCATCGGGTTTAATACACATTAAAAGACAAATCTCATTCAAGTAGGTATCATCTCTTCATTGAGTGTCAGTTCTAGAAAAAACAAATCTAAGTTCAAAACACTAATTCCTCAGCTACAATTATCCTATCAATTTTAATATAAAAAGGAGAAAACTCATGGTAAATAAAAATTGAGGTTTAACATGAAACGTCAAGATCACGATGGATGTTACAAAGAGATGCTGTGAGAGTCAAGCCTGTCTCATGGGGAATTTCTCAACGGCACCACTCTCCTTTTCTTCAGCACCGATGTTGCCTTCCTCACTGTGTTTTCAGGATGCCTTTCTTGGCTCCTTGCTCTCTCTGGCTCCCCGGCAATCTCGTCTGTCCTCGAGGCCACAGTCAGTCTCTCCCATGCTTTTCTTCACTTTCTGTGTCTGTCTCCTGATATCTCTAGATGATGCCCGTTGCCTGCAGAGGGGCTGTGAGTGGCCCAGACCCATTCCTGGACTCATCTCTGCCCAATATGGACAGTGACCCGGGTGGGCTCAGGGCTGGTGTGCAGATCCCTCGGCCCCAGCATGGTCCAGAGATTCACATGGAGCAGCCTGTGCGACTGTTTCAAAGGTATTTGCGACTCCAAAGAACTTAAGAGTTCTCCTTCACTGCTGCAGGCCTGGAGTCCCTGCAGTCGACTGTATCCACAGACTTGCTGGGGCTTCTCCAAGGTCTCCTCCCACTGACTGCATCTGACCTCACCGCCAGGATGGGAAGTTAGTCCAGTAACTGGCCTCTGGAATACGCAGTTACTTAGGATTCAGGGTGCGTAGAACTTTAGTTTTCTGATTGGGTTTATTTTCTTGGTCTTACTGTTTCCACTATGAAGTCTGGGCATATTTTTTGAGCTTTCTCTTTCAGAACAAAATAAAATGTGAAATTTGAACAAAATGGATGATGAAGACTACCATCCACGGAGAACGTTCTCAGCTCACGTGGATATTCCACCCTCCTTCTCTCCCTGGACACATGTGTCTCAAATTGCACTGTGCATCACAATCATTGGAGGGTTTTTAAAACTCAGAGTGCTGGACCTCAACCCAAGTAGGACTGGGGAAGAAACGGAGAATCCTCATTTCTAAGAGGTGATGTTGATGCTGCTGGTACAGGGACCACACGTGGAGAACAGGATTCAGTGACACCATCAAGCTGATGTGAGACAAGGACAGAAAGCTCAAGGTCATTATCCAGTGTCAAATCCAGACCAACTTCCCTCCGCCATCTTGCTTCAGGATGTTCCTCTCCTCCTCTCTCTGTCATGGTCAAATACACACATGCTGGTGCCCCACAGCCCACTGTTATTGGGACACAGAGTTCCAAGGACTCCACAGCTCCTTTACGGCCTCATCTCTAATGAAATTATTCACTATTCCATCCTTAGTCATTCACTTCCACACCCTGATCCTATCTTCACCCAAAATTCTCCTGCTCCCAAATCAGTAACTCAGAAACACCATATTCCCACCACAAATTTCCACATTTCCACTTTTGACACAAAGAACTCCCCTCTAAGTAACCATTCTTCGAGAAAGTATATTACTCCAGTAAGCATATCTTCACAACCCTCTTGCTTCTCTTCTCCTACTCCTCTCTATTAATCCTGCATTCCACAGTCCATCATTTCAATCATCCACTGACCATACTCGCAGATTCCTTATTGCCATTATATCTGCATTGCAAGCCGCCCACTTCAGATAATTCCAAATACCTGCCATGCCATGTTGACACTTGCACTGAAGAGAGAATGCACCAGGAGCCTGTGGATCCCAACAGAGAATCACAGCCACCAATGGACCTATATGCATTTCTCTAATGCTTCCTGAATGCTCTGTCAATTTCTTTCCATTTCTCAAGTTCCATAAATCTCTATTTTCTCCTGACCTACTCTATATTTCACACATAACTTGTTAACCATCAAACAAGAACTATTTCACTCTCTAGTCACCAGATCTACAAATATTCCTCATAAGGAATTGATTTATCACACGTTTTCTGTTGCTATATCCAAATAAATTTCTTTCTTGCGGAAACCACTCTGATTTTTATCTCATTCTTCAATTTCAGTGACATTATGCCCTCCACATTTGTTGCACTTTCCATCACTTCCCTACTGCAATCATCCCTCAGGTTTCAAATATGCACAAATCTCTACCATCTACAAACCAATCCCTCATCCAGCATTCCTAACACTCCTCACCCCCCATGCCCTTCCTCTTGTCCTCCTGCCAGGGATCTGCTGTGAAAAGTTCACATATATCCAAATGCCTCTGTTTGCACAGTGCACACTCAAGCCCATCCCCATTCTGTGGATTTTTCTCTTGCTAACCTCACAAGCCATGTCTCTTACCAATCCACTGGGGACTTTTCATGATTTGTCTGACATGCTCTGCAGTAGCATGTGACCTTGTGGACTTCAACGTCATTTTAAAAGCCTATTTGTCCTTGGGATCCACCACCCTACACTGTCCTGCTCTTGCCTGTCTGAACTTCCCGAGCCACTTTCTGGCTTCTCTTTATGACCACCCCACAATGACTGATCCTTCCCGGAAGTCAGCCCTGCTCAGACACCTGTTGCCCATCTACACCCTCCTGGGGCAACACCATACATTTCCCTTGCTTCAAATACCACTAATGAGCCAAATATGTCCAAAGAATCAGCAGAAACCTAACTCTGACCCCCAGACCCATTTATCTACCTGCACACTCACGGCATCAGTGATGACTCAACTCACAATGACCAGGTCCCAAGTTGAGCAAATCACTTCCCCAAAATAATTTGCTTCTCTCTCAGTGTTCCCAAACTCACTTGTTTGTGCTAATAATGCGTCTAGCCCTGGGTGTCACTCTGGACACCCTGGCACCCCACACTCACATATCAATGAACTACCCATCCACCCTCCTGAGTCTACCTACAGGTTATCCACTTTTGAATTATTTCTAATCATCTTTCAGATTTCATACAAAATATCATTTCCACACAGTGAACTCTCCTACTCTAGTAAGCCAATTTATAAAACTCCATTTTTCCTCTTTGTTGATTTTTTTTCTATTTTAGTTATATGTGCATTATTATCTATTTCTTTCAAGATTTAGTTCTTTCTCACTAAACTGGATACTCCATGAAGACAAGACCAATATGGATTTTCCAAATTTTCCCACAATAGTGTTCACATATGGCTTTGCACACATAAAGGGCTCACATATATTATGTGTACAATATATATTTTATATTTATATACATATAAAATTGAAACATTAAAAATTCACTTCCCGAAATATTTTAAATCCATCCACTTAACTACTCTTATGCAAAGACACCACCTTTAGAGTGGTACACTGCAGTAAATTAGCAAGAATAGTTTAAGATTCCAAATCCTTTCTCCTCGTAATAAAATCATGAGATTCTAGTCACAGTGATCTGTTTAAAATGCAAAAGTGATCAGTTCATCTTAACTTTTAAATCCCCCATTTCTGTCTTCAGCACATATTTCTCCTGTTGTCTTATCATAATTATTAATACTACCCTTTTCATTCCCTGATATGTTTCAGTTTGGAGGGAAAACTATTTGGTCATTCTATTTTTAGAGCACTTACTACATGCAAAGCTTTGGTATGAAACCTGTGATCTACAAAATAACTAAACAGACAGACTGCCCCTGTTTGATTTAGTCTTAGTGGGAGGAAAGAGATAATAAATGGCAAAGGATGTATAACATGCCATGTAGAAATCACTGCTGTGATGAACAATAAGGCAGAGAGTGAAAGTTTGAGCTTGAGCACATTTTCAAATTACTTGTGTTTGTGTGTGTGTGTGTGTGAGCGCTCATGTGTGTTGCCTGGATGGGAAGAGTTGCTTCCTCCCGCGGGGTTGGAGGAGCCTCCTATGCCTTGGGAAATGTCCTCCATGTGCACTTAATATGCACTTTGTTATCCATGTGTATTAGTCAGGATTCTCTAGAGAAATAGAACCATAGAATATATATAAACATATAGAAGTGGAGATTTATTGTAGGAATTGGCTCACAAGGTTATGGAGTTGAGAAGTCCCACAATCTGCCATCTGCAAGCTGGAGAACAAGAAAAACCAGTGATATAATTCAGTCAAAGTCTGAAGGCCTGACAACCAGGATCTCTGATGTCCAAGTGCAGGAAAAGATGGATATCCCAGGTCAGGAAGAGACAGTGGACTCAGCCTTTCTTTGCTTTTTGTTCTATTGAGCCCTCAACAGATTAGATGATGCCCACCCACACTAGTGAGGGTGGGTTTGTTTATGTAGACCATGGAATCAAATGCTAATCTCTTCCAGAAACCTCCTCACAGACACACCCAGAAATAATGCTTCACAGTCCAGCTGGGCACCCCTGCAGCCAGTCAAGCTGACACCTAAAATTAACCATCACATCATGGCTTTATCCAACCAAGACCAACAGAGATATCACAATGTGACCTATGTCATTTCAATTTTCCAGAACACATGTTAAAGAAAGTAAATACAAACAGATGAAACTGGATTTTATAACATTTTTATTTAACCCAAGAAATCTAAATATTATCATTTCAAAAGGTAGTCCACATCAGTACAAAGAACAAGATACTCAGGTTTTATGCTCCCTCTGTCTTACTGTTGAATTTCAATGAATACTGGCTCCTCAGATAACTTAATATGATCCAATTTATAATTTTCTCCTACCTATTTTAGCTTTATTGTATCAAAAGGAAATCATTTTCTCCTTATTGTCAAACTGCTCTGCTATCTCTTTTTTAAAAAACTAAAGCTGTATATTGTGTTTATGTTAGAAATGAAATAAAAAATTAAGTAATTAAGAAGGATTTGATTCCAGCAAAAGGCTGGTTTACTAAAACGGAAGACTGTTCAAGAGCAAATCTTCCAAGAAAACCACAGGGTCAATGACATTGGAAAATTCAGGGTAGAATTAGAATACACATGCGATGTGATTAAAAGGGGAGTAGTGAGAATGTGGAGAGGAATTGATATCAGAAGTGAAAATACACAAGCATGTTCCAAGTTGATGAAAGACATCAATCTACAGATTCAATTAATTCAACATTCCCTAAGCAGAGTGACTACACAGGAAATATTAATGAACTGAACTATGGTCTAAAAACCAAAGTTAACGTAAAGGATTTTAGGGACTATAGATGCCAAATAAGCAAGAAAAAGGCCAACTGGTGATTTCTAACCATAAATAAAATAAGATAGACATCAACAGAGCAGTATTTTTTAAATGCTAAAAGAAATCTCATGTCAAACCAGAATTCTACACCCAGCAGCAACAGTGCCCCAAATAAAGATGTCCTAGAAAAACTTAAAGTGAAACTTTTGATTGTCAGCAGCCTTGAATTAGACAAAATACTGGAGTGAGTTATCACACCCAAAGGAATATAATCTCAGGTAGAAAACCAGGAACGGAGGAAGGACTAAAGAGGAAAGGAAAGGATAATTTATAGATAAATATAAATGAATTTTATTTTGTGAAGTAATTCTAGAAATCTCTCATGGAGATTAAAATATATGTAGAATAAAATGCATGAAAACAGTAATACAAATGTCAGGAAGCTTAAAAATAGAATTGAAAGTGTTTAAGTTATTAGCATTTGAGGGAGGTGGTAAAAGTAATTATTCTCATTAGACTGTATTAAAGATTCAGGATTTAGCCATTAGTGCAATTACACAAAGATTTCTATATGATTTCAACTAATAAGTTTATAGACAAAATAACGGAATAATAAAAGAGTTAAGTCAACATCAGTGAAGTAAAGAGAGTAAAGGAACGTTAATTATTCAGGTCAAAGGGAAGGGAAAGAGTAAGACGGTTGAAATAATTACAAGTTTACTGGTAATTACCTGAGATGTAAATGCACAAAGTACTAATTTATTTTTAATGGCTGTGTGATCTATTCTAGAGACTTATTAATAAATATTTTGGACATTCTTTTATTGATAAATGTTTACACATTCTCTATTTTTTCCTATTAAAACATATGTTGTATGGACATTTTTGTACATATAAACTTCCATTCCTATTTTTACAGAAAATATCTATAGTGGAAGACAAAGGAAATATTAAAATGTTGATAGAAACTGCAAATACCACCTCCCCACACAACTGTATTAAATTTTTTCATCTACCAACAGTATCTGACAGTGTCAATAACCCCACATTTCTTTGTTTATGTATAAAGCTTTAGGAATCGCTCAAATCCCATTGATAAGAGACAGGAAGTCTCCTCTGGATTATCCACTGATTGGATTATCCACTCCCTCCATAAAAGGGGAACCAGAGGCAGAACTCACTGCATTTTCCAGCAATCCAGGGGCTGTCTGCACATCAGGAGTGGGGTCAGCAGGACAACTCTGCAGCCATGGAGGAACCTGCATCGGCCTATTTTCCAAGCCAGCCTGTTCTGGTGAGTGTGGAATCCATACGGACAGCAAGAGTGTCCATTTATACACTTGGTCCTTCTGTGAAACCTCTTTAAGTGAGCAGGCAGTAGCTGTTACTACAAGAAGATACCTTATTGAAAGTTGTTTCCCAGGTGTCAATGTTTGTTAAGTAATGTTCAAGGTATTGTACTTATTTGTGTAGAACGCTTTCTTGGGATAATAGGCCAGACCTTTGTTTTGTTTTGTTTTTACCCAACAACATCACTGGGAAGTGGAAGTAGTATTCGGCTCTGCACTGTTTACATTGTTCCCTTCTCTGGAAAAATTTTTACCCACAATGTGATTGGTCTTTTTTAAAAAATATTCAGTTCTGTGCTCAAATATCACCTCATCAGTTAGTCCTTCCCTAACCTCTTCATCATTAATAATTGTAGGTGGGCCGGGCCCGTGGTGTAGGGGTTAAGTTCGCGCACTCTGCTGCTGGTGGCCTGGGTTTGGATCCCGGGCACGCACCAAGGCCCCACTTGCCAGGCCATGCTGTGGCGGCGTCCCATATAAAGTTGAGGAAGATGGGCACAGATGATGGCACAGGGCTAGTCTTCCTCAGCAAAAAAAAAATAAAAAAGAGAGAGAAGGATTGGCATGGATCTTAGCTCAGGGATGATCTTCCTCACAAAAAAATAAATTAATAAAATAATTGTAGATAATTTCTTTCCCCTTTATCCCTCCTTACCGTTCTTCCTCCATCTCTCCCTCTGTCTCTCTATCTCTGCGTAGCCCTTACTGTTTATCACAGGATCTAATTATACCTAACACTATATTAGACATTCATTAGTCTCTTTATTAACTCATTCCTCTCACCAAGATTAAAATAAACAGAGGCAGTCATGTTTTTAAGTTAAATTCTGGATCATGGGTTTTAGTACATAACTTGGCTTATGATAGGTGCTCTATAAATGGGAGGATCAAATAATTTTCCCTCCAAACTGGGACATGTTGGAGAATGAAAGGGATCGTATTAATAATTATGGCAGGACAATAGGAATGAAGTGAGATTTATGACTTCACTTTTAAAAAGGATCTGAAGACAGAAATGAGAGATTGTAAAGGAAGGGTGCACTGATTAGGTTTACATTTCAAATAGATTATTGTGACTAGAGTTTTATAATGGATTACAGAGAGAAAGGATTTGCAATCGTAGTGATAATTTATTGCAGTATATCACAAAAGAGATTATATGCTTGTATAATTGTAGTTGAGGGAATTTGTTTGAAAACTTTAGAAAGTATCTTTTGGAGTTTGAATAATTTCTTTCGATAAATATATTGAGCGTCTTCTAAGGGCAAAGCAATGAGTGAATATGGCAGTGTAACACATTACAGTCCACATTAGTCTTCAGTTCATGGAGTATCCAATTTAGTGAGAAAAACACTACGAGAGAAATAGATGATAATACACATACAATTAAAAAATTTAAAAATTAACACAGAGAAAATGTGACATTAATTTTGATGGCTGGATCAGGAAAGGTCACTCTGTGGAAATGTATTTTGTAGGAATCTGAAAGGTGCTCAGGAATTATTCAAAAGCGGAGAATATTTAGCTGGATTTAGGAGGGTGGATGGATGGTTCATTGATGTACGAGTGTTGGGTGGCAGGGTGTCCAGAATGACACTCAGGTGTAGACAGGATATTAACACCAACAAGTGAGATTAGGGGACCCTGAGATATGGGTGATTATTTGGAGAACTGGTTGGATCAACTTGGCACCTGCTCATTGCAAGCTGGTCATCGAGTTATCACTGATGTGGTGAGTGGGCAGATGGGTATTTGGGTCTCAGGGTTCAAGCCAGATCTGTCTGATTCTATGGGCATTTCGAGTTCATTAATGGTATGTGAAGCCAGGGAAATTGATGGGCTGGCCTAGAAGAGGGTGTAGATGTGTAACAAATGTGAGAGCAGGATTGACTTCTAAGAAGCATCAATTGTGTTAAGTCAGATGGTGGAGCCCAGATTAACAGGGAGGAGTAGGAGGAGAGAGGAAGAGTCAGGGGAGGAAAAATGGTTACTTACAGTGGATAGAACTATGTGATGGGAATATGGCGTGTGTGAGCTATTTACGTATGTACAGGAGAATATTTGAGTGAAGATGGGACATGGGTGTGCAAGTGAAGTGAGCATCAAATTGTTGAGAGGAACGTGATTTCATTAGAGATGAGGCACTGAATTACTATGCTCTGGGCACACAAGCATCTAAAAATAGTCCTTTCTGTCCGTGACTCATATCAGTTTGGCGTCCCAGAATCTAGTTCTCAGTGTGAGGTGCCTGTGCCAGCAGCATCAGCATCATGCGGGAACACTTAGAAGTGCAAATTCTTGGCCATCCGCAGGCCTACTTGGGTTGAGGTCCAGCAATCTGTGTTTTAACAACCCTCCAGATGATTGTGATGCACAGGGCAGTTTGAGAGATATTTCTCCAGGATACAGGAGGGTGGAAGATCCAAATGAGGTGAGAAAATTCTCCATGACTGGCAGTCTGCATCCCACATTTTATTCACATTTCACATTTCATTTTGTTTTCAAAGGGAAAGCACAAAAGAAATATGATTCCCCAGACTGCAGAGAAGAAAAGACAGGCCCATTTAGCCAAGACCAAGCGGAGACATCGGGAAAGGTCTACACTTCCTATATGACTCACCAGCTGCATTTTCAAGAGGCCAGTTACAAGGATACCTTCCCACCCTGGCAATGAGGTCAGGTACAGTCAACGGGAGGAGATCTTGCAGAAGCCCCAGCAAATCTGTGCACACAGGAGACTGCAGGGTCTCCAGGCCTGCAGCAGTGAAGGAGAACTTTTAAGTACTTTTGATATCACAAATACCTTAAATATAATTGCACCAGGTGGTCCAGGTGAATTCCTGGGCTGTGTTGGTGCTGGGTCTCTAGACCCCAGCCTCAAGCCCACTGCCACACAGTCTTCAGACTGGGCGGAGATGATCCCAGGAGTGGGTCTCGGTCTCCCCCACCCACTCTACAGACAGCCCGTAACTTATGGAGACATCCGCAGACAGAGTCAGAAAGTGAAAAAAGCAAGGGAGAGACTGGCTGAGGCCCTGAGGGCAGACAGGTTTGCCAGGGAGGCAGAGAGAGCAAGGAGCCAAGAAGGATGTTCTGAGACCTGATGGAAAATAGGAGAAGGTCATGTGGAAGAAGCCAAGAAGTGTGGCCCTGGGGAAGTGGTTCCCCATGAACAGCCCCCAGTTTCACTAGCCTCATTTAATGTCAACCCCACTTCTTGCTCTGGACTGTGATGCTTTGTCATTTTATAATTGTACTTCATTGAACTCTTTTGAGAGACATAAATGTGAAGAGTAGACTGTTGTGTGGGTGAGAGATCGTGTTTCATGTGACAGGAAAGAAGATCTTTACTTGTCCTGGTTTACTGCAATTTCTGCTTACCATGATTTTTATTCACTTCTATATTAAAGGTAATTTGGCCTAAGGGATCATTTAGTGTTTTTAGTTATATTTGTTTAGAATACTTGCACTCAGGAAAAGAGGATACCTACTGTAAAGAGCTTATTTTTTAACGTTAAATTAATTTGATTCCATAAAAGTCTTACTTTACTAAGCTTGATTTTATATCTCATTCTAACATAAGTTGTATCCTTTTTTTTTTTCCAAATACTAACTCAAATATAAGACATTTTTATATAATTTAAGTAGTCCTTAGACTACCTGTTACAGCCTTATCTGTTACCTAAAATTACCTCGGTGATTTTTTAAAATAGAGTTCACCTTAGATTCTTAACAAGGAAAATGTTGTTTGGGAGCATTTAGCACTGAGAGATTCTTGGCAGCAGGCTTGCTGCCTTCGCGTTGACACTAGGTCCTGAGTCAACGAAACTTGTCCACCTGCTCACAGAGTAGGGCACATCGTAATTATTCAACAAATATGTGATGAACAATATTTGGTGGAAAAAAGGGTCAAGTTACAGTAGTCAGATGGTAGGACTCTTACTGGGTCAGGAGGGGAAAGGACTGATGTGGTTTTGGAAGGATCTGGAATTTTCTGGACTTTCTTGAAGACCTTTGATAGAGCAGTCTTAGCAGTCATGGGGAAGGAAGCCTATTTCAGAGGGTCAAAGAGTGACTGAGAAACAGAAGGGCAGAGAGGGAGTGGAGGTGGACGGCTGTGCCTTGTGCCTCCTGACAATGGCCTCTGGATTTAACACAGTGATGGCTCCCTTCCAGAGCCCACAGCTTGGTGTGGGGCTGACTCCTCCCTAGGACTAGGGTGTTCTAATTCCTCAGTGTGAGCTAATCTGCATATTCCAAAACCCCCGATGTCCTAGGACAGGGGGTGTCAAATGGCCCTCTCTGACCCTACAGGATCCAGGCCCAGGACCCTTTATGGAACAGGAAGAGGATCTGGGTATACACAGGGTTCTTACCTGCCAGACCTGGAGTTATGGGGAGTGGAGCTGAGTGAGGTCACAGCGTAGGAGCCGCTGACAGGGTCTGAGTCCACCTGGGAGGAGAACAGAGTAAGAGTGGCTGAGGGGGATGGTCAGGACAAGACCTGCCCCCTCACTTGTATGCTGCATCTCTGTGCTTGGTCACAATCTACTCCTCAAGTCTCATTAACATGAGCTGATTTCTTCCCTCATTGCATCATTTCTTCCCTCGTACATTCTGTTAAATTGTTTTAGGTTAACGTCAGTTGGGTTTTTGCTCCAATACCTTTAAATTATTCCTGACGAATTCATAGATGTAGACCATGATTTCAATGAGTTACATTGAAAAATGAAGGTGTTCACATGTGATAATTGCAGACCTGAGAAATTTAAATGATGGCATCGGGCGTGGTCCATGATCTTCAGGACATCCATATAAGCCACGTGATAATCAGAATTTTTAAGACAAGGTACCATTAGGTTTTGATGGTTTGAGTGAGAACAAAGGGGAGCCCTACAATTGCTTCAGGGTTTATCAACAGCAGAGAATCCTCCCTCACCTCTTCCAGCTCCTGGGGGTTCCTGCTTCCCTGTCTTGTGGCAGCAGATCTCCAATCTCTGCCTACGTTTTTCACGTAACCTTCTTCCCTCCACGTCTCTGTGTCCTCTCTTCTTCTTATAAAGACACCAGTCGTTGAATTGAGGGCCCCCCCTAAATCCAGGATGAGTTCATCTGCGGATATTTAATCACATCTGCAAAGACCCTGTTTCCAAATAAGGTCACTTTCTAAGGTTCTGGGTGAACTTGAATCTTTGGGAGACGTTATTCAACCGACTACATCACCTACCCTCAAGTTGAGGTTGGGAGCTGGCTCAGGCAGATCTGAACATTAACAATATTAAAGGAGTTGTTTTCACCAACAATATTGGAGTTGTTTTCCTCAAAAGTACTTGATTCAATGTAATAAACTTAAAAATCATAATTATTTGAAATCGTGATGGTGATTCTTAAATCATATGCAAGAGAAAGTTTACAAAATGAAAGAAGAATTTTTGAGAACCAACCACCAAACAAAATAAACAAGATTGAGAAAAAGGACAAAGTGACATATCAAAACATTTCCCTAGTTCCGTTAAGAAAATCAGCAAATTAACGTACTCACAGAACCAGTCTCTCCACTGAAGCAACCATTCAGTTGAACAAAACTTGACAGAATCAAGTGTTTCAGAAATCGGAAATATAATAAAAAACTTACAGCATCCAGAGGAGTGATTAATGAAGGAAAATGGGGCTGAATTTGGGTAAGAAAGCACTGTGGTGTTTTTGGTTAATGCCTACCCGCTGACATTCTCTGGGACAGCGGAGGATGTGAAGATGGGAGCCAGAATCCTTGCACGGCTCCCTCATGCCAGGAGACAAATACTAACCTGCTTCTTCAAATAGGGTGATTCTGTGACTGGGTGGTAGTGATCTGTCTTTTGGGTCCCTGAGGGACCAGCACAGAAGTTGACAGGTATTTCTCCCCCTCAGGGTGGAGGGACTTTCCAAGTGTTGTCATTGTCTGATGAAAGACTTAAAGATCTATGCTACTGGTAGATGCCTGGGCCAATGGCTGGGGGAGGAGACAGACATAAAAATCTGGAAAGGAGGCATCTGAGGAGGAAGTTTTTTGGGGAATGAAAGCTTAGAAGGGCCACTGCATCTACCAGGGAAGCTGGAGTGCAATGTGCACGCCCAGGATTGGATGGGCGCTCAGACAAGACCTGAGAAGACCTGGGCTTGCACCTCTGGCAGATTTGTGGGCTCCATGCAGGTAGGGGGTGAAGTCTAAGGTAGAGCTACAGGGGACCAGCTGCAAACACTGGAGAAATTTTAATTTTTTCTTTTTTTAAAATGTGTTCTTTTGGATACTTGCATTTAAAGACATCTCTGTCAGTTCACTTGCTGATTGTTAAGATAACTGAAAAGAGATTTCAGTGACCACGCACATCAAAAAACATAGTCTTTGTAAAAATAGTTTGAAAAGTCACTAAACAAAAGGATGACTGCAGCTCATAAAAAGCCACAACAGCAAAACCTGGAGAGCGAGGAGAATCTGATTCTCACAACAACAACACTGTAATACGGAAAATGTCCAGTTACCACTACAAAATTACAAATTATATGAAGCTACAGGAAAGTATAGCTGGTTCATATGGAATAGAAGGAAATTGACAGAAGTTTTTCCTGAGGAAGCCCAGGCATCAGACTCATGAGACAAGGACTTTAAAACAACTCTCTTATATTTGCTCAAAGGGCTAATGGAAAGTAGGGATAAAGGACCAAGGAAAATAAAGAGAATGATGTCTCAATTCAGACAGAATATCAATAAAGAGATAGAAATAGTAAAAAGAACCAAATAGAAATAATTGAGTATTACCCCTGCACTTCTCCCACCTCCAACCTTAAACAACCACGAATTTACTTGCCTGTATTTGACATTCCATGTAAATCAAATCATATAATAAGTGGTCTTCTTTGACTAGATGCTTTCACTTCGCAGGTCTTCAAGGTGCATCCATGGTCTAGCACGTGTCCTTCATATCTTTATGGCTGAAGAACATATAATGTACAGAAACACGGATCACATTGTGTTTATACATTCATCAGATGATGGATATTTGGGTTGCTCTGGTCCAGCTTTTGCTGGTCCCACTCTCACCTTCAGTGGCCCAAGATCAATGTCTCCCATCACCCTTCGTATTCACTGCCATCCAGTCAGCTCAGCTCTGCTTAGGCACCAGGTCTTGTCAATGTAAACACTGGTGGAGCCCATAACAAGGGCCCTAAAAGGCAGAGGTTGGGACAGGTAGTGGCCACCTCGCTGAAGACCGCCAAGTCCAACACATGCTTTTTGGCTGCTGCAACTTTAACATAAATAATTTGAGCAGAAATTCCCAAGGTTGCTGACATAAGTGGTTTCCAGTGGTTCCTCTTAAAAAACTTAAAGTAGGGCCTCCTAGTAGAATTTGTCATCCTTCTTGGTTTCTCAGCCACTGAACCCCTATCCTATGTTTGAGGGCTTCCCTCACTTTATGATCCTGGGGGGAGATAACACCAGCTTCCAGATTTAACAGCAGAAAATGCCAGACACGTCCAATTGTAGCCTTCCCACTGCAGCCAGGGCACAGTTCTGCGGATCAGACGCACCCACGCAGACTCTGACCCAGGAGAGGGACCTACGCTCTGATGACGATGGATTTGG
This sequence comes from Diceros bicornis minor, assembly GCF_020826845.1. NCBI lineage: Eukaryota > Metazoa > Chordata > Mammalia > Perissodactyla > Rhinocerotidae > Diceros > Diceros bicornis. Next base: position 571,222 of record NW_026690864.1, on the reverse strand, counting down.
ACAGCAGCTAATAGAAGCGGCCTCAGCGGGGCTCCAGCCCGTCCAGGTCCTCCCAGAGGCTCCGTGAGCAATCCCTCTAACAATCCTGTTTCACACAATCAAGAGCCCTGAGTGAGAGCCTGGCGCTGGTGTTGGAAGTGCGGAGACGGTCAGGAGGGGCCCACAGTTCGCATTCCAGCCTCGGTCTAGGATGGGGGCCTCTTCCCAGACCCCTGGTCAGCCGGCGTGGTCACTGGCCCCCAGCGGCTTCCCCACGGGCTGGGTCCGCGGGCTCAGCGCGGCTCAGAGGCTGCACCCCCGGGGTCAGTCCCCGCGCGGACACCTGCGCCAGACTCCACGCGGCCATCACGTCCGGAGGATGCAGCCGCGGGGACACGCGCGTCCTCGTCGTGGGCGGAGGACACGCCGCTGTCCGGCCAGAGCGCCCCGCGCCGTGGGCAGCGGCGGGGCCGGGGGAGCGGGGAGGAGGGCAGCGGGGACCGGGTCCACGACCCTCCGTGGGGGTGCTCGGGGCGGCTCGGGCGCGTGGAAGGCTCCGGACTTTACATCCAGGGCCCCATGCAGCGCGGTCCCCTTCATCGTCGCCGGCCTCGCCTCCGCTTCCTTCTGAGGCGCCAACCGCCTGTTCTCTCTTCACCGCCCACGACCTGTCAGCCCTTCCCCGCGGCCCCGGGGCTCGGCTCTCTCCGCCGCCTCTCGCCGCTTTTCGGCTGGGCTCGGCTCCTCTAACCAGGCGTCGGGCCCTTCCGCCTGGCCTCCGCTGTGTCGTCACATCTTCGGCTCTTTCCGTTTATCTTCGTCTCTCTCTCCGCCTGTTCAGCTCCCTCCGCCTGTCCCCGCCGCTCCTCGGCTCAGTGGTTCGGGTTCGTCTCTCTCCGTCTGGTTTCGGCTTTCTCCGATTTCACTGCCACAGTTCGGCTCTTTCCGTCTCTCCCCGCCAAGTCTTGGGCTTCGCTGATTGTTCAAGTTCACCCCCTCTTCACTGTGCTGTCGGAGTGTCACTTTCTCTACATCCTAATAGATCAACATATTAAACAAACAGTAAGTGTTCCTAATCTGATAAATAAAAACAAGAATTTTGGTGTTTTACTTATCTTTCCTTTGGTGGGCGAAGTTGAGAATCATCTCTTATACTGAGAGCATTCTCTATTTTCTGTGAACTGTTCTTCGCCGTTTGTCCCTTTCTCCAACGGATGCTTCGTCTATTTTGGTTGGTAAGAGTTCCTTAATATTAAAAAATTAGCTTTTTGTGATGAGTTGCCAACATCCTCCTCTTTTCCTTTTTTTGTCTTTGCCTCTAGTTGTTGCTGCCATGCAGATTTTTTGAAAGGAAATCAAACGTGTTAATTTCGGTCCTTGTTTTGTTATAGTTTTAAAAGACCATCTCTTCTCTGAGATTATATATAAAATACTTATCCTTTGGTTTTTTATAGGACTTTCACAGCTTTAATCTGTACCTTTAAATCTATGATAATCCCTATTCCACAGAACAACTGGGGGTTCCAACATGATTTTTTTGTTAGCAATTCATTTTTTCTTTCCTGCCTTAGCACACCACCTGCACCCACTTTATTAGGAAAAATGTTCAGGCAGGGAGATAATTTGAAAGAGTTTTGCAGTGAACAGTCACGTTATGGACAGAATTCTGTCCCCTCAACAGTCATGTGTTGAAGCCCAAATCCCTAGTACCTCTTATTGTAACTTTATTTGGAGTTTGTGACTTAAAAGAAAGTAACTGAGATAAAATAGGGCCATTAGGGTGGACCATAATCCAATTTGATCAGTGTCCTTATAAGATGAGATTAGGACACACAGACCAAGAGACGCCAGGGGCACACATGCACAGAGGGATGACAACGTGAAGAGGCAGCTAGACGATGGTAATCTGGAAGCCAAGGAGAGAGGACTTAGGGGAAACCAATCCTGCAGGCACCTTGATCTTGGACTTCCAGCCTCCAGAATTATGAGAAAGTAAATTTCTGCTGTTTAAGCCACCCTGTCTGTGGTACTTTACTACGGCAGCCCTAATGAAGACAGTCCACCACCTAGATTCCATCAGTTACAATTTACTATGTTTACTTTGCCACCTCCATCCATTTATCACCCAAGAATCCATCTCTGTTTAATGCATTTTGAAGTACGCTGCAAACAACAGTAGACTTCACTCCTAAACATGTTAGCATACATAGTCATCAAAGTTCAAAATTTGGCTGAGGCTGGAAGATCTTCCCAGGTGGCTCACTGAATGGTGAGCACTTGGTGCTGGCAAGTTGGTTCCTCTCCGCGTGGACCTCTCCACAGGGCTACTGGAGCATCCTCATGGCATGGTGGATGGCTTCCCCTAGAGAGGGAGCAATCTAAGAGACCAAGGAGGCAGCTTCAGTGTGGTTTATGATGTAGCCTCAGATGTCAGACACTGTCATTTCTGCAGCACTGTATTGACCACTTGGGTTCATGACAATTCACGGCTAATCGAATGTAGGAGGGGGCTGCACAGGGCATAAACACAGGTGGAAGGTACCATTGGTGGCTATCTTGGCTGCTAGCCTACACACCCCCCTTTCCTCCAGGCCGCCTCTCCTCATAAGCCCAGAATTCCTTTTCTTCTGCTCCTGCTCACCCCTGAGAACCTGGTTTGATTGGAGCTGTTTGGGGCCTCTGGAATTCATGGCTGTGTTTGGGACAACATGGAAGGTCTCATCTTTCCCTTTACTCTTACTCCTCTCCCCTCTCTATCCTTCTCAGCCTCTCCCCCAGCTCCAGCCTTCCTTGGCTCCTAGTGACTCTTTTAGCAGTAGAGGATATTCTGAAGGTCAGCAGGATGTGCAACAGATAAGAGGGGTTTGCTGGAGCAGGAAATGTTGGGGGAAAGTCTGCTTCCTGGGGTCCTGTCACCTTCTGTAGAAGGGGAGCTTGGGGGTTGTTGGTGGCTTGTCAGGATAACTACTGTGTTTCTTATTCTGAGACTGGGTCCTCAACATTCCCCAGGGCAGGGGATTTTAGGTTGAATGGGGTTCTATCTATCCACTACAGTTGGGGACAGAGACATCTACACAGCAAGAGGAAGCTGACGAGTTGCCAGCTGGGGCTCAGAATGTTCCTTGTGTTTGGGATTAGGGAGGATTCCCCACAGGGGCAGTCATCTCCTGTTGGGAGGGACTTGAGGGACTTGCATTGTGGTCTCCTCTCATTTGTGTTGAGTACTGCTTGCTGATGCTTCTATAGACTCTTATCTTTTGATAATGGGAAGAGAGGGAGTTTTCTGAGGATCTGTTTGACACTTACACTGGAGAACCTGGTGTGTTGCCTAGTGAGACTCTGGTCATTGCTTTTCTGGGGGGAGACTGGGTTACTCCTTGCTGGGTATACTCATATCTAGTCTTAGTAGTCAAGAGGCGAGCTGGGCTTTGTGTTGGGTGAAAATGGTGTGGTATTGGTTGGGGCTCCTTTCTTCTTGGTGTATAGGGGGTTGTAAGTTGGTTTTTGGGGTTTCCAACATCTCTAATCTTGCAGGAATATGAGGGAGCACTTGCTGAAGCTTCCGTCATTTGATGGAGCCCTCGTTATTTTGGGGATAACTGGGAGGCATGAGACTGAGGTTCCTGTTGTATCTGGTGCTTGGAGACTGGAGGACCACTGCTTGTACGGGGATCCCACCTTTCAAGTGTTGGGGTGACAGGGAGGGGTCACTTCATGGAGGGCCATTGTCTCTAATTCAGGGAGAGAATTGAGTTAATTGCATGAGATTCCATGTATCTTTAGTCAGGGGGCTCTGGAGGGGTCTTTATAGAACTGCTTTTTTCTAGTGTTGGGGGAGATCGGAAGTCTCACTTTCCGGGTCTGCCCTTGTCTGTACTGTTGGCATAGACTGGGTGGGTCACTGGGCTGGGCCTTCCCATTGTCTAGTGTTGAGGAGCAGCTAAGGGTGTTACTTATGGGACTGCTGTCATTTCTAAAATTGGAAGTGACTAGGGGGTGCTTGCTGGAGTCCCATAATTTCTAGTTTTGCGGGAATGGAGGTCTTGATGCTCAGACCCCAGCATTTGTGTTTGTGGATGACAGTTGTTATCTGAGGTCTGGTTGCCTCTAATTTTGGAAGGAACTGGTGATGTCTCTCTAGGGCTTCTGTCACATCTGCTGTTGGATGCAGATTGTGAGCACCATTTGCTGGGGCTCCATAATCTCTAGTCTTGCGGGGTGGAGTGAAGATTTTCTTGGAGGTGCTTCCATCATCGCTATTTTTCGGGTATCAGTTCAACATGTTTTTAAAAGCATTATATTTTGAAAATGTTTAAACTTACATAAAAGTTGTAAAAGTATACAGGGTTATTTTATTCAGTCAATATTCATTATATTTACGTACATTTCCTTCCTGCTGATGATCATTCCTAACATTATGTGTCTTTGTGTGGAATTCTTTTCCTTCAGCCTGAAAATTCTCTTTAGAGTTTCTTGAATTTCAGTTCTGCTGCTGTTTAATTGTTCTAGCTTGTTTTTTTAAAACCCCATTTGAAAAATATCTTTAATTTGTCTGCATTTTTGAAGAATATTTTACTTAAGTCAGAGAATTTTAAATTGGCAGCTTTTTTCCCCCCTCCCATTCAACCCTTTAGCTGTCAGATGTCATTCATGTCTTCTGCTTCCAAAGTTTCTTTTGAAAAGTTTCCAGACTTACTATTGCTCTTTTGAAAGAAACATGTCCTTTTTCTTTGGTTGCTGTAAAGATTTCTAGTTTGTCTTTCATTTTCTACAATTGTTCATGTTTCTTTCCTTTTATTCATAGTTATTTTGAAGTCCTTGTCTGCTAACTCAGGTATCTGGATTGTCTCTGGGTCTGCTTCTACTGATTTATATATTCATAATTGAGAGCATTTTCCTGCTGCTCTGCATGTCTATTAAGCTTTTATTGTGTGCTGGATCTTGTGAACAATACCTCGTAGAAGGTCTTAATCATGTTGCTTTCCTCTAATGATTAGGTTTCTAGTACGAATGGATCACCCTGAGCCTCTGAAGCCTAGGTTTTAGACCCTAAAAGGACATATATATTTCAGTTTTGCACTGACTCCCAAGATGTAGTCCTTACTCTTAGTGTGTGGCACTGACTCTCAGGCTGTGACATTTCTAGGGTCATAATTGAAAGCTAGGGCTTTTTTTTCTTTTATCAAGGTCATTCCACTCCAGATGAATCCAAAAGCCAACCTCCCACTCCTGGCATGTGTGATCTCCGAAATTTCTGCACAATATTCCGTTTTCAGTGGCTTTTCTCTTCTAAGTCTCCTAGATTCGTTCCCTGCACGTGCACAAGTTAGGTGTTATTCAAGGACCTGAAGGGGGATTTTTAGTCAGATTTTGGGGGTTTCCTTTTGTGAATCTTTATTTTACACTAGAATATCCTTCAGAGATATTTCAGGGTCAGGTTGTGTTTCCTCTACCATAGCCCTGGAATCCAGTATTCCTCAAGAGAGCCCTGGTTCCTTCCTTTTTCTTTAGAATAGTATCTTAGTAACCAATTTCTGGGTGGTTGATAGGTATTCTCATTATTACTGGTGTATCGTTCTTCTAGGCCTTCTGAGCTGTCAGGCCTTGGAAAAATATGAATCTATACTGTCCTCTACATACACACATTAACTATCTATCTATCTATCTATCTATCTATCTATCTATCTATCTATTATCTATCTATGTATCTATCTATCTATCTATCTACCCATCCATCCGTGAAAAGCATGAACTGATAATGGTAGCTCTTATTCCAATCCAACGCCTCAGTTGGATTGGAATAAGAGCCAGCCTTCTCTCTTTCCTTGTTTATAACATCTTTGACTGTGATGCACTGGCTCTCATCATCTACAATATATTTACTTAGTTGTTCATGTCTAGTGTATGCATAAATTAGTTTCAGAATTGCTAACTGATATCCTTCTGAGAAACATTTTTTATGAACTAGACTGCAGGATTTCTGGTCAGTTCTTTTGATCCAGGCTTACAGGATCTGGTAAAACATAAGTTTCCAAAGTAATTTTGGTTTCCTTTTCATAGCCTTCATTGTGGCTATGTTATTCATTTGCAATACATTTAGATTCATTTGTTATAGCTTGTTTTCCATTTTATGTTCCCTTCACTAGCTGGTGCATTAATTTTTTTAACCTACAGTAATATCCACTCTGGGATGTACTGTTCTATGGGTCTTGGCAAATGCATAGAGTTGTGTATCCGTCAACACAGTCATGATCTAACATGATACACACATGAACAGTCTTGATAGGACATTTCCATCACTCCCAAATTCCTTTGTGCTGTCCCTTTGTAGTCATCCCCCTCTCTTACTCTTTGCCCCGCAAACCATTGATTTCTTGTCCTTCCCTACAGTTTTGCCTTTCCCCAAATGGCGTACAATGGAATCTGCAATAAATGGCTTTTCATCTCTGGCTTCTTTCACTTAGGAAAATGAATCTGATTTTAATGGAGGCATATGTTACACATAGCACAAAGCATAGATCTTAGGTGTAGAACTGAATGCATTTTGACAAATGCATACACCTATGTAACCTATACTCCTTTCAAGATATAGAACATTCTCCTCAACCCATAAAGTTCCTCCATGTCCTTTCTCAGTCAATCCTTGCTTCTGCCTCACCCCTTCTCCACAATCTGAGGTTAGATGCAACCACTGTTCTGATTATTTTTCCTACCACATATTATTTTTTGACTGTTCTTGGAATTCATACAAATAGAATCATACAATATTTACTCTTTTTTGTGTGTGGCTCATTTTGCTCAGTATAATCCTGCAATGGATTTTAATTAATTCACAATAAAAGATGAAATATATAATGTTTCCTATATACTGGGAGTCTCATAAATGTTTTACATATATTAGCTGATTGAATCCTTAATACAAGTCTGTGAAGTAGTCAATCTCATTGTTCTCATTATACAGATGAAGAAACTTTGGCATAAAAAGTTTGTTACTTGCTTGAGGTAACCATCTCTAAAGAAGAGAACTGAGATTAGGCAGAAGAAATTGAACTGTGATAAGTTAAAAATGGAGACCACAGTTGATCCCAATGGGAGCACTGGAGCTGAGGTGGCCCTTCTGGAGTCTCTCAAATTGAGGCCAAGGAATTGGGCCTTTGTATCCACCCCTCTCCCCCCATGAACCAGTGATTGGAAGCGGGCTGCTATTCGGAGTGGTCACAATCTTAGGTGTGGCACTTTCCTTTGGCCCAAGGAAATTCCCAGAGAGGTTGGCAGTATGAGCCCTTAGAAGAATTTCTGCAGCTACAAGAGCGAGTGACTTAGTCCTGAAATAAGAATCTAGAAAATATACCACTGTCTCCATTATGGTCCACCACTTATGCCACTCAGATGCACTTGCTTCTTACAGTCAGTGCACTAGGATTCTGGTTGGTCTTCTTGACTGGGGAAACTTAGAACAGGAAGATCAGTGGGACAAATTACAGACAGCTCTTGACTGCACCTTTTATTCATGCTACAATTGATACTTACAATCCCACTTCTCCTACTGTCCCATTTAGATTCCCCTCACCCTTGACATGCACCTCTGCTGGTCTGGTGGCTTACCTGGAGAGAGGATCCAGATCCTCATCCCTGAGTCATCTGAACACCTGATAACCACATCCTTCACAGGATAGAGCTCCTACACTTAATTATTGGGGAAAGAATATCAAAAGACATCCCAATGGATTACTTGAAGGCCAAATGTCTTCTTTGCCCTCACTGTATAACAGAAGCCCCTTGTCCTCTGGATGAATTACTTGTGCCAGAGGCCATAGTGACTTCTTTCATTCTGTTGGCGTCATAAGCAGTAGTAAAGTTCAATGGGACTCTGACTTTGTCTCCTGGTAGAAGTGTCCACCTCTGGGAACCAGGACCTGTTGGTTAATTATGGTTTGCAATTCTTCCCAAGAACCTCATAACCCATCTTACATGAAGAACACCTGCAATGGCAACTATTTTAGACTACACATGGGAATATCAATGCTTGGATTGCACCTAGGACAGGACAGTAGCTGATGGGATTCCTGGGCAGGGGTATGAACTTCCCACCCAGGTGATTGACAAGAGTACATTCTCAGGCAAAAAAGGGCTGCACAGTTCAGAATATCTTCCATTTGCCCCAGTAGATCCACCTTCTCTATCTTGCTGTACCCAGGAAGGTTAGTGAAGATGAACTACGTCAGCGGGCTTTCTTGCTTTATGGCTTTTGGCTGGGTTTGGTCAATGGGGAGCCTAGATATGAAATCAGAAGGATGAAAGAGAGTGACATCTGTTCCTGGCTATTTCTTGCAGGAGAACCTGGGGCTGGATGCTACCCCTGACCTCCTTTCAGCTTCTGGAATGCATTACCTCATCTCTTGTTTCTAGAATTTGATAATTTTTCACTATCCTTACGCCTTCAGGCTTAGGGGTGTTAGTAGAGCCCTACACTTACCATCTCACTGGGTACCAACCACCTTTTGTGGTCTTCTTACATCCTGTCCGCAACTCCGAGAAGCCCCTTTATGAAAACTCTACTTGAATCATCCTAGTCTCAGTGTGTCCTTTGTTTCCTGCTGAGAATCCAACTGATATGTCAACTCATTGATAGCAGAAGGCAAAGACCTAATAGTGAACCATAAAACCCAACAACATCAGGACCGACCAAGTCTCTGACCACATCACCTTCTACCACTCCCTCACTGTCCCCAACTTGATCTACTCCAGTCACACTGGCCTCTGTCTTCCAGACCTTTGCATGAATATATTGCTTTAGTCACACAAATTCGTATGACTCACTGTCCCAACTTGTTATGCTATCTGTTCAAGTGCTCCTTAACTAAGAGTTTATCCCTTCCTATTCTATGCAAATAAGCAAGATCTCAATCCCTCTTAACTATCTTAAAATGCTTTCTACATTTTCTACATGACACTTATAATAACATGTTTTCTTGATTTCTCTATAGTCTGTCTTTCCCCAATTAGAACCTAAGCGCTCCAATAGCAAAAGTAGAATTTCATTCATTGCTACAGACACCAGTGTCTCCAAAAGTGCTAGACATATAGAATGTACTCAAGGAATATGCTGGTGGTTAAGAGTGTCTACTGTCTGGGCTCAAATTCAGGCTCTACCATTTTCTAGCCAAAGAGCTCAGGCAAGTAACATGCCAGTTTTCTCACATCTGAAGTTGGAATGATACTACTGCACACTTCTTAAGTTCATATTTAGTACTCTGTAAGTTAATATTCATAAGGCATTTAGAAGAGTGCCTGGTCTATCAGAAAAAATGTTTGATCATTTATTAATGTAGTGAAATACTTCGCTATGAAAAAATAAGACCCCTTCATGAAAAGGAACAATTCACAAGAAAAGACCTAATCCTGTATGTACTTATTTACATTACACCCAAATATATAACAAAAAAATGACAGAATAACAAATAAGAATCTGTTTCTCTATAACCGTAGTAGAAGACTTCAGTACACCTCTATCACTAGATAAGTTTGAGAAAATAATCTGAATGTAATACTATATTCAAAAACAAAATTAGCTTGAGTTTATGAGAAAGTAGTGTCCTAAGGATAGAGCAGTCAGCCGGGTCAAATGATGCTGCGTGCTGAAGTAAAAAAAGAGTAAAGAATGACCACTGGATTGGGCCTCGTAGAAGCTGCTGATGTTCTTTACGAGAACAGATTGAGTGACATACTTGGACAGACCTGCTTGAAGTGGGTTGAAAAGAATGGGAATTGAGGAAGAGGAATATTTGAATACTAACAACCGTTGCAAATGTTTGCCTTGAAGATTAGCAGAGAAATGGAAAAGAGTTGTTGAGAGAGACTTTGGGTTTAGGAGAGACAGACTTTAAATGGAATGTACTGGAACATGTAGTAACTAAGTACTGGAGTCCTAGCACAGGACATAGGTCTAAGGAAGAGGTTAGGTGTAAATATATGTGAATTTAGACTTCATTTCATGGGAAACTGATATGAACTGGATAATGGATATCCATTTCCTGAACTGTGCATGAGACCAGTTCTTCAGACATTGGTCAGATAGACCTAAGGGTGAGGTTGGTGATATAGGCTGTAAAGTACCATTGAGGCTTACCCAAGGCATGGTCAATGACCTCATCCTTGGGTATCACAGGAATCATGCTGGGCTATTTTTGCCGATTGCGATACCAGCTCTTTCTGATGTTGTGTTTTGATGGTTGCAACACCACTCAGTCAATTGCAAGAAACAGAATGTTTGCCTGGGAAAGAAAAAATCCAATCTCAGAATGGGGTAGTTTCCAGAGCCTTGCTGACCCCCATCCCTGATGAAATCTCTGGCACCTTCAGTGGAAGATGTTGCCCAAACGTATTTTTCACCTTTGTCTTTACCAGGGCACAGTGTGCCAGGTGCAGAGCCCCAGGGCAGGGAGGACCCCAGAGCTCCTTACTGAGAGCAGTGAGCAGTTAGGCCTGGACTGGGGGAGTGACAGAAAGAGGACACCGGAAGCAACTCTGACCCACAGTGACATTGAGGGAAGATCTGAGCCAGTATATATTGCTCTTGAAAATGCCCTAGTTCTGATTAATAACAAATCTTCTTTCCATGGTCTTGAATGGCAGAGCACTTTTAGACACGTGTACCATGCACAGGAGTAAAATTTCCCTGCAGAAGGTTGCACTGCAGGTCTCTTTCCATCTCTGCTCCCTCAGTCACCACTGACTAGAGGCCTTGCCTCAAACTGTTGAGTCAGCTGAGATGTTCTTTCTGCTTCTTCTGCCCCTCCTTGGGAAATTTCCACATTCCATGTGCCTGATGAGTTATTCGAGCGGCTTTGATTACATAAGGCCCAGTGTCTACAAGGAAGGTGACTTGGTGGTCAGTGGGATTTCCCCCTTCTATACATTGACCCAGGATTCAGAAATGCAATGGAAATTTCTTTGTGACTCATCCAAGCAAAGATGTCACATTTTACGTGTAAGTTCCTGTGTGTGTGTGAATCCCTCTGACAGTTATGAAAGTTGAATATAAAAGCTGTGTTGAGATTCTCCCGTAAACTATGAATCATCAGCTCCTTTCTTTTCCTTCAATAATTATTTGTGGCTTCCTTTATTTTTCCCTTCTGGAATATTTTCCTTCCAAACAGAAGACAGAAATAAGCATCTTTTATTTTCCCCTGCCTTGGAATAATCTCCATTAGTGATTATTTTCTGAAAGCCTAAAGGATGCAAATTGTAGGGAAAAAACACCAAGATCCTACTGCAGTGATCCACAAGCCATCCTGCTCCTGACCCATATTGTGGGAGGGGAGGGAATCTTTGGGCAAACCATACCTTGGCTAGAAGTTAGTACTAAGAGAAAGTCTCATCATAATGTATAGATTATTCAAAAATGAACTATTTATTGAGATGATATTTATTTTTCTTCAAAATGCATTTACTCAGTATCCTTTATGGTCTAAAATAATTTGGTGTATTCTCTGAAAAAGATGTGCTTTTTTCCAGTTTTATTGAGATATTATTGACGTTCACCACTGTGTAAATTTAAGGTGTACTGCATAATGGTTTGACTTATATATTTGGTAAAATGATTACCACAATAAATTTAGTTAGCATCTATCATCTCATATAAATATAATAAAACAGAAAAAGCAAAAAAAGAAAAAAATATTTTTTTCCTCTTGATGAGAACTCAGGATTTAGTATCTTAACATTCATATGTATCATACAGCGGTGTTAACTATAGTCGTGTTGTACATTTGATCCCTAGTACTGGATGAAAGATCAAGTGTTTAACATATATATACATATATATATATAAAATGGAATTTTCTAGATCTTTTTATTAATTGCTAGCCTAATGATACTGTGGTCAGAGAATGCATTGTGTATAATTTCAATGTTCAAAGGCTTACTTGATGGCCCAGTGTCTGGTCAAATGTATGTATATTCTTTGGGGTTCATAATATACCAGCGTTATTTACATTTATATGTAAATATCTGTTAAGCTTAAGTCTTCCATAACTTGGCATATTTTTTTTGTCTTTAATTTGACCATTTCTAAGAGGATATGTTAAATCTCCAAATCTGGTTGTTCATATATGTACTTATGCACATGGGTCTATAAATAATAGCTTTTTTTCACTTTGGGGGGATATATATAATGACTGTTAGTACTCGATCTTCTCTTCCTTTCACCACATAGGGTCACCACATATGTCACATATGACATATGGTCACCACCTTTGATATTTCACATGCTTTTTGCTTTCAACTCGGATTTTATCAGATATTAACAAGGATACCCATGCTTTCTTTTGGTTCATATTTAAATGGAATATCATTTCTACCTACTTTAACCTCTTCTGTGTTTTGCTTCAAGTATTGGAAAGCATGTAGTTGGGTCCTGTGGTAGGTGAAATGTGCCCCCAAAGGTGACCAATTCCTAATCCTTCGAATCTGTGAATATGTTACCTCACATAGAAAGGAGACTTTGCAAGTGTGAAGAAGTCAAGGATCTTGAGATGAGGAGATAATCCTGAAGTATCTGGATGGGTCCAATATAATCACAAAGGTCCTTACAAGTGAAAGAATAAGTCAAGAAAGTCAGAGTCAGAGAAGGAGTTATGACAATGGAAACAGAGATTGAAGTGATATGAGGCTGTTACCTAGGAATGTGAGCAGCCTCTAGAAGCTAGAAAATGCAAGGAAATGGACTCTTCTCTAGAGCCTCCAGAAGGAATGCATTCCTGCTGACACCTTTATTTTAGCCAGTGAGACTCATTTTAGATTTCTCTCCTCCCAAAGTATAAGATAATAAATTTTGTGTTATTTTAGGCCTCTAAATCTGTGGTAGTTTCTCAGAGTAGCAATAGGAAATGGATACAAATCCTATTTGTAATCCAATCTGAGTGTTTCTGTGTGACTCAGAATTACAGCATCCCAACATTTTGGTTTTTAAAGCTGTATTCACCAATGAAAATAATATTTTAATGTTAGAGCACCAAAAGCCTATGTTCTGCTGTGCAATCTTCTGGAATTGCATGTTGTACCTTGTCAATTAAATTGTTTGAAAATTAACGTTGGACTGAACTTAGATGTGTAAGAGAGGAATCAACCCAAAGATAAGCTGTAAAGCTCACTGCTTATGATGGTTTTCTAATCTGTAAAGAAATAGATGAAAAGCTGCAAGTTTACACTGCTCCTCGGACTCTGAATTGTTTTAGAACTCTTTTAGAAAAACATAGAGTCATAAATTGCTTCTTCCTCTTTATTTTCTCCCTAAGACTATCTCCTTATTTATTATGGTGCAATTTCCCTGCTTCTGGTAGTATGTGTTTCCTAAGTCTGTGAGGCAGGCAGTTTTAGAAAAGTATATTGCAAAAGTTTTGATGATACCATTCTATACTCGACTTGCCCTTCCTTCAAGTTTTTCTTATGCACTTCCCTGTCCTACCTAGTTTCTTTAATGGATTATAAACTTTTGCTTCATCTCACTATACCTGCACATGCCCATGACCAACCTCATGTTGGTGCCACTGTGTGAAATAGTGTTTGACTTGTAAACAAATATGCAAATGGGTTCTTTCCCCTTAAGCATCCTTTGTGCCTCTTCTTTCCACTAATTCATTTTAGGATATTGATCTATCTCTTTTGAGTCTAGAGTTGTAGGGCTTGATCTTCCAAGGCTTTGGGAACATCTTGTGCGTGTGCTCCAGATTCCAAAGTCATGAAGAGACAGCCATTGCTCTGGAATGAACAAGTTGCTTAAGTCAAAATGCCACCCTTTACTCTTTTTTTTCCCCACTTGAGTTATGCCTGAAGTGCATGACTTGATCTTTGTTTTTAATACTATGGCCTTGGTACAGGTTGAACTTCAAAAACTATCGTTATGTCCTGGTCTTTGTTTTTGCCATCGAGGAGATCAACAGGAGCCCCCAGCGGCTCCCCAACCTGTCTCTGGGTTTCCATGTCTACAATTCCTTCCACAGTGATGTCAGCACCTTGGTGAGCACCCTGAGGTGGTTATCGGGATGGGGTCAGATGATCCCTAATTACACCTGCCAGGCACAGAACAAGAATATGGCTGTCACTGCAGGAACCACACCAGCATTCTCTGCCCACATTGCGACACTGTTGGAGCTCTACAAAATACCACAGGTATGAGCATGGTGGAGGGATGGATCTGGAGGGACTGACGTTTTCCTCCTTGGTGAAATTCTGTGGCCACTCATGTGGAAAAGAAGAAAGTGGTTTTGCATGTCTCCCTAATAGGAAAAAACCTACCACAGATAGTTCTTGAAATGGTGGATTCATTATTTTGGTGTGTGAATCTGAGAGAGGGATGAAGTAGCCAGAGGCTAGCATCACTGTCTAAAGCAGACCACAGGAGCTTCTGGAAGTGTGGTTGCCCAAATTCTCTCAAAGGAGTGGAAGCTAGATATTCTGAAATAATCATACCCTAGTTACTTATCGAATAGTTAATAAAATTTTATATGTAAACATGTACTTAAAACCACTTTACACTCTTCAAATGCTTTACAAATAGTCACAAATTTAATTCTAATATAAGTCAATGAATAGGTAACGTTATTATGGGACTTTTTAGAGATATAGAAACTAAGATGGATAGAGGTTATTTAACCTTCTCAAGTGCGTTAAGCTAGTCACATTAGAGTCAGGATTTGAACCCAGGCAGTCTGCGTTCAAAGCCAAGCTTCCCCTCAATCACTTCTACCATCAGATAATATTGCTTCATACTCACAGTGTTAGCACCAAGAATGTAAGTTTAGCTAGCTGATCATATGAATTTTGTTGAAATTCTGTTTATTTTTCTTCCAGAGAACTCAATATGGAACACTTTTTCTCTTTTGATTCAGACAACCTATGGAGATTTTGATCCTGTACTGAAAGGTAAGGACTAGTTTTCTGCTCTCTATCAGATAGCTCACAAGGACACATCTCTAGTCTTCAGAATGGTCTTATTGTTGACACATTTTGGCTGGACCTGGGTAGGAATCTTAGTATCACTTGATAAAAAAGGTGAGCAATTCCTCTGGGAACTTAGAAGAGAGATGACTATGAACGGTGCCTGCCTGTGACTAAGATACCTGTGAGCAAGAGGACGTACACTTCAAAAGATTGGACATGCATAGCCAGAAGCACAGACTCATCAGCCAACGTGTTTATCATTTATGGTGACACAAGTAGATTAATAAATGTGAGCATTGCAGGAAACCATTATTTAACCACTCAGAAGGTGTGGATCACTACACCACAGTGGGATGCTTCTTTTATTCCACGTCACCACTTTTTCGATACCTACCATGGGAGTCTTTCCTTTGCACACCAGAACTTTGAGATATCTGGATTTAAACACTCTCTATGGACAGTTAGCCCCTCTAAATACCAAGAAGACTTTTTCTTTACCAAATGATGCCTTGAACATTTCAACTGCTCATTTGCAGGAACTGAATGTGGAAATTTTTGGAGTGTCCATTCAATGCCTCCCTGGAGTCTCTGCCAAAGGAAACATTAGACACGACTCTGTCTGGATCCAGCTACTACATCTATGATGCTGTGGATGTGGTGGCATGAGCCCTCCATGAAATACTTCTTATAAAAGCAGAACCGGGGTCCATAATGGATGCAGGCCAGCTCATGTTTTTCCCTTAGCAGGTAAAATTCTCCCTTAAATAGGATTCTCATTATTGTTCTTTTAGGATCCGAGAGTTATTTTATTTGGGTATCGAATTGTGATTGTCACATTGTCACAGATCAGCAGTGACTTGTGCATAATGAATTACTGTTCTTTCTTACAGGTTGCAAGTAAACCTCTAATGATTGTAGGGTCTAATTAGCAACAGTGTCAACTCTTTTAACTAGAAATAATTGATTAAAAACTTTCACTGTGAGAGGTAAGCGTTCAAGAGAAAACAATGACAATTCATCCCAGGGAATTAAAAAATTCAGGGATTTCCAAAATCTAGTTCTGGCCCTATCCCTTGATATCTTAAATGCTTCTGGGGAAAGGACAATTTATTTGAACTTCCTGCATTTTTCTAGAAAGGCTACTGATAGCTAAATAAATATTTCCCCATTGAAATTTAAAATGACTTTTGGAAGCAAGGAGTTTGATCCCCTTTTTACAGATCAGAACCCCAATACTATGAAATATATTTTAATTCCCCAAGTCCTTATCAATTCTATTTAGATGAATTTGTACATGAACCTAGACTTTTATAAATCCAAAACCTATGAATAATGTGTCATGAAACTCTTGCTTTCAGGTATGAGGAAGTGAATGTCATGTTAGATCTAAATACACACATTTGTTGTGAATATATATTTGTTCATGTATATATACAACCATATATATAGTTATGTATTATACAAATATCAGTTGTACATTTATATAGAAATTATATCAATTAATGCGTGAAGATTCTGTACTAGGAGCTTTCATCTCTTCTCTCTCATTTAATAAAATATTTTGTTCAAAGGTAGGAAGAAGCAGGCTGTCTTTGTCTCTTCTTGAGCTCGAGGAAACTCCCTAGCACCCCTAAAGCAAACCTCATTGCTCAAGGTGCAGCTCAGGTTTAGCCCCACAGCACTCCCTGGACGTGGAATCTTCAGGAATGGTTTAAACCTCACCATGTGCTCTCTGAGGGCAGACAAGAATGCCTGCTTCCTTAAGCATGCAGAATAGTAAACACTCCCCAAATTGAACTTATTCAGAGGATGACTAATATAGAGGGGAAAAAATCTAATTGCTGGGCAACTCAGTATCCCCACCAGTTCGAATCTGGGTTTTCTGCCTTCAATTTCCATGCTCATTTCATTTCCCCATTATGTCTCCCTTTTAGCTCCACCCATTCCTAAGAAACACCCAATTTAAAAAAAGCACTGGAGCTCACGTGTCACTGGATGAGAAAAGAAACTCTGTGTCACAGCATGTAATTCTGAACTATATGATTTTCCTAAAGGTCTTGGACTTCAGGTGAAAGTAAGGGAGTTTGTTCCCCAGGAACCACGTGGTCAAGGTTTCATCACACATGAGGAGCTGATAGACTGGGCCATGCGATTCAAAAAGGTTGCAGACAAGTCAATCTTGGATTAATCATCTACATCACAAGATAGAGAGCATATATGAAAATAATGGTGAAATCATTTAACTCATAACAAAATTCTCATTTGTTGATATAATTTTTCTTACTGTCCAAGAGATATTGAAAGGACACTTGTAATTAAAGAGATATTCCGGAATTTTGAAATGCTTTATACATTACAGCAGGACAGTGAGGCTACCAATTTAATAGGATGAGCTGATAAAAAATTGATTGAATTCCCATTTAAGCTGAAAAAGTGTCAATCTCACGTGCTTGCAAATTTATTGCTCTGCATGCATTGTGCCCTGAAGATATAACAGATGCTGATGACCTAGACTTTTGATGATTTAAAGATACAATTCAAATTGTCTTTTGCCATATGCTTTTCTTCCAGAAAACAAATTTTATTCTCTTTAACGAAAATCAAAAGAATTGACATTGAGGGGTTTTTTTAATATTTCAATATTTTATTAATTTTCCTTATATTTCCATCTCTTCATCCCAACTTTATACATTCTTGTAGAAAAATTCACCATCAGAAAAAAAGATTCTTTTGGCTCCCAAGGAACTGCATTCTTCCTCTTCTTCAGATTTCCCTTTAGAACTCAGTCTTGTAAGCCATCCCTCAAGATGCTATATTATATCATTCAAGCCTGTCCCTGTGTCTTTGGTGTATAATCTACCTGACATTAAATACATTACTAAATAAATTCAATAATTACAATTTGTACTAATCAAACAATTCTCATATAAATGCATTGTATGAATTAAAATATTATTTTTTATTAAGGTAAAATCTGCTTATAGTTCAAAAAAGTAATCCTGGAATACCATATTCAGAATCACATTTGTTATTGCCAGATGCCCCATTCCATAAAACAAACAAGTGTCCTAGTCATTGAGATGGAAAATTTTTTAAATCAGTACGTATTTTCGTGTTGGGAACTCTTTTCTGCAGATTGACCTTGATTTTATTTTGCTTTCCCTGGGTGCATCAATCATGTCAAATCTTATAGGTGATCTCTAAGATAAGTTTTGAGGTAATTTAAACAATATTATCAATTATTCAATATTATTAAATAAAAAAATATTATCCAATTATATAGTATTGTTCAGTATCATCAATAATTCTCTTCTTTCAAACTCCCCACTCTGGGTGTAGGACGTTCTGTCAGCCAGGATTCAGGAACATCCCTCAGGAAGAGAGAGCTACCTGCTGCTTTGTCTGTGTATTGTGCCCCGAGAGAGAAATATGTAATCAGACAGATATGAACTGGCAAAATTACACAATCACTTTCTCTCACCTCTTCTTTGTCTCCAAATAAAATGTAAAGGATCTGAGAGTAACCAATAGCATCACATTTCTTCATTATTTTCTATTATTTCATTCACTCATTCAATACATTCATTTAGGAAATCAATACATCGTTTCCATGTTGGGAGTTACCTTGATCTGGCTTCCTTATACTCACATTGTTAGGTTCTGCTGAAGCAGCTCTTCTCAAGGGAATACAACCCTTAAACCACATGATGTGTTAGGCAAACACTTAGAGATTCCGTAGCACCGTATACTCATCTTGATCACAGAATAACACACATGGAATTACGATGGAAGTAAGTGTGGGTGTCTTTAGCACATGCCTCCTATTCATATCTTTACACCCAAGGTGGCGAGCACTATGCCTTACACATAGTAGGTGTGCAAAAACCAGAACTAAAGATTCAATAAATGAATGGACATATTATATTATTATTACTCTAGTAGAAGACATAAACAATGAATTGAGCATGCAAACTTGATAAGATAAAGGCTCTGCTTTCCAAGAAATCATAGTGAGGTACATGTGAAAAAGAATAGCAGGGCAATTTGAAAAGTGCCAAAATAAAGGTAGTTAGAGGTTAGCAGAGTCAACAAGAGTAGATAGTGTTACTTGGATAAATCAGATAATTCTTCATGGAAAGCTTATGTTTGAGTTGAGCTTTTAAAAATATGGGGGGATTTTTCAGTTAAAGATGAAGAGGGCCTCTTGGCAACAGATGTTTGAGCAACAAAAGTTATGCAAGATTAAGAAGTTCTGGAGACCTACCATCCAACATGGGCCGATAGTTCACAATACTGTACTGTAGACTTAAAAATTTACTAGGAGGGTAGATTTATGTTAAGTATTCCTACCTCAAAAGAAAAAAAGTATTTTAAAAAAGGAAGTTAAATAAAAAAATTAAAGAGGACAGGAGGAAACATTTGGGGGTGATGAATAGGTTAAGGACTTGAGTAGTGATGGTTTCACGGGTGTATATTATCTCCGAACACATTAAGTTGTATACATTAAATATGTACAGCTTTTTGTATGTCAGTCATACCTCAATAAAGTTTTTTTTAAATGTTTTCATGTGGCATATTCAGACATTCAGAATATGACTAATATGACTGGAATGAGATGATAAAAGACTGATCATGGATGATGATGGAATAGGTAAATAATGAAAAAAAATCCCATCATATTTAAAGTACAATATTCCAGTCTTACCAAACAAAACAGCAAACAATTCATATATACTTATTACCAAAGTTGTCTCTACATTGCTAAATGTTCTGTCCAGTAAGATAATTCATGAAATAACATATTACAGAAATAATAATGGGCTGGAGGAGAGAGCATGTTTACAAATTATGTTTGTTGTTAGAATGCATCTGGCTATAAATTAAAAAGAAAAAAGTCTAAAAGTGTCTTTTAAAAAATATTTATTATATCCCATAAAAAAGACCAGAGTAATTTACTACGATGATTCTTTGTGCCAGAAAAAATAAAAGCACAATTGTTGCATTATAAAGACGGAGAAGGAAATAGGTTTCATTCCATTTGTTATTTACTTGATGAATGTTGTCATAGATATCACTTTTTACGAAAAAATAGTGAAAGAATTAAAAAAAAGGCCATGATAGAATGACTCCAGGTTTAGGGAAAGGAATGAAGAAAAGCTATTCAACATCCAGCTACCTGTACAGTCTAGGGGTGCAAGGAAAGCATCGCCTCCAGCCCCGCCGCTGGAGCTGATTTCCTCCCACTGTGAGGTCGGCCAGACTTATTCCAGCCCCACCCCCGCCTCTTCCCGCCCCTGGAACTGGTCTCCGCGGACAACCTCCTGGCCTGGTTCCGCCCGCAGCCTGGTCCCGGCTCATTGCCCCGCCCGCACCCTTGTCCCCCCGACCCCCGGGCCTGGTGTCACTCACACCCTTGTGCCCGCCCACAGCCCGCCCCTAGAACTGGTTCCCGCCCCTAGATTCCGTCCCTGTCCCTGGTGCTGACCCAGCCCGCGGCCCAGCTTCGCACTCACTCTAGACACTGGAGACCTCCCCCGAGGCTGGAGTGCGCGGCCCCGCCCCGCCCGCCGCCTCAACCCGGAGCCCCCAAACGTCCGTCCTCCCCGAACGCCCGCCCGAGACCGGAAGCGGAAGCGCGGGCGGCGCCGTGGATGGAGCGGGAGGTCTGCGCGGTGTGTCCAGTCTTCTCGGCGCGGACGGGATTCCCGTGGACCTTCGGCCGAAGGGGCGAGGCGCGGTGAGTGGCGGGCGGTCCCGGCTCCGGTCGCGGTCGACGGAGGGGCCTGGGCCGCGGGCAGCCCCGTCACGGCCCGGCGTCCCTCCGTCCCCCCGGAGCCCCGTTTCCCCGGGCTGTTCGCTCAGGGCGCCCGAGGCTGCTGTTCCTCCCGGCTCCGGGCGCCGCCGGCCCCTCCTCAGAGTCCCCGTCACCGTCCTCCGTGTGATTTTGTCCCCAGGGGGCTTATCCGCGTCTGGAGGCGGTGTTTGGGTTGTTACTAATGGGGGCGCTCCTGGCATCTAGAGGGGGAGGCAGGGATGCTGCTCAGCGTCCTCCAGGGCCCAGGACGGCCCGACAGAGAATCATCCGGCCCCAGATGTCAATGGTGCGGAGGTTGGGAAACCTGCTCCAGGGCCTGAAAATCTCCCGAGCCCTGAATGAAGTGTGGGAAATATTTACAAGTCAGCGAGCCACTTACAGGGGCCATAAATGACAAGCTTGTTTAAAGGGTCCGGAGTCACCAAAAAGTCTCTGTCCAGCCAAGTGAGTTGAGCGAGTCAAGTGCACACAGCGCGGAGCTGCTTCTCCCATCTTGGGGAGCAGGTGGCTGGACAGGAATCGGGAAAATCCAGTCTCAGCCAACAGTTACAGTTAAATAAGTAAATACGAAAAAGAAAAGTAAGTGGGGTGGGCTTTCCTTCCATCACCTGTATTACTCCCTGTAAAAGGCCTCAAAAGCAATCTTTGCTTTTTTTTTCCGTTAGAAAAGAAAAGTGTCTGTGGGGCTCAAGTTTGAGTTGAAACCAGGCTCAGGGTCCACCTGTCCTCGCTGATCCGTGGATTTCTGTGTGACCAGGTGAGTACCCTGTGGACCTGGTACCAACAGGTTCCGGCAGCCTCCGCTGTGCAGAAGACCTGCCAGTGGGCTTTCCTGGGCTCAGGTTGTCACCACATGGACACTGAGAGTGAGGGTATCATGAGAAAAATTATTGATGTTTGATGGATTATATTCAAGGGAAAGATGGTAAGGTGTGTGAGGCTCTGTGTGTGTAAATAATTCAGAAAATAGTTATTTGCAAAGAAGAACACATTAAACAAATATATGTAAATAAGTGTAAATATGTGTAACATAGACTTACCTGCATTCCGAATTCTCAAAAGTCAGGATTCCATATATAAATATAAATATATAAATGTTTTACGTGTATATGTAGTATTACAAGACATCTCATTAAATATTAGCAGGGATGCTCAGCAACATTCCTCAGGCCTATTCAATTTGACTTCTAAAGACCTATAAATGCTCCACAAAAATTCAAAATCTTACAGACACCTGGAGAAAAATATGATTTGAACTTCTTTATGTTAGTAACAGAAATGTAAAGTTAAATTGACCAGCAGCCGGATTTATTTTCAGCATATTGTTGTTGTTTATGAGATTTCAAATCATTTGGAGGAATATTAAGCAACACTTTTTAGATAGAAGGGTAGGGCACTAGTCTCCAAAAAGATTGTCCTCTCCACCTCACATTCTAAAGGGAATTAACTTTGCTTCTTGAGTCCTTTCTGAAATAACAGTCTGGTGATTCACGTTGAAGACAATCTTGTTAAGTAATTTTATATATAATTGTTGGCCTCTCCTAATTGTGTGTGTATGTCTGTGTGCCTTTTTCATTCTAGCATTCCTGGGACGTTCTTGAGGGAATGTGTGCTTGTCATGCAGTAGATATTCTTTGAGTGCACAATTTATGGTGACCCACCATCCTCATTTATTCAGAACAGAGGGGTTTTCCAGGACACAGGACATTTAGCGTTCAAACCAGGATGGTTCCTCATCTGATGAGCCAGGCTCTGGGCCAGATGCGTGGGGACCTGGAGAACCAAACAGACCTTGTCCCACCTCCATGGGATTTATATTCTGTTAGGGAATTTGGATTTTAGACAGTTAATGATGAGAGTGATGTGGGAGTTTGGCACAAGGGGACTCAACCTGAGGGGGCAGGGAAGCCCTCTTGAGAAGGACTGATATTTAGCTTGAGAGCTAGAGTTGGGACTGGATTTAGGTGGTTGGAGGGTTAGACTGGAGTGAGGGTGTGGGAGTGTGTTCAAGAGAGCGTTTCAGGCAGAGGGACCCGCATGAGGACACCCCTGAAGCAGAGAGCCTGGTGTGTCCATGACCTGAAAGAGGGATGGCTGAGCCGAGTCAACACAGGGGGAGGGGTGTGAGCCAGACCAGCGAGGGGAACAGGCTGGACCAGGTCAGGCGTGACTTTGGACTCTGTTCTAAGACCAGTGGGAAGACAGTGGAGAGGTGCGAGCAGATGGGTGATGTGATTGGCGTTTGGTCTAAGCATGTGGGTTAAAATGGACTTCATGGTTAAGAATGTAGACTTAAGAGGCAGATAGGAGGTGTTGGGAAGAAGGTTACGAATAAGGTGATTGTTCCCTAGGCCTGGGTGATGGCTGTGGAGTAGGAAAGAAGTAGAAAGAAAAGACCTTGGAGTGTAGAACCGCGAGAAGGTAACGGTACTTTCTTGCCTGGATGTGTCAGATGGCACAGGGTAGTGACTGTGCTCCTCGCTGCTGTCCGTGCAGACCTGCAGGCGCCCCCTCACCCAGGTCTGTGTGTTCACCCCACTTAGCCACTCACAGGCCTCCCTCCACATCTTAAAGGAAGTCAGGCCTTACTTGTGAGGGGGTTGTCTCAGACGGGAGACACCGAGGAGAGCCCCTCCAGGCATCAGAGCAGCCCCTTCAGCCTCTCCCTCAGGCTGCTACCCCTCCACTCTCTCGCTTTCCACCCTCAGAAGGACCCCTGCTCAATATTCCACGTCCCCATGTTCTTCCTCCCTCAGGCTTGAGAAGGGTGGGCAGCCAGTGGGGTGGACATCATCTGTACCTTCCACTCTGACCCCCGCAGGTCCTGGGCTGGACAGAGAGCAACTCTACTGGGAGCTGAGCCATGAGAGCCAGGGCGTCCCCCACCTGGGCTCCTTCATCCTGGATGGGGACAGCCTCTATGTCAGTGTTGAGGGGCTGGGCTACAGCCGTGCTCTCTGTCCCTATCATAGTTCTGTGTTGCCTCCATTGCTCTAAAGTGAGCTGTGATCCATCTCTGTCTCCTTCTGGTCGGGGTGCAGTCTTCTGGGGTGATGACTGGGGCCAGCCACCTTCCATCTCGTTTCATCCCCCCTGAACACCCCTCCACTCTTCCCCTCTGCTTTTCCCTAAGCTTTTCCCACAAAGCTCCCTACATCCTCCCTATCCCTTAATCCTTTATGTTCACCCCAACTCTTGCTCAGCTCCTCTCACCTTCTCTCCACAGCTGACACCTATGGAGCTGTGGCCCTGACTACTACCAGTGAGTATTCCTGGCCCTCATCTCCTGGGTTCCATCCCCATTTGGGGTTGGGGAGCAGTGGTTCTCCTGCACCCACTGTCCTTGGTGAGAGAAGGACCTGGAAGGGCCCTAACTCATCCCTTCTCTCTCTCCCGTGTTCTGGTGGAGAGTTGCAGCCCAGGGTGAGAAAGCCTTAGTGACAGACATATTCTCCACCACATTCTGACCCCATGTGGTTTTCACTTTAATTCTCCTAAAGCCTTGCCCTTGGTCCTCCTTTTCCAGGTGTCCCATCCATCTGTCCAGTGTTCTGCCCGTCCATCTGTCTCTCCTCTGTGTTCAGTCTCTCTTGTTCACCTATCTCACTCTCTTGGGCTCCTCTCATCCACAGGCTTGCTCATCCCTCTACTCACACAGTCACCCCTCCCCTCACTCATTTATGCTTCACCTGTGAATGGTGGTCCTGGCACAGCCACTGCTGGAGCCCGGGTGAGCCTGGGGGCTCCTCCCACTCTGTCCCTCCCTGAGACAGCCCTCGCCACAGCTCCCGAGCCGGCCACCACGTCCCTGCATACTTGATCATCAACTGTGCCACCAGAAGCCACCACAAGTGTCTGGGGGCCCCTTTTCCTTCCCAAGAGAAGCTCTCCAGCCCCACACCTCCACCAGCCAGTTGTGATCCAGGAGCTGGGCAGCCACAGTGTGAGATTCTGGTTTTGAGGAAATGGTGCTGATCACAAAGATTATACCAATGATTCAGTCTGAGGCCAGCCCTCAGAGAGCCCCTAGCCTCGTGAAATTAACACACCAATATAACACTGTGTGGGAGGTTTCGGGAAGAGGCACTGGCATAGTTTGCAGAGGAAGAGCTTGCTAGAGAAAGTTGCACCTGAATAGAGTCTTTAAGAATGAGCAGGAGAGACCCAGGCAGGTAGAGGATGAAGAGTTTTTCTGGCAGAGAGGATTCCGTGAGCAAAGGCTTGCGCCAGAAACAACATGCCGAATGGGGAGAATTGAAACGAATTTGGGTTGCGTGAAGCATGAAGTTTAACCCGCGGTACATGGATAAAATGAGACTGAAAGGTCAGCAGGAGCCAGATTGAGTAGAGCCTTGAGTGCCAGGTCAAGAAGGTTGAACTAGACACTGAAGGCCATAGGGAGCCAC
This sequence comes from Diceros bicornis minor, assembly GCF_020826845.1. NCBI lineage: Eukaryota > Metazoa > Chordata > Mammalia > Perissodactyla > Rhinocerotidae > Diceros > Diceros bicornis. The sequence goes on along the minus strand of NW_026690864.1, from coordinate 546,079 downwards.
GGGTGGTACTAGAGCAGTGGTGGTCCTAGTGAGGTATTCATTTCAGAAAGATTCTTCTAGTGGTCCATGTAGAACATCCTTTAGACAGAGCATCCAGTGAGCCTGCTGGGGTGTTGGTCCGGGTGAAGGAAGTTAAGACCTGAGCTGGGACAGGGATGGAGAGGGAGTGTATGTGAGGACCAGTGTTCAAGGTGAATGGGTGTTACTGGGAGGGAGGAGGAGCTGAGCAGATATGCTGGTTCTGACTTGGGTGACCACACGGGTGGGTGGTGGTGCCCCTGGGAGAGAAGACGACAGATCATAATGAGTGCAGGACTCTGGTCTGGTCTCAGGCCAGCTCTCAGTGATGGCCATCGCTCTCCCTCTCGTCTTGCAGCTTTGGGACACAACCTGAAGACCCTCACAGTCACCTTCCCCATCTCCACCCTCCAGTATTCATCAGACAGGAGCAATGGCTCAGCCACGTTCCACTCCACTGAGAGGGTCCTGCAGAGCCTGGTGAGACCCTGGTCCCAGCAGCTCCTGGTGGGTTAAATCCCACCCAGCTGCTCCCCCAATCCTTGTCCCTCCTGCTCCTCCTCCTCCTCCTTCCTCCCCAGCTGGATTCTTGTTCAAGAAGAACAGCCTGGGCCTCTTCTCCTTGAGTTGCAGACTGGTCTCCCTCAGGTGAGACCCTCCCCTGAGTATTTGCCCCTAATGACCACTTTTGTTACCACCCCTCTCTCAGTCTCCCCTCTGACCTCCCATTTCCTCCTTCCTGTTCTGGCCCCCACCCCAGAGGTTTCAGGACCTCTCTCTAGATTCCCCATGTACCTCTCTCCCCAGGCCTGTGAAGGATGGGGCAGCCACCTGTGTGGACGCTGTCTGCACCCACCACCGTGACCCCGTGGGCCACCATGCCTCTGTGCTGGGAGCTGAGAGTCTCCACGTGTCTGCTCTTCCTCTCGGTGGCTCCAGGCTCTGCACCCTGGAGTTTATGCATGCAGAGAGAGCACCAGCTACATTTCCGCAGCATCAGCTGGAACCACAGCAACCCGGAGCCCACATCCTCGGAGTACACCGCCCTGCTGAGGGTCACCCAGGACCAGGTGGGGTCTCCCCTGTCCCGTCTCTCCTTGCCCTGAAGGCACCCTCATTCCTCTGCCTGACTTACATCTGTTACCTGGTTGTTTCAATCCTTCACTTTCCCTGCGTGTCTGGGTTCTCTCAGTTTCCAGAGGTGATGTCCTAGCTGCCTTCCCCATTTCTCACGTGGGTAAACTGAAGCTCAGAAAGGGGAGTATTGTGTCTAAGGTCACACAATGAGTTAGGGGCAGAGCCAGGATTTGAAGTCAGGTCTCCCTTGCCCCAAAGTCTGTGATCTTTCACCGGCTCCAGTGGGGCCTCGCATCCCCAGGAGACCTCCATCTCTCCCACTCTCTCTCGCATTTGTTCTAGGTCACCAAGCTCTACAGATGCAGCCAGCTGTGAGACATATTCCACTCCTGCCTGGTCACCGACTTGTTGTAGGTTGAGGAGATTGGAAGCATTGGCTGAGCTGGTGACTGATGGCTCTGAGCTCCCGTGACACATCCTTGATCTGGAAGTCACTGACATGGTGCCCATTCTCCCCCACATCCCTATCAGCTAATCTTACCATCTCCTTCCATAGGTTTTTCGGGGGTTGAGAAAAGCATTAACATTTGGGGCCACCAACCTCCAGCATCATCCTCCTCCTCCTCTTCTGGAGACTTTCAACAAATATCAGCAGTCTAACTGTGCTCTCCAATAGTGGAGCCACTAACCACATGGGGCAATTTAAATTTTTTATACACCTGGTGGGATACGATTCACATATTGTGTGTGTGTGGAGGCTGTATCTTTTAGGTTTTTCTATATACAATATCTTCTCTGCAAAACAAATAGTTTTACCTCTTCTGTTCCAATCTGGGTTTCTTTTATTCCTTTTTCTTGCCTAATTGCCCTCATTAGAAACTCTAGTACCTGTGATTAACATATCAGATGAGGGAAGACATCATGGCCTTGTCCCTGGTCTTAGGGGGAAATTTTCAGTCTTTCCGCATTGAATATGGTGTTAGCTGTGGGTTTTTCATTGAAGCTATTTATAGGTTGAGAAAGTTTTTTCTATTCCTAATTTGTTGAGTGTTTTCTTTTTTAGACATGAAGGGCGTTGTATTTTGTGAAATTCTTTTCTATGTATATGGTCGAGATTACGTGGTATTGGCCGTTATTCTATTAATATGGTGTATTACATAATCAAGTTTTCAGATATTAAGCCACCGCTCCAACTAGAGGTGAGAGATTCAGACGTTCTCAAGTCTTTCCTGGGCGTGCCACATCCCTGAGCCCTTGTGGCCTTCTAGATGCCCGCAAATACCCTGGAGCTTTTCAAAGCCCCCTGTGGAGATCTCATTCCCCCAATTTTTCTTCTAAGTTGTTGGCTCACCTCTTGCCTGCCTCAGCTGGTATCACTCCCTCCGGCAACTACAATAGAAAACAATTAGCGCTGATTGTTTTTAGCAAGTGCCTTGGGGACAGACTTTCCACCTTGGGCAAGCTCTGAGTCTAGTAACGACAAGCCCTGAACATGGGGCGTTTTCGGGGAGCTGCCAGGCAGGTCAGCTAGTTGCAGTTGGGTGGGGAGGGGTCTTTTCAGAGCTCCACACCCATTATGGCTGCTGTGCTGCGGGTTGTCTCAGCCACCATGGTGCTGAGACTGACGGTTTTCACAGTTATGGAGGATATTGTGAGAGCAGGATGGGAATAGTGCAAGTTATAGTGCCACAAAGTTTGCTCCCTATATCAAGATTCCACCGTGTGTCTTCTCTAAACCCTCCTCAGATTCTTACAAGCCTTTGATTAATTTCTAGACTTCTGAAAAGTTGATTTCGACCATTTTTACCAGTGTTCTCATTGTTTTTATGCATTTGCAGAAGTCCTTACTCCAAAGTTTCAAAAATGTTCTCCCTGTGGTTATTTATTTATAAATTAATTACTTGAAATGAAATTACATGGGAAATTCAGTTTCTCACTCACACACACTAGCCACATTTTAAGTGCTCAGTAACAACATGGGGCTAATAATGAGTGTATTTGGTAGTGCAGGCAAATGTTGACATTATTGCAGAAAGTTCTCTTGGACAGGACCCAGAAGCAGGGAATCTAGAATCAGGGTAGAATTCTAGACACCCTTGTTCATATTTGTGCCCTTCCAGGTCTGTCCCCCACAGTAACCACACTGGAGTGGACTCACTGTGTACCTTGCCGCTTTGGCACAGAGACTGGACAGAGTTGCCATCTATGAGGAATTCCTGCGGCTGAGCCAGAATGGTACCCAGCTGCAGAACTTGACCCTGGACAGGAAGAGTGTCCTTGGGGATGGTAAGGCTCCTTGGTCATTGGGAAAGGAAGTGAGGCCTTTCTGGGGACTCTGGATGCCTGGGGCTGAGAGAGCATTGAACTTTCTCAGGCTGGCAGGAGGTGGCATAGTCCCCCAGTCTTTACCCACCCTTGAGAGAGAGAAAAGGACACCAGTGTAATGTAGGAGGCCCTCACCTTCTCCTAGACAGTCTGTGACCTCATACTAGTCACCTCCCCTCTCTGGACTTTTGTTTCCTCATCTCTGCACTGAAACCCACTGGGCCAGATGGTCAGTGAGGGCCTCCAGCTGTGTGTGAAGCAGACTTAACAGGTTTGGGCGTCATGTGGTTTCTGATCCACAGGCTATAGTTTGCCAAGTCCCGCTCTAGATGAGCACCAATGCGCTAGAACTTTCTGCAGTGGTGGAATGTTCTATATCTGTGCTGAACAGTGCATAGCCGCATGTGGCTGTTGAGTGCTCGAAGGATGGTATTGGGACTGGTCTTTATTGTTACTGAGTTTTAATGTTACTGAGGTACCAGAATTTTTATTTTATTTAACTAAAATTAATTTTAATTCAAAAAGAGACTTGTTGCTGCTCCATATCAGACAGCACACCTGTAAGAGGTTGTCTGGATAGAGGTACAAGAAGCGGGACATGCACCCTCCCACCAAGCCCACTGGGTGCTGTGTGTCCTACCCTCCTGGAGTTTATGTTGTAGCTGCAATAACAAGAATAGAGAATTGAAACTTCTCAATTAATTGATGTGAACAAACTCATACTTGCAGGCGGAAATCAGAGAAGACTTCCTGCAGGATATTACATTGTAGGTTAATCCTAGAAAATGAATATTAAGCAAATAGATAAAGGAGAAGGGGATGAGTGTGTTTCTAGGCAGGGAAGAACACTTTTGAGTGGGAATTTACAAATTTAGAGAGATCCCATAGGCTTGCCAACTGTGATGACCCATTCTCCCCCCAGCTGTCATAAGAAAGTCCAGCTCAAATTCAGTCCTCTGTGCCCAGAGGTATGAATTTGGTTTAATTTATTAAACTTTTGTTCTGTGATAATGGCCTTAGATTTTGTAGGAATGTGTGGTCACGTTTTAGAGATGGAAACTAAAATGGGGTGAAACATAATGATGTCTACTTGACTTTAATATTTCATTGAAAACATGGGATGAATCAAGGTTGGCAAGTGTTAATAATTTATACATTGATAAAATGTTGTTTTAATTGGATGGAATATACATGGTTAAATTAGATGATGGATATTTATGAGACTGTTCCCTTTATTTTTCTGTGTCTAAAAGTTCTATTAAAAAGAGTGAACCACACTCACATGCATTCTCCATTTGATTCACTTCCAGAATATTCTCCCAACAGAGAGGACACCTTGACTGAGAAGCCTGGTAAACCTGCAGGAAGCCCCAGCCCACGGAAGGTGGCGAGAATCTTGATGCTGTGCCTCATCGAAGAGAACCATGCGCACAGGGTCTTGGATGATGAGGAAAGTTGGCCAACCCTTGTCAAGGACGGTTGAGGCACAGTGGGGTCAGCAGGAGCCCTGGGGCGATGACAGGAGGTGGCTCACCCCAGCACTTGTCTCCCCAGACCTCCCCTTCTGGGCCCTCATCCTCATCTGCCTCCCGGGAATCCTGGTGCTCATCACAGGCCTGATCTGCTGTCTCCTGGTAAGCCATGACGTGTTGCTTGTCTTCTTACTATTGGGTTGTAAGAGCTCTTTATATATTATAAATACACGTCCTTTTCTAGGGATATGTTTTGCAGATGTTTTCTCCCAGTCTGTGTGTGGCTCGCCTTCTCCTTCACAACATGAGTCATTGGGTAAATGAAAGTGACAGTCATCGTGAGATTCCACCACACTTGAGGATGGCTAAAATTAAAAAGACTGATTATAGCAAGTGTTGTTGCAGATGTCAAGTCACTGAAACTCTCATAGAGTGCTGGTGAAAAATAGCTTGAATGCGTATTTAATAATTACATACGTCTACCCAGCAATTCCTCCCCTAGGAATCCATCCAAGGGAAATAAACCCATATGTCTATACACAGACTTGTACACACATGTTGATAACAACCTATTTATAGTATACAAAAACGGAAAACAACCCAAATGTCCATCTACTGGTGAATGGATACACAAAGTGTGGTATTTCCCCACAGTGGAATACTATATAACCATAAAAAAGAATGAATTATTTTTTTCTTTTTTAATTATTTTATTGATATTATAAAGGGTTTTAACATTGTGTAATTTTGGGTGTTCATTATTATTTGTGAATTTCTGTATAGACTGCGTGGTGCTCACCAACAGTAGTCTAACTTTTATCCATCACCATGCATATGTGCCCCTTTAACTCTTTCACTGAACCCCCAGCCCCTATCCCCTCTGGTAACCACTAATCTGTTCTCTTTATCCCTGTGTATGTTTATCTTGTACATATGAGTGAAATAATGCATATTTGTCTTTGTCTGGCTTATTTCATTTAACATCTTACCCTCCAGGTCCATCCAGGTTGTTGCAAACAGGACAATCTTGTCTTTTGTTTCTGGCTGAGTAGTATTCCATTGTATATAACACATACCACATCTTCTTTATCCATTCATCTGTAGCAGGGCACTTGGGTTGCTTCCATGTCAACTATTGTGAATAATGCCTCAGTGAACACAGGGGTGCATAAATCTCTTTGAATTGTTGATTTCAATTTCTTTGGATAAATACCCAGTAGTGGCATAGCTGAAAAGTATGGTATTTTTATTTTTAATTTTTTGAGAAATCTCCATACTGTTTTCCCTGGTGGCTGCACCAGTTTGCATTCCCACCAGCAGTGTGTGAGGGTGCCCTTTTCTCCTTATCCTCTCCAACATTTGTAATTTTTTGTCTTGGGAATTATAGCCATTCTGACAGGTGTAAGGTGATCTCTCATTGTAGTTTTGATTTGAATATCCCTAATAATTAGTGATGTTATACATCTTTTCATGTGTCTGTTGGCCTTCTGTATATCTTCTTTGGAAAAATGCCTGTTCATATCCTCTGCCCATTTTTAGATTGGATTGTCTGTTTGTTTGTTGTTGGGTTGTATGAGTTGTTCATATATTTTGGAGATTAATCTCTTGTCAGATATGTGATTTGCAAATATTTTCTCCCAGTTGGTGGGTTTTCTTTTCCTTTTTTTTTTTTGTGAGGAAGATCAGCCCTGAGCTAACATCCGTCCTAATCCTCCTCTTTTTTTCTGAGGAAGACCGGCTCTGAGCTAACATCTATTGCCAATCCCCCTCCTTTTTTTCCCCCAAAGTCCTAGTTGATGGGTGTATGTCATAATTGCAGATCCTTCTAGTTGCTGTATGTGGGACGCAGCCTCCGCATGGCCGGACAAGCAGTGCATCTATGCGTGTCCAGGATCCGAACCTGGGCCGCCAATAGCGGAGCGCACACACTTAACCACTAAGCCATGGGGCCGGCCCTGTCTTTTCATTTTGTTCATCGTTTCCTTTGCCTTGCAGAAGCCTTTTAGTCTCATGTAGTCCCATTTGTATATTTTTTCTTTTCTTTCCCTTGCCTGAGTAGACATGGTATTGGGAAGGGTGCTGCTAAGACTGATGTCAAAGACTGTACTGCGTATATTTTCTTCTAGGAGTTTTATGGTTTCAAGTGTTAGATTCAAGTCTTTTATCCATTTCGAGTTAATTTTTGTGTATGGTGGAAGATAACGATCTACTTTCATTCTTTTCCATGTGGCTGTCCAGTTTTCCCAACAGCATTTATTGAAGAGACTTTCCTTTCTTCATTGTATGATCTTGGCTCCTTCGTCAGAGATTAACTGACCACAGATGTGTGGTTTTCTTTCTGGGCTTTCAGTTCTGCTCCATTGATCTATGAGTCTGCTTGTGTGCCAGTACCATGCCATTTTGATTACTATAGCTATGTAATATATTTTCAAGTTAGGATTGTGATGCCTCCAGCTTTGTTCTTTCTTCTCAGGATTGCTTTGGCTGTTCGAGGTCTTTTGTTATTCCATATATATTTTAGGATTCTGTGTTCTATTTCTATGAAGAAGGTCCTTGGGATTCTGATTGGGATTGCATTGAATCTGTAGATTACTTTAGGTAATCTACAGATTCAATGGACATTTTAACTGTGTTTATTCTTCCAATCCATGTGCATGGAATATCTTCCCATTACTTCAGGTCATCATTGATTTCTTTCAATAATGTCTTCTAGTTTTCATTGTATAGGTCTTTAACCTCTTTGGTTAAATTTATCCCTAGACACTTTTTTCTTTTTGTTGCAATTGTAAATGGGATTGTATTCTTGAGTTCTCTTTCTGTTAGTTCATTATTAGAGTATAGAATTGCAACTGATTTGGTAAGTTGATTTTGTACGCTGCAACTTTGCTGTAGTTGTTGATTATTTCTAATAGTTTTCTGATGGATTCTTTAGGGTTTTCTATATTTACAATCATGTCATCTGCAAACAGCAAGAGTTTCATTTCTTCCTTTCCAATTTGGATTCCTTTTATTTCTTTTTCCGGCCTAATTGCTCTGGCCAAAACATCCAGTACTATGTTGAATGGGAGTGGTGATAATGGGCACATTTGTCTTCTTCCTGTTCTCAGAGGAGTGGCTTTAAGTTTTTCACCATTAAGTATGATGTTGGCTGTGGGTTTGTGATATATGGCCTTTATTGTGTTGAGGTACTTTCCTTCTATACCCATTGTATTGAGAGTTATTATCATAAATGGATGTTGGATCTTGTCAAATCCTTTCTCTGCATCTGTGGAGAGGATCATGTGACTTTTATTCCTCATTTTGTAAATGTGGTGCATCACATTGATTGATTTGCGGATGTTTAACCATCCCGGCATCCCTGGTATAAATTCCACTTGATCATGGTATATGATCCTTTTAATATATTGCTGTGTTCGATTTGCTGATATTTAGTTGAGAATTTTTGCATCTGTGTTCATCAGTGATATTGGCCTGTAATATTCCTTCTTTGTGCTATCCTTATCTGCTTTTGCTGTCAGGGTGATGTTAGCCTCATAGAATGATTTAGGAAGTGTTCTATCTTCTTCAACTCTTTAGAATAGTTTGAGAAGCATGGGTATTAAATCTTGTTTGAATATTTGGTAGAATTCTCCAGAGAAGCCATCTGGTCCTGGACTTTTGTTTTTTGGGAGGTTTTTGATGAGCATTTTGATCTCTTTACTTGTGATTGGTCTGTTCATTTACTCTATTTCTTCTTGATTCAGCTTTGGGAGGTTGTAGGAATCTAAGAATTTATCTATTTCTTTTAGGTTATCCTATTTGGTGGCATGTAAGTTGTTCAGTGTATTCTCTGATTGTCCTTTTGATTTCTGTGATATCTGTTGTCATTTCTCCTCTTTCATTTCTAATTTTATGTCTTTTAGCCTTCTCTCTTTTTTTCTTAGTGAGTCTGGCTAAGGGTCTGTCAATTTTGTTTCAGTCTTCTCAAAGAACCAGCTCTTTGTTTCATTGATCCTTTCTACTGTTTTTTTAGTCTCTATTTCATTTATTTCTGCTCTAATTTTTATTATTTCCCTCATTCTGCTGACTTTGGGCTTCATTTGTTCTTCATTTTCTGGTTCTATTAGGTGTAGTTTAAGGTTACTTATTTGGCATTTTTCTTGTTTGTTGAGTTGCGTTTGTATTGCTGTGAATTTCCTTCTTAGAACTGCATCCCATAAGAGTTGTTTTGTTGTCTTTTCATTGTCATTTGTCTTCAGGTATTTTTTGATTTCTCCTTTGATTTGTTCATTGATCCAATGGTTCTTCAGTCGTGTGTTCTTTAGTCTCCACATATTTGTGACTACCCCATCCCTTTTCTTGTAGTTGATTTCTAGTGTCATAGCATTGTGGTCAGAAAAGAAGCATGATATGATTTCAATCTTAAATTTATTCAGGCTTGCCTTGTTTCACAACATATGGTATATCTTTGAGAATGTTCCATGTGCACTCAAGAAGAATGTGTATTCTGCTGTTTTGGGAGGGTATGCTCTACATATATCGATTAAGTTCATCTGATCATATGTTTCATTTAATTCCACTATTAACTTGTTGCCTTTCTCTGCATGATCTATCCATGGATGTAAGTGGGGTGGTCAGGTCCCCTGCTATTGTGTTGCTGTTAATTTTTCCCTTTAGGTCTATTAATAGTTGCTTTATATTCCTTTGTGCTACTGTGTTAGGTGCATATATCTTTATAAGTGTTATGTCCTCTTGGTGGAAAGTCCCCTTTATCATTATATACTGCCACTCTTTGTCTCTCATAGTCTTTTTTATCTTGAAGTCTGCTTTGTCTGATATAAGTATGGCAACACCTACTTTCTTTTATTTGCCATTTGCTTGGAGTATTGTCTCTCATCCCTTCATTCTGAGCCTGTTTGTTTTTAGAGCTGAGATGTGTTTCCTGGAGGCAGCATATTGTTGGATCTTGTTTTCTAATCCACCCCACCACTCTGTGTCTGTTCCTTGGAGAATTCAATCGATTTACATTTAGAGTGATTATTGATACATGAGTGCTTAATCCCACCTAATCTATATTTCCATTATTCCTCTTCCTTTGTGTTTCTGACTACCATTTCATTTTGGGGTTTTTCTGTGGATGTTTCTCTTTTTTTATGATATATGGCTCTGCTCTGATTTTTTGTTTGCTGGTTACTGTGAGGTTTGTATGAAGATCTCATAGATGAGATAGTCCATCTTCTGATAGCCTCTTATCTCCATTAATCTAAGCAGGTTCCATCCCTTTCCTCTTCTCCTTCTGAGTTATTGTTGTCACAAGTTATTCATTTTTGTGTTGTGCGTTTGTGACTAACTTGAAGTGTTTATAGTTACTTTTGATGCTTTCCTTCCCTTCTTCTATGAAGTTATAATTAAGTATTTTCTACCCTGTTGTGAAACAGAGCTGTAGCTTTTTGATTTTGTCTGTCTATTTATCTCTTTGCTCAAAGATTTGTAGACATTTGCCTTCTTTTTGTTTCAGGTATGAGGGCGTTCTTGATCATTGCTTGTATGGGAGATCTAGTGGTGATGAACTCCCTCAGCCTTTGTTTATCTGGGAAAACTTTTATTTCTCCATTGTATCATAAGGATCGTTTCACTGGATAGAGTATTCTTGGCTGAAAGTTTTTGTCTTTCAGTATTTTTAATATATCATTCCATTCTTTCCTTGCCTGTAAAGTTTCTGCCAAGAAATATGCTGAAAGCCTGATAGGGGTTCCTTTCTAGGTTATTTTCTTCTGTCTTGCTGCCCTTAATATTTTTTCTTTGTCATTGGCTTTTGCCATTTTTACTATTATATGCCTTGGAGAAGGTCTTTTAGCATTGATGTAATTAGGCGTTCTGTTGGCTTCATGTATTTATAACTCCGGTTCTTCCCCAGGTTTGGGAAGTTCTCAGCTCTTATTTCTTTCAACAAGCTCTCTGCTCCTTTCTCCCTCTTTTCTCCCTCTGGAACACCTATAATTCTTAGGTTGCTTTTATAATTGAGTCATATATTTCTCCAAGAATTCCTTCATTTTTTAAAAATCTGAGTTCTCTCTCCTCGTCCACTGGAAGCATTTCTATATTTCTATCCTCTAAATCACTAATTCTTTCATCCATAATATCAGCCCTATTTTTTAAAGATTCTAGATTCTTTTTTATCTCATTAATTATGTTCTTCATATCCAGAATTTCTGCTTGTTTTTTTTTAATAGTTTCAGTCTCTTTGATGAAGTATTCCTTTTCCTCATTAATTTTATTCCTGAGTTCATTGAACTGTCTGAACATTCTTGTAACTTGGTGAGTTTCTTCATGACAGTTATTTTGAATTCTCTGTCATTTAGATTGTAAATTTCTGTGACTTCAAGGTTGGTTTCTGGAGATTTGTCATTTCCTTCTGCTCTGAATTGTTACTGTAGTTTCTTATGGTGTTTGATGAACTAATCTTTTGCCTGCGTATTTGTGGTAGTATCAGGTCGCAGATTCCACCTGCTACTGCTGTGGGGGAAGCATGAGCTGTGTTTCTGATCCCACCCCATATGCTGGACGTTGTGTGGGTACAGTGGGTGTTCCAACCCTGTGGAAAAGCATTCACACTGGGCTCAGAGCTCCCGCCACACGGAGGCAAGTACCCAGTTGTGAGAGCGCAGCACTACTATGGGTGTTTGTGCATCTGGGACAGCATCTGCATGTGCGCGTATATCTGCTGCTGCCTTTTCTCATGCTCATGGCAGCCTCTGTGCTTGGTGGGTGGGGCTTCTTCACGGGTCTGAGCATTGGCCGATCATTGGGACTCCAGTGGCACGGTGGGCTCTCCAGCCATCCAGGAAAGCATTCATGTGCGGGTCCAGGGCTGCTGCCAACCCCTCCCAGTGTTGCACCAAGGCACATTCCTACTTTTGGGGATGCAGCAGTACTATAGGCTCTCACGCCAACCTGGGAAGCGCTCGGGTGTGTGCACAGTGCTGCCAGGGAAGGGTTGGGGATAGGAATGACTTCATAGTACGTGCAATGACAAGCATGAATCTCAAAATAATAATGCTGAGTGAAAGAAGACAGTAAAAAATGAGTAGTATATGATCCCATTTATAAAAATTCTTGGAAAATACAGGAAAATCTATAGGGACATACACCGGAACACTGGTTGCCTGGGAATGAGAATGTGTTTGCAAATGGCAGGGAAGGAGGAATTAAAATGAGCATGAGGAAATTTGGGGAGGATGGGCATTTCTTTTCTTGATTGTGATGATGGTTCAATAAGTTATAATCAAAATGTATCAAATTGTTTACTTTAAATGTATGCAGTTTACTGTATGTCGTTAATACCTCAATTAAGCTAGAACATGCAGGGGAAAGAGAGGGAGAGAGACCCAAAAGAGGGAAAATGGAAGGAAAAGAAGGACTCAGGGTGAAAATTAAGTGGACAAAAGGAAGAGGGAGACACAGGAGGCATCGGGTCTCTGTGGCTTTGGCATCTCCTTCCCCTGGAGTCTCCCATACTGGGCAGCTGACTGGACCATTCTGATGCGCTCTCCTCACCTCACAAGTCACTTGTCTGCCGACGGAAGAAGGAGGGCAACTATGAGGTCCAGTGTCAATGCCTGGGCTATTACCTGCCTCCTGGCGACCTACGGAAGCTGCGATGACTAGATCTGACTAGATCTGAGGTCCCTTTTTCATAGCTGGGGTCCAGAGAAGCTTGGCTGGAACAGAACGAAACCACATTGGACAGACACAGGCTCCAAGCCTTTCTAGACTTGGCCCCTGACTGGCTCACAGGGGACTAAGCTGAAAGGTTTCAACTTCCTTAAGTCCTGAAAGTGACTGTAACTTCTGTCCTGTGGTGTCACACCAGTTCATCCCTCAGGGACACCAGAATTGGTGAAACAAGCACAGACATTGCCATCATGTAAAATCGAATCCCCACTTCATTGCAAGGTTTCCCTTCTTAGGAAACTTTGGAACATCCCTCCCCTTGACTCTGTGCAGCCATCACACCCCTCTCGGTTTCTCCATATTCCTCCCCCACTGAAGCACTGGCAGTCTCATGTTCCCCTTTTCTGCTTCATTCTCTGAAGCTCAGATTCACCAGGACTTCCAGATCAATCTCCCTCGATGTCTCCTCTCCCCATTCATGGGTCCTCCATGACGGGAAACAGGCCAAGATGAGAGGAGTGGGTGAGACATGACTCTGCAGTCACCTTGGGCCTTGGGAGCTGAAATGACTAGGTGTCTGGAGACGCTGAATCCCAGAGTAACACCAAGGCTCTGGGAATAGAGTATCTGCTCTGGATGTAAAAGTGAATAAAACTCGGGGCGGGGGGAATCTGAGGGAAAAGAAAGAGTCTTTTTTCATCTTTCTCTGTACAGAGTCCAACTAGCCTCACAGCAGAGGCTCCCCAACAAGCAGCCCAGAGCATCCCAGGCATGAGGCAGGCTGTGCTGTTCTGCAGTGGGTCTGTGGGAACAGATTACATTATCTGTACACACTGTGCCGACGACCACAGCTGAAGACACCCAAGGGCTGAGAATTAAAGTCACAGTCATGACACTCTCTCAGACTTCTTGTGTGTGAGCTTCACATTCTCAATCTTAAGCTGTGATTCTCTGAGAATGCACACTCTGAAGATTCTAATGATTAATAATATTAATATATTATTATTATACATTGCATACATCATACATTATACACTGTACATTATAATTATAAATTAATGTATAATTATTATTATACATTAATATATTATGATATATTACATTATTATAATAATATGATAATGATTAATAATAGTTATCATTATTGACTTTAATTTCTGCTAAGCAACATGACTGGCAAGCTCTGCGTGTATTATCTCAGTTACAGTCACCATTTTTAGGGTTTTATTCCCATTTTAAGCTAAAGATATGGAGGCTCAGAAATATTAAGTAACTTGACAAAGAAGGAAAAAAATTACTCCAAAGCTAAATTAAACACCTATTCAAACTATGTGTCAAAGAAAGAAAGACGTTATCGGACCTACAAACAGACTCAAAGTTGACCTCCCACAGGCCTGCAGTGAAAGAACCAGTAAAGAATGTGCATCAGGAAGAAGAAATGTGAACCCAGGAAAACAAAACAGGAGTCACGAGGAAAGGAAAAAACAGTCTGTCTAATTTAGTATTAGTTTTAAAACAAGACATTAAAAACACATTCGAACCAAAATTCCAGATGATTACCACATGGAAGAATAGAGGAGAGAAGATTTAGCTAAAAAATAACTCATTTTTTAGGGAAGATATAAATACTAAGATACTCTATTATTGTTTAACACATTGCTCTCAGAAACTGATAAATCTGTGGGACAAAAGTAAGTAATGATAAAGAGGATTTGAAGAGTGCAACATGCTCGATCAGGCAAATAGACAAATCCCAACACACTGGCTGATTTTGAGACTTGTGATGCTGAAAACGGTCATTCTCCTGACAGCATGATACGGCAATGGGACATCAATTTTCATGAATCAAATTTCCAACGCATACAAATCTAAAAGAAGGGAAAATCCAGTATTTCATTATATGCAACTGTGATTCAACATGCAACAAATACCAGAAAAATAGAGACCCGGAAGTAGGTGTCTTTTTTGAGAAGACAGATGTAACAGCTCTTTAGTAAAATATTATGTTGGAATCTATTGGAATATTACACAAAAAGGACAATCCATTTGGACTAGGTAGGTTTTCTCTGTGACTGTGAGGGCAGAACTCTAAAGAATCCCCTGACTGTGATACCGCTCTGTTGATCTTAAAATACAAATGCATAACACTCAGGAAAGGAAAATGAGAGAACAAAATGAGAAGGAAAGATCTCCTTTCTCTCCTCACCTGAAACCCAATCTCTCACCTCAGAAAGATCACTGTCTGTATCTTCTCTGTCATGCAAAGGAATCAAAGAAAAGAAAACTATTGGTATATATTAAAGTTTCAAGAGCTCAAAGGAAGAAGACATCAGGACCCCTGCAGAGGCATTAATGTAGTGTGAGCTCCATGTCATCTGCCCCGTCTTGTCTTTTCTTCATCGTGTTTGTCGGGACGTCCTTCTTGGCCCCTCACTCTCCCTGCCTCGCTAGCGAGTCTGTCTGCATCAGTGCTACCGCCAGTCTCTCTCTTGCCGTCTTCACTTCCCCTTCCTGTTTCCTGATATCCTCCTCAGTCACCAGAAGTTGTTTGCAAAGGAGCTGTGGGATGTACAGACCAGCTCCTGGGATCGTCTCTGCTGAATCTGAAGACCAGGCAGGGATGGGCATGGGACTGGAGTTCAGACCACCTGTGAGCACACCTGGCAGGGATGCACCTGTGCAACTAGGTGCAAGATTCAGCAGGGCTTTGGCAAGGTCCAAAGGGCTTAACAGGTTTCCTTTACTCTGCTGGCCTGGAGACCTTGCAGTCTCTTCTGCCAGCAGAGTTGTTGGGGCTGCTCCAAGGTTTCCTCCCATTGATGGCATCTGATGTCATTGCCAGGATAGGATGTGATTCTAGTAACTGGCCTCTTGAATATGTAACTGGACATCCTCAAAGGGATGGAGATGCTCAAACCAGGCTTTGGTTTGTATTGGTTTCCACAATCATGTCGCTTCCTCTGTGATGATTTGACCATCATACTTCTTTTCCTCTTACCCTATAAAAATAAATTGTGAATGTGAATCAGAGTGATAAAATGAAGCCTGCCTTCCCAGGACAATTCTGTCAGATGCCTTGTGCTTCTACCCTCCCACCCTCCCTGTGGGGATTAATCTGACCTGTGTCCTGTGACATCATCAAAGAGATTTGGGTCAAGAACAGAGAGCTCAAGGTCAAAACTCAGGACTACGGCAGGTCATTTCTTCTCCCCCATGTTGTTAGACACTTATGAGTATGACTTTATTCTCTTTTTGTCCTTGTCACTCTCAACAACAAAATCCCTGGTGCTCCCTGTCAGGACACACGGTCCCCAGTCTTTTTCTAAATCCCAAATCGTACCATTCTTCTGTACTATATGATTATTCATTTGATTAACCCATTGACCAGTTGGTGTTCATAGCTCCATTAGAGCTTAAATCAGTAGTGAAATTATCATCTACCCCACTCCTAGTGACTCTTATTTCACAACTGTGAACATTAAATCTCAGTACAGAGAATGTAGGTCTAAAAAAACTCAACTTATAAATGGATATTGTACTGTAAGTGGGAAATACACACTGGATTTATGAAACACAGGAAAAAAATGTAAACTCTCTCATTATTAAGTTTTGTATAGACTGCACCCACATTGATGATCTCTTGGTTATAGTGGGTTAAATATACTATTAAAATTAGTTTCACCTGTTTGCTTTCATTTTTTAAAATGTGGCTACTAGAAAAAAATTAAATTCTATAATATAGAATGCTTAATGTTACTATTGGACAGTGCTGAGGAAGCCATCAGTGAAAATAAAGTCCAGAGAAAGTGGTTAGGGAAATTTTTTCCCTAGAAAAGGAGTCTACACTGGCCCACACTGCAAGATGCAATAAAAACTGTCATACACACACACACACACACACACACACACACACACACACACACTGACAGAATGAAACAAACCTCTTCCTAGCATCCCACCACTTCTCACATGGCATGAGGTTGCACTCCTACTTAGTCCTAAGTGGACTAATCTCAAGAAAGAAGGCAAAAGTCAAGGTAATTTACCAGTTAGGAAGATCTAAAACCAGAGATTAAAGCTCAAGATATGTGGTGAATTTCCTGTCGTGGCTTCTGTTATTAATCCAATATGTTAGGGAGACTTTTCCAAGGAGGGTTGTTTTAAAACTCACTTTTTCTTTACTATGTAAAAATAGACAGGCTATGTAAAGAATAATTACTCTAGCCAATCAATGAAAAGGAGATGATAGAACACGAATACCCTTATTATAAGTCACTACTGGATTAGAGAGACAGGGAACAGCTGACATTGGGTTAATTTGGCCTAAATTAGGCTGATTCTGATTTCATGACCGTCATATTGATTGTATTATGCTAGAACCTATGAAACTTCCCAGCCCCCCTACTATTTAACCACCAAGGCCCACCACCCTGACCAGTCCTTGCTGACACATCCCCTGCCTCCATCTCTTCTGACAACACCTGGAGGTTTTTCCCCAAATCCCACTATGTCCCTGCGCTCTTCTACCTGCCTCAGGGCCAGGGAATCATTTTCTCCAAGCCTCAGGCTCTGCGTGTGCCCAGCTCTGGGGATGTCACTTCTCCCTCGAGTGAAGACAAGGATCAGAGCACAGACCCTGTGAGCTGAAGCACTTCGACAAAGACTGGGGTTGCTGACAGAAAAGAACCTTTAGTGGGCATGGTTACCAGGGTCCAAGAAGCCCCAGTGATTCCTCCAGGGAATGTGATGCAGGACAGAGCAGGAATGTCTGCGGGTGGTTCGGCTGGGGAATGCCTGTAGGGTGACATAGGTGACATTGGTAATGCATTCGCCAATGTTGTTCACTCATTTATTCATCGTATGTCATGGAGTGCTTTCTACATACATCCAGGCAACAGTCTCACCCTCTGGGGCTCACAGGCAGTGTCAGAAGAATTTCTAAATTTTATTTCTAATATATAGGTACAGCACTGGCAATACACTAGGTGTTCCAAGCATTTTTCAAACATGAACTCCTTTAATACTCTCCATAAACCTACAAAGTAGGTATGCTAATCATTATTGCCAACTGAGTGATGAAGAAACTGAGGGACCAATCAGGTAAATAACTCGGTCAATACAAATATCTAGGAAGGGATTGAGCTGGAATTTGGACGTGAGGAGTTAGCTCCATAGTCTGTGCTCTTAACCATGACATTTACTCTCTAAAGACTTCACATCATGAAAAAATTTGATCAGTTATCCATTTTCTTGGTGCATTGAGTAGCCACACTATTTTATCTGTGTCTAAAAAATAGAATACCTGCGTAGAAACTACTGCACATACACACTCAAATTACATCTACCAATGTCCCCAGTCCCTGAAAATTAATACAGAGAACATTTCAGAATGTTTCTTGCCCAAGTTGGGAGGACTCTGAGGAAATCTTAGTGTTACTGTAAGAAGCTGAGGACAGGCTGGGAGTGGGTCTCAGTGGAAAGGTGTCCTCAGGAATCACCATTGAATGACAACATTGATGGGAGAGTCTCAGCAGTGACTGAATTCAGGATCTGGTGGTATTTTAACCTGGTGCTTATGTTCTGGCTGTGGGTTTATGGTGATGCAGCACAGGGAGAGGGGATGGTTCACTGTGTTCTTGGGGAAACCAGACCCATGAAAGAGAGGGAATGTTGGTTTCCTTAAACAATGGACTCGTGGTGGGAAAAATTCGGCCTGGAAGAGACAGTCGTGTTCCTGGTATAAACAGAAGGAGTTGCCTCTGCTTCAGCCAGAGCAGACAGCCCTTCCTCATGCACTCATTTTATCTCAATGGGAGGAAGGAGGAGGAAAAAAATTCAATGGGGTGTGGCTGCCTCTCAAATTTTAACAAGTTTATAACAATTCACTTTGGGCAACTGGGAAAGAATCTGCTCTCCATCCCTCTCTACTCTGCTCTGTGCACTGGTAGGTTGTCCTGTATGGATTGTATTATCAGCCCACTCTTGTGCTCTTTCTTCCAAATGAGTTTGAAAATGGTAGCCGTGGAAGGAGAGAAGAGGGCTAGAGAAGAGAGAGATGAAGAAACTCCCCCTTCCCTGCAGAGACTGCACATTTGGGCAGTGGTTCAATTCTTCTGTCACAGGCTAAGCCCCTTTCCAGGTTCCTGTAACTGTTCCATCCCCTTGGATCAAAGGGTATCTCCTTTAATCCAAGGAATGATAAGCGATCCCTCATATTGCTACTCCCAGGGTGTCCCACCATCCTCTGTTGGTTTCTCTTAGCCCTGCTGTGATGTTGTGATTTATAATAAAAAATGTATATTTGGTCTTCATCCTGTTTCTGGCACAAAGATCCTAAGACCCTTGGAATTTCCTGAGCAATAGGAGCCATGGGAGCATCTTTTGTTGTATTTGGTCTCTCCTCCTCAGTTCCTGAGCCATAAAGGTGAAATGGGTGACCTGTTATTCATAACAAGCCCCATTCCAGCATAAGTGGGTTTATGCTAATGAGGTGACTTTTGGAGAGCACCTAAGGGGGGCTGGTTGCCAGTGGAGCCAGCCAAGAGATTAGAGATTTGGAATTTTCAGTCCCACCCCCTGATATCCAGGGAGGGGAGAGGGGATGGAGATTGAGTTCAATCACCAATGGCAAATAATTTAATCAATCCAATCAATCAATGCTTATGCAAGGAAGCCTCTAGAAAAATACAAAAAGGTGGGTTTGGAGAGCTTCCAGGTTGGTGAAGACCTGGAAATTTGGGAAGAGTGGCACACCTGGAGAGGGCATGGAAGCTCCAAGCCCCGTCTCCGTACCTTGCCCTATACATCTCTTCCATCTGGCTACTCCTGAGTTACATCCTTTCATAATAAACCAGTAATCTAGTAAGTAAAATGTTTCTCTGAGTTCCATGAGCCACCCTAGCAAATCAATGGGACTTGAGGAGGGGGTCATGGGAACCTCCAATCTATAGCCGGTCAGTCAGAAGCACAAGTGACAATCTAGTCTTTCGACTGGTTTCTGAAGTAGGAGGGGAGGCAGTCTTGTGGGACTAAGCCATTAACCTATGGGATCTGATGCTATCTCTGGGTAGATAGTGTCACAATTGAGATGCATTGTAGAACACACAGATGGTGTCAGAGAATTGCTTGAATGTGTGGGGAAACCCCCCCACCTCATGCTGTGGCATTGGATTCAGAACCTGTTCTACCTGCTCACACTTATATAAATAGTATCTTCATTAAACCCTCTTCATTTAATCCGTTTGACTGGGCAGCTGCTTCTCGACAAGTTGCCAACTAACATACACCCTGGCACTATACGGGCTCTACACATTCTAACCAGAAGCCAAATCTTTCTTATTCACTGTCACAGAAGAGGAAGCCACATTTCAAGAAAAGAAAGAAACGTCACCCTTTGCCAATATATGAGCTTGAAGCACAAAACACAAAAGCCACTTCCTCCTCTGCCTATCGTTTGAACACAATTATTTCTCAGCAAACTTCCCACGCCTTGAAGCAGAGATATTTGGTTAGGAGGATTGGCTGGAAATAAGGTGAAGGTGTTCTGCCCTGCAAAGAACAGGACACAAGTATCAAGTAGAGCCCAGTATTTCTGCCCCATCAGAACGGCAGCCTAGACTTGATGCCAAAGTGGTCCTGGTTAGTGGCTCATACAAACGTTCTTTCTCACCCGGCTCACTGGAAATCAACTGAATCTTGCCCTTAGGATATACTGTCACTTTTGTTTCAAAGAAACCTCTCATGCCAAGTGTGCTTGGTACCTGAGATGCTTTAAAACATGGCCCCACAGGGTGATGGTTGCACAACACTTTGTGTGTTCTAAAAGCCACTGGATATTAATTTAAAATGGCTAAAATGGTGAATTTTATGTTATGTGACTTTTATTAAAAAATAAATAAATTACTGGTCCCATACGGGTTTAAACAGGGAACCTAGTTAATCAGTTTGGGTTTTGGCAAAATCATATCCGTTACCCAGGGATTTTGATGAACATTATTTTTCATAAAATCCAGACAACATTGGCTTTTTTTTTTTTTTTTATCTCTGTGGTGATCATGCAAAATGCTAGTGGGGAGAGCACGACATGATGTAATTCATACAAAAAGTATGGATGTTAATTGTGCAAATGTCCTAACTGAAGCTTTCTAAATTTTCTTTTTATTCTATGTGGAAATAAAATCACAGGATAGGCTGAAGATGTTTAGGAACTGCATGTAATGCTATTGAGAAAATATCAGAATGGACAAGGATAAGAAATTGTAATTGATAAGATTTGGTGCACCACATCTTGGAGCTGTGGTCTTCATTCAAGGGACAGACAGCTCATGGTGACTCACAGGGAAGGAGCTAAGAGAATAAATACTCTGACCTCTCTCTCCTCCATTTTTCTGATATCCTGTTGGTGTTTCCCACTGGCCAAAACCAACTGAAAGGCAGAGGTCAAGAAAGTCCATTGTCATACTCCAAAGGTGTCAGCATTCCAGCATCCAACTGGATGGATTTGGAGGGGTCAATGGAAGACATCCAGCTCACTTTAATATCTATTTACTTGTTTATTGGGTCTCCCCCCACCATTAGAATGTAAGTTCCATGAAAGGAAAGACGATGTATGTCTTGTTTAGTATCACAGCCCCAGTTTCTAGACAATAGATACTTCATAAATATTCACAGGATGAATAAATGACATCGGGACGATTCCTTAACATCTCCAAGCCTCCTGGGTTTCTCCTCTGTTTGTCACAGGGTGTTTGGGCTGGACAAGAGGTAGAATTTAGATGCTTCTGGTAAACGATTGAGATACACCCTTATAACGCCTCCAAAACACCTACCTGCATGAGTCGATATGCATGGAGGTTTTGAGAAGATTCCACTGGAAGGAAAAGAGAGAGAAGACAGAAGGGTGGAGAATGTCCATGTGTCCAGCAGACCTAAGTGGCTATTTGGTGGCCCCTTAAGTGAAGGGATAGAATGAGAGATGGTGCCATGGAGTTTATGAGTCAGGAGTGATTCCATGCCCAAGGGCAGCTGCTTTCAAGCTCGGGAGACAATGGCAGCCCCAAGCTGGGGAGAGAACCTGCTTCTTCCAGCAGAGGTCAGGATGACTCTCGGCACTCTGGGCTTGACCTGGTCACAAGCAAATATCACTGTGCTGAGCTGGGCAGAAACTTGGGGAAGGCATATGAGGGACTTTGACAAGGATGTCAGAGAAGAGGAAGATGGGGAGCAGAGACCAGATGCTACTTCAGCAAAACCCACAAACTCCCAAAGAGGGATTTTTATGAGAAATAGGGAAGAGGAAGGAAGACAGTCTGAGATCCCATGGTCAAAAGCTAGACAAGCAAATTGAGCCAGCCCATATCTGTAGCACTGGCAGACGCAGCTTGAGAGTTTCAAAATGCACATAAAGTGGATACTTTTATTAAAGCTGGGAATTACCCATGAAGTAGGGTCACAGAAGTGGGACGTACCAAAGATTAAATATCAATAATAAAGCGATGTAATGTTCAGGGAGTAATGGCAAGTACTATTGGGTGTTGTACATTATAGGATTTCAAATAGAAGGTATGCCCCCTCCCAAGATAAGAATTAGAAATGTCACTTTCTGACACTTTTCATATTTTTTAAAGATGGAAGTACTTTATTAGAGGTATATTTGGAAATATAAAAACCATTGCATTCTAGACTCAATAAAGCCAAATGGTAACAGTAAATAATCTTTAAGATCTTTAGTAAGAGGAAGGTTTTACTGGAAGGCCTAAGATGTTTGCAGCATCACTTGAAACAAGTTGTTTTAATGCAGTTCGAAATCTCATTACAATGAGCTTCAAGCAAGTATCTGAATTATTGATACAACTGACTTTTTCATATTTGGTGGTCACAAGGATGGGGCAAAATAGTCAATATTGTTGGTGGCTCTCCCTAGTCCCCTTTTTGGGCCAGCTGTCCCCTTCTCCAGAAAATTGGCCTCAGCCAAAGGGGAGTTGTTATACATCTTCCCACCACCATGGGGGCAGCACGCAGCCAATAATTAACTGACACAGGGACAAAACAGGCTGGTCCCTGTGCCTCAAAATGGGACCAACGCTGAGGTACAATTCATGCTCCAGAGCTCACAGTGAGGTCAGGCTGCAAGTAGGTTCCAGCTGAGACCACAGCCTTGCTCCGCTCCTTCTTCTTCTCGTACTTTCTCTCTTCTCAGAGCACTCCCTCAATAAATCATGGACACCAAAATCCCTGTCTCAGGCTCTGCTTTTAGGGAAGCTGACCTAAGTTGGTTATTGTCGTTTTAGAAATAGCAGTGTTCATAATGGAATTAGACTTATAATTCCATAATGGAATATTCCATATTGGAATATTCCATATTGGAATATTCCATAATGGAATAACAGACTTATTGTTATTGGAAACTTAAACAAAAGGGTCTTGGGCCGGCCCTGTGGCTTAGTGGTTAAGTGCTCGTGCTCTGCTGCTGGCGGCCAGGGTTCGGATCCCAGGCGCGCACCGCTTTCTCCAGCCATACTGAGGCCACGCCCCACATACAGCAACTAGAAGGATGTGCAGCTATGACATACAACTATCTGTTGGTGCTGTGGGGGAAAAATAAATAAATAGATAAAATTAAGGTATATTAAGAAAAAAGGGTCTTTGGGTGACTCTGCAAGAGCATGACATTATCTGTAAAATCAAGGGGTGTCCTTCAGGGGGCAGAATAGAGAACAGTGTCCTGTTGCTGTGTGGTAGATTGACACACTCTTTCCTTGATGCATTCATTAAATAAACATTATTGATCCGTGAACCTAATCTTCTGTTGGGTCATAAGCGTGTAGAGATAAATGACAAGGAACTCATAGGATAGCGGGGCACAAAAACACATGAGCATCTGATTATAATCCAACATGCTGAGTATCACAAATAAAAGATTGATAACTTTAGGCACAACAGAACAGAAATGTTAAGGCAGGGAGGCAACCAGATGACTTAGAACTGAGGATGGAAAGATTTTCTATGAGTAGAGCTTAAGTAAACTTCAAATTACTATATTTCTAATGATTTACTTTTGGACAGTTTGTGAAAGTTTGATAGATTTGTGCAGTTACTAATGTTTTTCTTCAACCAGACATTAAGGAAGACATATAAGCTTCCTCTCATTGATAACCTACCACTAATTTTAAAAGCATTTAACTAGAAGAGTGCTTAAAATTTAGCTCAAAGATGTTCATTACGGTATAGTTTATAGTACTAAAAAGTTGGAAATGATGCAAAAACAGGCTAAATACATTAGGACACATGTATACCGTGCAGCTCTCGAGAAAAAACTGAAGTTCTAAGAGGTTCGATGAGTTGAAAAGATGTTCACAATATGACAAGTGGGAAAAATAAAGGTTTTAAAATAACATGGGCATACTTGTTCTGTGTCACCCTGAGGATAACTTTCTGTGTAGCCATGAGATATCTGGCACTATGTTATGGTTTTCTCTTTCCATGTAGATGGGTGTGAGTAATACAGCATTATTAATACTCAAGTGTTTTTAAGCAAGGGGTGCCAAGGATGTTGTCCCACTTCCTGAAAAACCAGTATGAATCTGCCCCCCAAAAATCATGACCAGGGCCCGCCCCAGTGGCCTAGTGGTTAAGTTTGGCGTGCTCTGTTTCGGTGGCCTTGGTTTGGTTCCCAGGTGCAGACCTACACCACTCGTCTGTCAGTGGTCATGCTGTGGTGGCAGCTCACATACAAAACAAGGAAGATTGGCAGCAGTTGCTAGCTCAGGGAGAATCTTCCTCAGTAAAGCAAAAGATCACGATCAGGGCCAGCACTGGGGGGAGGGGAGGGAAGCACTCGTCTCAGGCACAAAATTTAAGTATGCATCAAAAAAAATCAAGATAAATACCATGTAAATGCAATTTTTAAAAATATCAAAATCAATGCAAGAAAAATCCATGATAAGCAAAATATCCAAATCCAAGATCTGACAGTGCTATGCTGGGGTCATAATGGAACCTGATACAAAAGGAAAAATGTGAGCCCCTACATATACTTTTTCAATGTACTTTTAATGGTTAATTTTTTTCTAGAAATTGATTTTGAAAAATTATTGATGAGTTTTCTTCCATTAAAATCAAGAAAGTCAAATTTTAATAAATTCTGGTTTGGGGAAAAATAAAATATTTAAATTTAAAATAATATTTTATGTTCTAATATCCTTGCTTTTCAATTTTTTAATTTTTTTTCAATGATGTTTAATGGTTTAGGAAGGAAAAGTACATTTTAGGTGGTCAATAAATATTTCTTGAATGAATGGATCTGTCTTTTTTTGGACACCATAAATTATTTGGATTATAAGAGGACAGAGTTATTTCACTTTATATTTATGGGATTTGAGAACCATTCAGTTTTTATTCTAAGTGTCTTTTCTGTCTCTAGTGGAGGCATATGAGGCCATGGGGGTAAAGGAACGTACCAAGCATAGCTTGATGTTTATATTAAGAAAGATCCTTATTTTGGAGGTTACAGCTTTCACTTACCTTAGAAACATAGAGTTCCTTAACACGATTGTATTTTAAACCAACATGTAACACTGTAATAGAGATAGACAATGCCTTGTGCAAGTCTTCTGTCAGAAAGAACTTTATTCAAGCATTATAGATTTATAGACCTTGGTAGCTAAGAGGAAATATAGATGCAAATCCTCCTCTTTGTATATTCCAAATTGTTGCAATCAAATGCAAAATGTTGACAGTCCATTGGCTGCTGTATCAGTTAGCAATTGCCACAAATAACACTTCATAACAAACCACTCCTGAAACTCAGTGCCCTAAAATAATGATACCTGATTGTTGCTCCTGAGTTGATGGGTTGGGTGGGCAGGTCTGCTGATCTTGACTTGGCTCACTGATGTGACTGCAGTCAGCTACAAGTTGGTTAGGTGGCTGATTAAGCACAGCCTCAGCTGGTGTAACGGGATGACTTAACTCTCCTCCATATGTTTCTCACATCCCTCCAGCGGGTTAGACTGGGCACGTTCTTATGGCGGAGGCAGGGGTGCAAGAGCGAGCAAGACAAATCATGCAAAGGGCAAGAAGGGATGCACACCCAATTTTGAAACCTCTGAGTCATGCTTGCTAACATTCCATTGGCCAAATAAACTCTCAAGGCCAAGCCAGAGTCAGAGAAGGAAGGGTTACAAAGTTACAGGGAAGGGATGTGGAGGCATGGAAACCATTCTTGAAGGCATTGATGCAATTAACCTACCACAATTGGCAATGGGTAAAAATCATGCCTTCAATATCCCTTAGAATTGTCACCTCTATATTGAACCCTCTGGACAAGCCAAACATTGAAGACCAACCTATCATAAATGAACTCTTGTTTGTAAACAGATGTCAGCCCCTCTCCCAAATTGTGGCTGCCACAAATAACAAAGACTGAGCCTCCATCAATCAAGTTTAATGTTGTGATCAAATTGTTCAACACAGGATCATTACCGAGCAAACTGAATCCTAAATGATAAGTTGACTCAAAGTAAATAGTTAGTCTTTTCTCTGTATCCCCAAACTAAGAATTCCTAGGGTCAAAGAAAGAGAAGGAGAAGGACTAGTGGCCTGGAAGAGGAGCTCTCTGGTCAAGAGTTCAAAGCCCAGCTCAGCCCGCTACAGCTGTGTAATGATGGGAAAGTTACTTAACCTCTCTGAGCCTCAGTTTGCTCATCTTCAAAATGGAGAGGAACCATTCATTCACGCTTTCATTCAAAATATTTATGAAGAATCCACTGACTATACTTCCCTGCACTTAGGGAGCTCAGAATCTAATTGGAGACACTCAAGAAGAAAAGAAATTATAATACAGAGCTAGAAAGCATGAAGCCTCAGAGGACACGCAGAAGTGACATCTAATCCTACTTGAAGAGATCTAAAGAGTGCTTCCTGGTGGAAGTGATGACTAAGCTGAGACTCAAAGAGAGGGCAAAAATTAGCCCAATTTTGAGGAAAGGTGTCCTAGGAAGAGAGAATGGCAGATGCAAAGTCCTAAAGCCAAGAATATGTTTTCCTTTCTAGTTTTAAAAACAAGCTCTGGCATAAGCATGGAAAACAGAAGAATATTCTAGAGCATTCACTCACGCACAACACAAATCCCCTGGGGATCTCATTAAACCACAGGTTCTGGTTCAGCAGAACTGGAGTGGGGCCTGAGATCCTGTTTTTCTAACAAAGGGATGCTGATGCTTCTGGTCCACGGACCACACTTTGAGGAGGCAGGCTGGAGAGTGGCCATGGAAGGGAGGATATGTACATTTAAAATTTTCCTTCTTCTCTCCTTGCCACTCAACACTTTATGGGAGACGAAGAGCAAGGCAGGATGGTGATAACTTTGCGAGCAGTGCGAATCCTAGCCAAGTCACAAAACAGTTCCAGGAAGGAAGGGAGACGTTGGTTCCCGGAAAGTTTCCAGGAAACCAAAATATTTCCCAAGGCTTTGTCATCAAGTCCTTCAACTCTCTGTGAAACGCTGGAATTCTGCTCCATTGACACTCCTGCTTACCAACATAACTCTTTTAAGTGTTTGTGCCAAAGTAGCCTATACGTCAGTGAGCTTTGTTTATCCCCTGGGGCTCTCGTTACAGTCTTACTGGCCATTTCTTTAAAGGCAGGAGGAGTCTTTGTTAAAGGGTAAGCCAGTCGGTCAGAAGACAAGCCATTTCCTGAAGCCGTTTCCATACTCTGTGACAGGCGCTGGAGAGGCAGGCTTGCAGCCACACGCCAAAGAACTTAGGAGAAAACAAAACGGTAGCCAGATGTTCTTGGTCATGCCATTGCACTAGGATCTGTTATTTCCTCAAAACTCTGGAAATTCAAAGGGCTGCAGAACATAGAAGATAAAATCTTAATCTGGAACAGAAAGTCTTGTTTCTCACCAGCGCATGGAACGTGGGAAGAACGCCCCACCCATCAGTGCTCTGAATCACCCAGAGAGTCCTGGGGCAGGTGAGATCTGCAATTCCACATTAAGCCATGAAGAGAAGATTTCAGCGTCAGCTCCTGCCGGCACCTGCTGTCCTCAAATGTTGCTTCATAGCGTATTTGAAAGCAAGAAAGAGCTTTAACCCTGTGAGAGAGAAATCAGAACTGGAATCAGTACCAAGATTAGTACAAACATGATCCCAGGGGTCATATCTATAGGGGCATGGGTCTTATAAATACAGAGAGAGAGAAATATAGCAACACAGACTAGAAGGATAAACCTTAAAATGTTAACAGTGATTATCTCTAGCATGGCAGGCACTGCAGGCAAACTCCAAAGCCATTCTTAACCTCTTCACCACTGATAGCTCTCGCTCTAGAAGCTAGAAAGCCAAATACTTGTTTTGTCAAATTCTTTTGTAACTAGGAGTGGTCATGTGATGCAGTTCTGACCAATTAGATGAAAGGGAAATCTGCTGAGGGGTTTCTGGGAAAAGCTTCTGTTTCCTGTTAAAGGGAGAGGCATGAAAGGAGAGGCTGCTGCTTCTGCCGCATCCCTCTTCTTTCTGCCTTGAACATGGTCGTGATGTCTGGAGCTATGGCACCCACCTTGCAACCATAAAAAACATTTTGAAGAAAAGCCAACATGCTGCTAGTGGATTGGAAAACCGGGAAGATCCTAAATCCTTTATAATACCACTGAGCAATAGAACCAATACCAGCAACACCTAACTCTGGGCTTCTATTCTTGCAAAAAAAATAATTCGCTATTTAATTAAGCCACTGGATCTTAGTTACTTGAGCTTGGAATATGTCAGTGAAAAAATAAGACATTCTAGTGTGAGATGGAAGACCATAAATAAATAAGGAAGTTATAGCATGTTAGGAAGTGGCAAGCGCTATGAAAAGAAAATCAGGATTAGGGGCAGGAGAAGCATGAATGTCAGGGTAGGAGAAAAGGAGGCAGTACGAAATAGAGTTGCCAGAGGAAATACTATTGATAACAAATGATTGGAACAAAGATTTGAAGGAGGTGAGGGAGTTGGCCATGTGGGTATCAGGACAAGAACATTCAAGGCAGAATGAGCATCCAGGTCAAGATTCCTAAAGAGCAAGTGAGCTTGGCGTGTCTGAAGAATCCTGAGCAGGCCAGCATGGGTGGAGCAGAGGGAAGTGAGATTAACAGAAGATGAGGTCAAGGAGGAAAAGAGGGTCTGATCGTACAGGGCCTTGTGGGCCATCAGGAGGACTTTGGCTTTTACTGAGTAAGGTGGGAGCCATAGAGGGTTGTAGGCAGAGAAGGGATGTGACCTGACTCAGGAGTTCACAGGCGCCCTCTGGCTGCTGCAAGGAGAACAGACCAAAGGTGGGGCAGGGAAAAGGCAAGAGGGGAAGCAGAAAGACCCTTTATGAGGCTATTTCCATAATCCTGGCTACAGACAATAGGACTTGGAACAGAATAGAAGCAACAAAGGAACAGACAGGCGATCAGATTCTGGATACATTCTGAGGAATGGTCAACAGGATTTGCTGATGGATCAGAGATGGAGGGTAAGAAGAAAGGCAGAGTCAAGGATAACTCCATGGCCTTGTGCTGAGCAACAGAAGGATAGGGAACCCTCCATGGATATGAGAGGTGGGGGATCAGAAGCTCAGATTGGAACATGTTACATTTGTGACATCTGTTAGACATCTCAGCGGGGGCACTTGGTAGGTGGTTGGTTATATGAGTGTAGAATTCAGGAGAAGGAGCTGGACTGCACATTGTTTAATATTTTGGGGTCATTGCTAATAAATGGTGTTTATGGCTGTGAGACTGGATGAGATCTATGGTGTAGAGAAAAATGAGTACTTCCATGGAAAATGATGTATTGTCAGAGCACACATCTCCAGGTTGTCCAATTCTGATCTATGTGGGAGATATTTTACAATTCTGTAAATTTTAAATAACTGACAGAGATGCAAAATAATTCCATGGAAAAAACAGTTTTGCGTCCATTTGCACATTCATTTCAATATTCCTGAAATTATATATATGTATTATAATTCATAGGTATTATAATGCATATATATGTAATACATATATAACATATAGGTATATGAAATTTTATATGTACTTTATAATATTAATAATTATACGTATAATTATATATTATATAATTAAACATTATATTATATATATTATGTATATATAATTATCAATGAGGGAGCCAGGCAGATGTTATAACTGGGTCAAAAGAGAACAGCAAAGAACAGACATATACGTGTATTATGTGATATATATTATGTATTATGTATACATTGTATATATTATATGTGTATTATGTATTATGTATACATGATATACATTGGATAAATTGCATATATATTATGCAATATATAATATATATCATGTATACACTGTATGCATATTATATGTATATTATGTATTATGTATACGTTCTATACATTATATGTGTTTTATGTATTATGTATACGTTGTATACATTATGTGTATGATGTATTATGTATACATTATATACACTGTATATATTATATATTATATACATATATGTCTGTTCTTTGTGTTCTCTTTTGAGCCAGTTATAACATCTGCCTGGTTCTTTCACTGATTGATGAGTGGAATAAAATCCTTAATGTATGCTCATTTTATATCTGTATGAGTCACGATTTTATCTTTTTTTCTTGCTTGAGGAAAATTCACCCTGAGCTAACATCTGTTGCCAGTCTTCCTCTATTTTGTATGTGGGGCACTGCAGCAGCATGGTCACTGACGAGTGGTGTGGGTCTGCACCTGGGAGCCGAACCTGGGCCACCAAAGCGGAGCACACCAAACTTAACCACTAGGCAATGGGGCCAGCCCCCATGAGTTTATCTTTTTTAGATCACACAGCTCCTAAGAGGCAGAGCTGGGATTTAAACCTAGGCAGCCTGGCTCCTGAACCTCCACTCTTAAACCCTACCCTCCATCAAATGAACTAATGTACATGGACACACTTAACTCACAGTAGACGCTCAACATATGGTGGTGTTGGGATTGCTAAGAAGCAAGCATTCTGTTTGACCAGAACCTTCATAAAACACACAGTCTCTCACCGTTTTGGAAGTGAAGGCAAAGGATGTCAGTATGACCCCTGATGTCTGGGACTGGGATCCGGGTGTGGTCTTCCTGGTAATCCATCTTCTGTAATCTTCCCGTACCTGGAGATGGAGACACATCAGGGGGAGATGAATCACTCCCAGATGCAGGGAAGTATGCTGGCACAGGCATGTCCCCTGGAAGGAGGGGCATCAGGGACAGCGAGGGCAGCAGCTACATACCTGGCGATTGAGCAGACAGTGAATGAGGAAGATGAAGGCCCCCTGCAGGCTGTTGATGATGGTGAACAGGTAGGCCATGATACCAGCCAAGGGTCCAATCCGGAAAATGCCCAACACCCGGGAGCTCCCCAAGATGAAGAGCTGGGCAAATGCCTTGAATGTCAATAACCTGGAGGAGAAGGTTTGCAGAGGATAAGGTTCTGGGAGGTGGCTGTTGTCCTCATGGGACACACTCCCAGGAATGGTCTGAGGCTGCCACCATGTGACCCACCACCTAGATGGAAATAAACGTGGGGTGGAGCCTCCAAGCCTAGGTGTAGGGAAATCGAATCCTATAGGCATTTAAAAGGCTATTGGCCTACAGATACACATCGGCACAAAGATGTGTGGACACATGTATTTAATGCAATATTTTCATTAGTAATGAAAGGCTAGAAGTACCCATGTGTCCAAGAATTTAGAACACGTTAAATGAACAATGAAGCCATACAATGAAATACCATGAAGTCTTCTTTTTTTTACTGAGGTAAAACTCACATAACATAAAGTTCACCATTTTAACCATTTAAAGTACGATTCGGTGGTATTTAGCACATTCACAGTGTTGTACAAACATCACCACTATCCAGTTCCCAGACACATTTATCACCCCAAAAAGAAACCCCATACCTATTAAGCAATCATCCCCCATTTCCTTCTCCCCCAATTAGAAACAACTCAAATGTCCATCAACAGATGACTGGATAAACAAAACGTGGTCCATCCATATAGCAGAATATTACTCAGCCATGAAAAGGAGTGAAGCACTGACACACGCTACAACATGGATGAACCTTGAAAACATGATGCTCAGTGAGAGAAGCCAGTCACAAAAGTCCACATAGCATATGATTCCATTTATATGAAATGTCCAGAATGGGCAAATCCATAGAGACAGAAATCAGATTATACAACTGTTTTTTAAAATGAGATGAGAGTGACAATATACTATAGTGGGTAAGGCTCTGGGTCAGACTGCCTGTGTTTAAATTCTGATCCATTCACTAACTTTGCGGCCTTTGTAGGTTACTTAACATCACTGTGCCTCAGTTTCCTCACTTTGAGATAAGGATGACAACACAATGCCTACCCTATAAGCTTGTTCTACCAATTAATGAGATAGCATTAGACCTAAAGGTGCTTAGAACAATGTCTGGCACAAAATAAACATTTTTGTTAGTTGTTTTTAACCTTAAGTACTGATATGAAATAAGCTACCTATTATGTGGAAAAAACCAAGCGCAGAATGATATGTACAGTATCCTGTCATTTATATAATAGAAGATGGATGTGTAAGTATAGAATATTCTGGAAGGAAGCTCAATTCAGGTGATAATGGTTGCTTGAGGTGGGAGAGATCTGGGGACCTGAGGAGTCAGGGAAGAGAGAAGGAATTAGTTTTCAGGTGTTTCCTTTTTTAATGCTTAATTATTCTTGCCATGGCATACATTAACTTTATTCTAACTTTTTGCACTAATTTTTAAAAAGTAATTTTTAGAAAAAAATATTTAAGATGGATGAAGGATTGGACTCTGACGGGAAAACAAACAAGGGACCATCATTAGGTTACTGACAATAAAACCTAGACAATGTCTGGTTTGGGTGGGTTCTTAAAATGAACATTAGTTGAATGGTGAAATTAAGAAACACAGATGCTCTATAAGAATACGAAAAAGTCCCACCTCTGTATGATAGAATAATATATATGAAGGTAAAATAACGAGATAGTGTATTTCATCTATTAAATCAGCAAAACAACAAAAATGATAAACCCTAATGCTGGCAAGGCTGGAGGTAAACAAGCACTCTTGTGAATGGAAATAACATTTCTGGAAAACGATTTGCAATATACACTAAAAGTGTTACAATCCAACCTACCCTTTGAGTCAGGCAGTTTCATGCCTAGTGTTATGATTAAATAACCACAGATGTGGAAGAAAATTTACCTACAAGGATGTTCAAGACAATACTGTTTATAATAGCAAAAAAAAAACAAGTCAGAAATAACTGAAATGTCCATAAATGAGGGATGCTTTAAGTAAACTGTGCTGGCTCCTTACGCTGAACAGTTATAGAAAAAAAGGATAGTTGACAAATTTCTAATCAAACGAAAAATTTTATGACGTGTTATTAGAAGAGTATTATTTAATTTTCAAATATTTGGGGGATTTTCCAGACTTTTTTCTGTTATTGATTTCTAATTTAGTTCCCCTGTCAGAGAACATGCTTTGCATAATTTGAATCTTTTAAAAGCTTATCTGATTTGTTGTATGTCCCAGGATGTGGTCTTGGTAAATGTTTCATTTTGACTTTAAAAAGATATATGTGCTGCTGGTATTGGGTGGAGTGTTCTATAAATGTTATCACGTTTGTTGATAGGATATGAAAGACTTGAACAACATTTACTGATTTTCTGTCTCCTTGTTCTGTCAATTATTGGTAGGGGTGTGGAAATCTCCTATTATAATTTTTTGGATTTGTCTGTTTCTTCTTTTAGTTCCATTGTTTTTTGCTCCTTGCATTTTGAAGCTCTTTTATTAGGTACATAAATGCTTAGGATTGTTATGTCTTCTTGATGAATGGACTCCTTTATCATTATAAAGTGGTCCTCTTTATCCCTGGTAATATTCTTTGCTCTGCAGTCTACTTTGTCCCATATTAATGTAGCCAGATCTTTTGACTAGTGCTAGCATGGTCTATTTCCATCCTTTTACTTTTAGCCTGTTTGTGTCTTTATATTTAAAGTGTTTGTTTTTGTAGGCAACATACACTTGGGTCTTGCTTTTTTATAGTTTGATGATCTCTGCCCTTTTTTTTTTATTGTGGCAATATATACGCAACATAAAAATTGCCATTTTAACCATTATAAGGTTTAGAATTCATTGACATTAAGTACATTTACAATATTGTGAAACCATTGTGACTCTTCATTTCTGTAACTTTTTCATCATCCTAAACAGAAACTCTATACCCATTACACAATAATTCCCCGTTCTCCCTTCTCCCCTACCTTCTGTCTTATGAATTTGCCTATTCTAGGTACCTAAGATGAGTGGAATCATATAGTATTCGGCATTTTGTGTCTGGCTTATTTCACTTAGCATGTTTTCTAGTTTCATCCATGTTTAGCATACATCAGAGTTTCATTCATCTTTAAGGTTGACTAATATCCCATTGTATGTGTTTATCACATTTTGTTTGGACACTTGGGTTATTTTTACCTTTTGACTATTGTGAATAATGCTGCTGTGATCATTGGTGGACCAGTATCTGTATGCCACATCAATGCTTTGGGTGTATACCTGTGAGTGATTCCTGCTTTAATTTCTTTGGGTATATACCTATGAGTGGAATTGCTACATCATATGGTAATTCCATGTTTACCTTTTTGAGGAACTGCCATACTGTTTTCACAATCTCTGCCTTGTAATTGGGGCATTTAGAACATTTACGTTGAATGTGATTATTGATATGGTTAGATTTAAATCTGTCATCTTACTGTTTGTTTTCTGTCTCATCTGTTTTTTTGTTTCCGTTCTACATTTCTTCTTCTTTTGGTTTAAGTATTTTTTATGATCTCGTTTTATCTCTTTTTTTAGCCCTTTAACAATTAATTCATTCAACCATCAATTTCTTCACTTTGTGTCCTTGGCTCATGCAGTCCTCCATTCGTTAGCTTTCTGATCTTGGGAAAATGACTTAAACTCTCCTAAACTTGAAAGAACTGGAGCTTCTTGCATTACACCACACTGCTCCCTACCATCTCTATTCTCTGGTCATTTCTGTATGAGAGCTGAAATAAGGCAGAGTGTCACCTTGTTTGACCTCAACTGGAACGTGTGTGTTGATAGACTGAAATTTTTCACTGCTCTGCTCATGTTTGCGAATGACCATGAGAATGCTGCAAATACTGATTTGGGATTCCAAAAAAATTTTAGTGAGTAGGTGAATTCACAAATATGGAACTTGTAAATAATGAAGATCAGCTATATATGTACCACATAGGGTGGTTGTGTGGGTTAAATCAATTAATACAAGTTAAGTTCTTCAAACAGTGCCTTAACACAGACTCATTTGATGTTTCAGAAATTTATTTGGTAAGTTAGTTTTTAGTAGTTTGTATGTCCAGGTATAAGTGAGGATATTTTTATGTCTAATTTTTGGTGACATTGCATAGTGTAGAATTGTGCTCTTTTCATGTGGTGAAATCCAGGTTTCCTACCCTGCTTTTTTCCTGTCCCTCGTCTACTTCATTTAGTCCTTTTTTTTTTTTGCAAACATGCAGGCATGGCTTTAAGGGCAGGAAGGATTAATGATGAACAAAAGTGATGTTGCTCCCTGACCCTACATTCTGCTTTCTTCACTATGATGGTTTTCTTTGGAGCTGGCTGCTAGATTTTTTAGGCAGCTTTATTGAGATATGATTCACATACCATACAATTCACCCATTTAAAGTTTATAATTCAGTGGTTTTTTTAAATATATTCACAGATGTGTGTAACCATCACCACAGTAAATTTTAGAATATTTTCATCACCTCAAAAAGAAGCCTGAACCCTTCAGCTACCATCCCTTTATCCCCTGACCCTGTTTACCCCATCCCTAAGCAACGACTAAGCTACTTTTTTGTCTCTATAGATTTCCCTATTCTGACTTTCCTATGAATAGAATCATATAGTATATGGTCTTTTTTTTGGCTGGCTTCTTTCACTTAGCATTATATTTTCAAGGTACATTTATGTTGTAGCATATGTCAGTATCTCATTCTTCTTTATGACCAAATAATGTTTCATTGTGTGGATATACCACATGTTGTTTATCTGTTTGTGTGTCAATGGACATTTGGGTTGTTTCCACCTTTTGACTATTATGAGTGATGCTGTTACATTCATGTACAAGTTTCTGTGTGGACATGTTTCCATTTGTTGGATATATACCTAGGAGTAGAATTGCTGGGTTACATGGTAGCTCTATGTTTAATTATTTGAGAAACTGCCAGACTATTTTCCAAAGTGGCTGCAACATTTTACATTCCTGTAGCAGTGTTTGAGGGTTCCAGTTTCTCCACATTCTCACTAACACTTGTTATCTAACTTGTTAATTTTAGCCATTCTAGTGGGTATGAAGTGGTATCTTATTGTGGTTTTGATTTGCGTTTCCCTTATGACTAATGATACTGAGCATCTTTTCATGTGCTTATTGGCCATTTGTATATCTTCTTTGGAGAAATATCTGTTCAAATTCTTTGCCTATTTTTAAATTGGGTTGTCTTTTTATTACTGAATTGTAAGAAGTTTTTTTGGGGGAGGAGGTGGGGAAGATCAGCCCTGAGCTAACTTCTGTTGCCAATCCTTCTCTTCTTGCTGAGGAAGATTGGCCCTGGGCTAACATCCGTGCCCGTCTTCCTCTACTTTATATGGACGCAGCCACAGCATGACTTGATACGCCGTACTTTGGTCTGTGCCTTGGATCAGAACCCATGAACCCTGGGCCGCCAAAGTGGAGCACGCGAACTTAGCCACTACACCACCAGGCTGGCCCCAAGAGCTTTTTAATATATGTTCCGAATACAAGGTCCTTATTAGATATATGATTTGCAGATATTTTTTCCCATTCTAGATTGTCTTTCCACTTTCTTGATAGTGTCTTTTGAAGCATAAAAGTTCTTAATTTTGATGATGAAGTTTAACTTATTTATTCATTTATTTAGTTGCTTCTGCTTTTGGTGTCAGATCTAAGAGTCCATTGCCAAATACAAGGTCATGAAGATTTATGCCTGTGTGTTCTTCTAAGTGTTTTATAGTTTTAGCTCTGAAATTGAAGTGTATGATCCATTTTGAGTAAACTTTTGCTTATGGTATAAGGTTAGGGTCTAACTTCATTCTTTTGCATATAGCAGCTATTCAATTGTCACAGCACCATTGGCACCCTTGTGAAAAATCAGTTGACCATAGGTGTATAGGTTTATTTCTGGTCTTTCAGTTCTGTTCCATTGATCTGTATGTTTGTCCTTGTACCAGTACCACACTGTCTTGACAACTGTTGCTTTGTAGTAACTTTTGCAATTGGGAAGTATGAGTCTTACACTATTTATTCTTCTTTTTCAGAATTGTTTTGTTAGTTGTAGCTTGTTGCCTTAGAATTCCGTATGAATTTAGAATCAACTTCAGAGTATAAGTTTTGCATTTCTTTGGTTAATTTATTCCTGGTTTTGGATACTATTGTGAATGGAATTGTTTTCTTAATTTTACTTTTGGGTTTTTCAGTGCAAATGTATAGAAATTCAATTGGGTTTTGTATATTGATCTTGTATCCTGCAACCTTGCTGAACTCATTTATTACTTCTAAAAGTTTTTTGGTAGACTCCTTAGGATTTTCTATATACAGGATCACTTCATGCAAATAGAGATAGTTTTACCTCCTCCTTTCCGATATAGATGCCTGTTATTTCTTTTTCTTGCCTAATTGCCCTGGTTAGAACCTCCGCTACAATTTAGAATAGAAATGGCAAGAGTGGAAATCTTTGTCTTGTTCCTAATCTTAAAGGGAAACCATCCAGTATGTCACCATTAAGTATGATGTTAACTGGAGATTTTTTGTAGATGCCCTTTATATTGAGGAACTTCCCTTCTGTTCCTAGATTATTGAGTTTTTTTTTAAATCATGAAAGTGTGTTGGATTTTGTCAAATGCTTTTTCCTACATCTGCTGAGATGGTCTTGTAATTTTTTGTTTTTCATTCTATTTGTATGATGTATTACATTAATTATTTTTGGATGTTAAACCAACTTTGCATCCCTAGGATAAATCCCACTTGGTCATGGTGTATAATTCTTTTTATATATTGCTAGATTCAGTTTGCTAGTATTTTGTTGAGGACTTTTACATCCATGTTCGTAAGAGATATTAGTCTGTAGTTTTGTTTTCTTTCTTCTTTTTTTTTTTTTGGTGAGGAAGATTAGCCCTGAGCTAACATCCGTTGCCAATCTTCCTCTCCTTGCGGAGGAAGATTGGCCCTGGGGTAACATCCGTGCCCATCTTCCTCTATTTATTTTTTTTCATATGGGACACCACCATAGCATGGCTTGACAAGCGGTACATCGGTCCATACCCAGGATCCAAACCTGTGAACCCTGGGCCGCCACAGTGGAGCGTGCAAACTTAATCTCTACGCCACCAGGCTGGCCCCTGTAGTTTTGCTTTCTTGTGACATCTTTGTCTGATTTTGGTATCGGGGTAATATTAGTCCCATAAAATGTGTTGGAAAGTGTTTCTTCCTCTTTTTTTTTTTTTTTTGGAAGAAGTGGTGTTAATTCTTCCTTGAGTGTTTGGTAGATTTCAGCAGTGAAACCATTTAGGCCTGGGCTTTTCTTTGTGCATAGTTTGTGGATTACTGATTCAATCTCTTCACTTATTATAGGTTTATTCAGATTATCTTGAGTCATTTTTGTAGTTTGTGTTTTCCTAGTAATTTGTGTATTTCATCTAAGTTATCTAATTTGTGTACTATTATTCATAGTATTTGTTTATAATCCTTTTTGTTTCTGTAAGGTTGGTAATCTTGTCCTCTCTTTTTCTTTTTTTTCTTCCAGTTTTGTCTTTTTTTTTATTGATGTTTTAATAGTTTTTAACATTGTGAAATTTTGGGTTGTACGTTTTTGTTTGTCCATCACCATATATATGTCTCCCTTCACCCTTTGTGCCCACCCCCCACCCCCATTGCCCCTGGTAACCACAATACAGTTTTCTCTGTCCATGTGTTGGTTTATATTCCACATATGAGTGAGATCATACAGTGTTTGTCTTTCTCTTTCTGGCTTACTTCATTTAACATAATACCCTCCAGGCCCATCCATGTTGTTGCAAATGGGACGATTTTGTCTTTTTTTATGGCTGAGTAGTATTCCATTGTATATATATACCACATTTTCTTGATCCAGTCATCAGTCGAGGGACACTTAGGTTGCTTCCACTTCTTGGCTATGGTGAATAATGCTGCAATGAACATAGGGGTGCATAAGGCCGTTGGGATTGTTGATTTCAGGTTCGTTGGATAGATTCCCAGTAGTGGGATAGCTGGATCATAGGGCATCTCTATTTTTAATGCTTTGAGGAATCTCCATACCGTTTTCCATAGAGGCTGCACCAGTTGGCATTCCCACCAGCTGTGTATGAGGGGTCCTGTTTCTCCACATCCTCTCCAGTGTTTGTTGTTTTTTGGCTTGGTGATTATAGCCATCCTAACGGGCGTGAGGTGATATCTTAGTGTTGTTTTCTCTCTTTTGTTTTTGATTCAAGTAATTTGAATCTTCTCTCTTTTTCTTGGTCAGACTGGACAGAGGTTTGTCAATTGTGTTGATCTCTTCAAAGAACCAGCGATTTCTGATTTCCCTTTAGATTTCTTCTTCGACTCATTGGTTATTCATGAATGTGTTGTTTAATTCCCACATATTTATGAATTTGCCAAATTTATTCCTACTATTGATTTCTAATTTTATTTTATTATGGTTGGAGAACATACTTTGTATTATTTTTATGCTTTTAAATTTATTGGGGTTTGTTCTATAGCCCAACATTTGATCTGTTCTGGAGAATGTTCCCTATGTACTTGAGAATGTATCTTCTGTTGTTGGATGGAGTGCTCTGTAGAAGTCTGTTAGATCTGGTCGGTTTGTAGTGTTGTTCAAGTCGTCTATTTCCGTGTTGATCTTCTGTCTAATTGTTCTATACATTATTGAAAGTGGGGTATTGAAGTCTCCAACTATTGTTGAATTGTCTGTTTTCATTTCTATTAAAAGGTTCATGTATTTCAATGCTCCGTTAATAGATGCATATATGTTTTTAATTGTTATGTGTTGAACTATTGACCATTTCATCATTATAAAATGTCACTCTCTCTAGTATTCTTGTTTTAAAGTCTATTTTGTCTGATGTTAGTGCAGCCACTCCAGCTTTCTTGTGGTTGCTGTTTGCATGATATTCTTCCCCATCCATTTACTTTCAGTGTTTTTGTCTCTGTGAATCTCGTGTGTCTCCTGTAGACAACATATAGTTGGATCGTGTTTTTTTTAAATCCAATCTAACAATCTTTCCCTTTTGATTGTTCAATCTATTCACATTTAATGTTACTGATAGAGTTGGATTTACATCTGCCATTTTAGTTTTTGTTTTCTATATGTATTTTCTAATGTAGCATTTTAATTTCATTAGTGATCTGTTTTTTAGTTTTTTTTTTTGAATTTTTTTAAGTAATTGCTCTAGGGTTTACTATATACGTCTTATCAGCTTTAGATTTGTACTAGCTTAATTTCGGTAATATGTAGAACCTTTACTGCTATGTAGCTTGATTCCCATTTTCCCTTTTTTTACATTGCTTTGTTATAATTATCATTTTACCATCTGCAGTCATTTCCTTAGCTCATTGCAACTTTGCTTCCATCCACCTCCTTTTGGGCTGTTACTAGGAAATATATTACACTTATATTAAATTGTGCGTTTGAAGCCGTGATACGTTGTGTGATATTATTTTATACAATTGGTTTTTAAATCAGTTAAGAATAGAAAGGATAAAAAATATGTATAATTACCTTTACTGGGGTCACTTGTTTTCAGCCTGAAGAACTTTCTTTAGTATTTCTTGTAAATCAGGTCTACTAGCAATGAATTCTCTCAATTTTTGTTTATCTGGCAAAGTCTTTATTTTTTCTTCATTTTTGAACAGTACTTTTCCTGAATATAGAATTCTTAGTTAACAGTTTTTTCCTTCAGCACTTTATATGTGCTATCCCACTGCCTTCTGGCCTCCATTGTTTTGTCCCAAACTAGCGTGGGACAAAAGGAGAATTTACTGGCTCATAGAATTAAAGAATAGGTTTACCAACCAAACTGCAGGAAGAGGGATTTAGCTGTACTCAAAAACCACTGGAACCAGGGACTTAAATCTGCTTCTCTCATTGCGGACTGGCAGCAAGTCCCATTCTCTTTCAGCTTTCAGCTATCTGGGAGGGACTGCCTTGCCTTCCTATGGTTCTCAGTTCAAAAATGCTGGGCAAGGACTCTCAATGGCCCAATGTGCCCAGCTGTTCAATCACCTACCTTGTGTGTGGTCTTACAAGAACACAGCACCTCCTAGGGGAACCAAATACTTGATGAGGAGGGCCTGTTTCCAGAAGTGAGGGACTTCACAATAGACATAATACTCCGGAATAGTTCTGGCTGTCCTTAAGTAAAACATGGGCTAACCATTTCTCTTAATTTCCACACCAGCAGTTTAAACAGTTTAAAGAAGTTTAAAGTGGCATCAGACCACAGAGGAAGGGGCAGTAAATATTTGCACACCAGGTAGCACGGAGAAATACTTTCATAAAGGCCTGTTGAGGTGAGCCTTGAAGACTGAGCGTGATTTGTCAAGCCAAGAGGGGATTCCATGGAGAAACACTTCCAAGCTTGAACAAATGGACATAAATCTCTCTTCTTCCAGATCTCTTTGTATATGCTTAAAAAAAGGATTTGAAGCCATCAGAAAATAAAGGATAAAAGCATCCTGTTAGTGTAAGGTCAGAGCATTAAATGATCTTTACTTGGACTGAAACACAGCAGTATGAATAAGCAAGTAACTTAACCCCTTTACAGCTCGGCTTTCTCATCTGTTACATGAAGATGATAATATGTAACACTCTCAGAAGGTTCACGTGACAATTAAATGAGATAATCCCTTAGCCAAAGCTTTAGTACGTGGTAAGCGCTCAAATAAATGCTGGAGAGTGATATCAGCAATTATTTTATACTCATAAATGTAGCTGGAAAGTTGAATTAGATGCTAAATGCTGGCTAGATCCCATTTTATAACTAAAGGGAGTTACGCAAACCAAACCAGCCATCATTGTGTGTAAAATACCTAAAAATATTCCTTTTCATGGTCCAAGTACGTACTGTGGCACAAAACCGGGAGAAACCAGGACATAGAAATAATGAGTGTGTTCAGATGCTTTGATTCTACTCTGAATTGAGATGGGTGAGAAAAAGGAGGTGATCAAACCGGCAAGGAAGACCTACCTCCCCGGGCGCCTGTGGAGCACGGGGATCCCGCCCCAGTGGAAGCCGAGGGCTGGGGAAGCAAGACGCCGGCGCAGCCGGGGATTCCCCGCGACTCACATGAGGTCGACCTCGGGCTTCAGGGCTGGCACCACTGAAAGCTAACGCCGCAAGCGAGGCCAGCCGCAGCCCCCACCACCCGGTCAGCCGTAGAACCCGGAATCCGACAACCAGCCCGGCCCGGAGCCTCCTTCCCGGCTTCCCCTGCGGCGGCGGCGCCGTGACATCACTTCCGTCGACGGCGCGCACGTGGGAGGAAGTCCCGGTGCCGCGGCTGCCGCTCCCGCCTGTCTGTCTGGTTACGTTCGTCGGGGGCCGCGCCGCTGCTATGGGAGGCCCGGCTTTCTCTCGCTGGCTCAGCCGCAAGTCCCCGTCCATCATTGTCGACTGCGTGGAAGAGAAGGTGAGGAGGCGCCTGGCGGCAAGCCCGGAGCCCCAGCGCGTCTCGGCCGCGGCCCTCGGGACCCGCCGCCTGTCCCCGGGGTGCCGCGCCGGGGCCCGCGCTGCTCTGTGGGCCCCGCGGGCGGCCGCGGCCGGACACGCGGTTGGTCGCCGACACTCGTTTTCGGGGCCCTGGGAGAGCGGCCTCGGCGGGGCGAGGGCCGAGCGGGGTCTGTGCTCGCTGGAGGGCGGCTCCTCCCTGCCCGCTGTTTCCGGCCCGGAAGGCCCCGCCCGAGGCTGTTTCCTCTCGGCGCAGCGCGTTTCGGGTTTCAGAACAGGCTCGAAGGTGTTGGGCTGCGCACGCCTGGTCCGCTGAGTTAGCTGGAGAGCGAGGCGCACGTGTTGAGCCCAGCCTCTCACAACCTTGTAAAGTCACCCCCCGCGGCGAGCTTTTTGTTGTTTACTGCCCGTGCTCGAAAGGTTTTCTCCTGGTGTGAAAGGACTTTTGTTGCTGTTTTAGATCCTACGGTGAAAGCAGCATCTGAGAAATGTCTAGGACGAGATAGAAGTCTCATAAGTGCCCCCTTCTCTAGGTGCCCCGACTGCTGGACAGAAGGCTTGTTGAAATTTTCAGAGTTCCTGGATGCACTTAAATACTTTGTTGTTTGTTTGTTAATGTGTATGTCGACTTCTGGCCATTATTGAGTTTTCTCTTTATCGTTCCCGTGATCCCGTCCGAGTTCGATTTTGTGCTTGGAATTTCTGGATTGGGAAGGTTCAGCGGCGCTTCATGCCCCTCGCCCCTTCGTTTTTGAAGGAAGTGCCCGTCAGTCACAGTGAACTGCATTCTTTTGCTGAGGTTGGTGAGATCTTGATTTTTACTTAGCTCCTATCCAGGAGGAACCGAAAGCCTTGTTTTGACGGCAGTTTCAGTATTCCTTGTGTTTTTCCCAAAGAGAAAGTGTTAAACTGAATGCTGGTTTCCTTTGTTTTTAAAACTTCCATCAAACTTGACTTCCATCTCATCCCATTTCTACTCTGTAGAGATAACCATTTTTAACTGTTTTGGTTCTGTCTCTAGATATCATGATTATGCCTGATTTATTGGTTTTGGATCTATCTATTGAATTCTAGCTATGATGGAAGAGGATTGCGTCACTCATGCGGCATCCCCTGCCCCATTCCTAATAGTAAATCACTGTCTTTATTTCTTCTCTTGGTAAGCTTTATAACTTTGAGTAATGTGTCTTTTTTATTACGTCTTCTATTTAAAGTATCCCTTGACTTCTCACTTTCTAAGGTTAGGTATTAGCTTTTCTACCTCTGCTGCTCTTACTCTTCACCCCAAGCTTGCCAGCTGTCCTTTTGCCTTGTTGGCATCCCAAATTAAATTGTCAGGGCTTTGGCTATATATGGGATTGTTTTAAAAGCTGAAAAATCAAATAGTATTGTAAATTCTTGTCACTTTCCAGATTCAAGTTATGCTGTGATACT
This sequence comes from Diceros bicornis minor, assembly GCF_020826845.1. Classification (NCBI taxonomy): domain Eukaryota; kingdom Metazoa; phylum Chordata; class Mammalia; order Perissodactyla; family Rhinocerotidae; genus Diceros; species Diceros bicornis. Next base: position 502,251 of record NW_026690864.1, on the reverse strand, counting down.
GTTTCTTTTCTTGTGCTACTTTTGTCTTTTTCTTGGTGTTCTGTTTCTCTTTTCCTCTTTATACGGTTCCACATCCAAACTCGCTGTTTATTAGGTATTCTATCAAGTCCTCTTTCTTCTTGGAGACTCCTTCTTGAGGTCTTTATTTCTGTTGCTGTCACACCTGGTTCTTTAAGGCTTGCTGGAAAGCTGCTTCCTGAGATTTTTAAAAATTCCTTTCTTCAGTTGAGGGTACTATTTTCTGATCATCTTTCTTGGCCTAAATCCTTCCTTGGTTTTTATTCTCAATTGAATTCTTAAGAAATGCTGTGCGGGCTGTGAGTTTTCTGAATCTGTTCTACCCTTGTACACATGAGTGGTCATTAGCTAGGCATCAAGTTTGAGCTTGCAAATTAGTTTCCCTCAAATCTTTGAAAGTGCTGTTCTTTTGACTTACATCATCCAGTATTTTTGATGAGTTTTTTTTTTTTTTTGTGAGGAAGACCGGCCCTGAGCTAACATCTGCCAATCCTCCCCTTTTTGCTAAGGAAGACTGGCCCTGGGCTAACATGCGTGCCCATCTTCCTCCACTTTATATGGGACGCTGCCACAGCATGGCTTGCCAAGCGGTGCGTCGGTGCCCGCCCGGGGTCCAAACTGGCGAACCCCGGGCCACCGCAGCGGAGTGCTAGCACTTAACTGGTTGCACCACCGGGCCGGCCCTTTGATGAGAAGTTGAATGTTAATGTGATTTATTTATTTAACCGATACTTATGTAGTATTTAACACATACCAGGCACTGTTCTAGACACTTTATAGATTAATTTATTAAATTCTCATAACAACCACATGACTACTACTACTTACTATTATTACTATTACATATGAGAAAACTGAAGCACAGTGGGGTTAAGTAATGTACTCAGGGTGACTTGGCTGAATACATGGCAGAGCCATTGTCAAAATCAGGAAGGCCATGCTCTTAATTTTTATGTTCTGCTTTCGTTCTTTTGTAGTTGATCTATTTTTTTTTCTGAACTTTTTCAAGATCTTTATCCTTGGTAGTCTAAGTGTTCATGATTATGTACTTAGCTATAGAATTTTTTTAAATTTCAGTTTATTTTGATCGGTGCTTGGCTGACTCTGAGGCTGAGAACTTGTGTTCTTCAGTTCTAAGGAATTCTCCTTGATTGTTTCTTGACCTCCTTTTACACTGCCCTCTCTGAACTCTGGATCCTGGTCCTCCTAGAGTGATTTCTTTTTCTTTCGTCTCTCTGTTCTCCCCCCTCTCCTCCTCCTCTTGCAGCTTTATTGAGGTATTATTGACCTACAACAAACTGCACATATTTAAAGTGTACAGTTTAATACATTTTGAGATATGTGTACATCCATGAAATCATCACCATAATCAAGATAATGAGCGTCACCTCTAAAACATGCCTTCTGGCCCTTTGTTATTCCTCCCTACAAATGTGTGCTGCCTGTCGTTAGTCAACCACTGATTTATTTCTGACTCTGTAGATAAGTTTTCATTTTCTACAATTTTATGTACATGGAATTATATAATATGTACTCTTTGTTTTACCTGGCTCAGTTACTTTCATTCAGAATAATTATTTTGAAATTCACCCATGTTCTTCCATATATCAATAGTTCATTTCTTGTTATTTTTGAGTAGTATTCTGTGTTGTGCGTATATCACATTTTGTTTGTTCCTTCACCTGATGGAGGAACATTTGGATTGTTTCCAGTTTTGGGCTATTAAACAAAAAAACTTCTGTGAACATTGGTGTACAAGTCTTTGTGTGGACATGTGCTTTCATTTCTTTAGAGAAAATACTCAGGAGTGAAATGGTTGAATTGTGTGGTAGGTGTGTGATTATTTAAAAACTTGCCAAGCTGTTTTCCAAAGTGGTTGTACGATTTTACATTGCCGCCAGCATGTGTGCAGGTTCTAGTTGCTCCACTCCCTCTCCAGCACTTAGTCTGGTTAGTCTTTTTTAGTTTTAGCTGTTCTAGTCTAGTGTTATCTCATTGTCGTTTTAATTTTCATTTGCCTGATGACAGATGGTGTTGACCATCTTTTCAGGTGCTTATTTGCGTGCTGTATATCTTCTCGAGCAAGGTGTCTATTCAGATCTTTTGCTCATTTTTAAGTTGGGTTGTTTGTCTTATTGAATTGTAGAGTTTCTTACGTGTTGATATATCTTTTGCAGGTATTTTCTCCTACTCTGTGGCTTACCTTTTTACGTCTTACCAGTGCAAAGAACAGAAGTTTTCAATTTTAATGAAGTCTGTTTTATATATTTTTTTTTATATTTCCGCTCTTTGTATTGTATTTAACAATCTTTGCCAAAGCCAAGGTCAATAAGATTCTCTCTTGTGTTTTCTTAGAGATGTTTTATAGTTTTAATTCATCCCATGGTTTCTGTTTTTAGTTTTTTAATATGATGAATTACATTGATTTTGAAATGTTAAACTCGCCTTGCATTCCTTGGGTAAATCCCACTTGGTCATGCTATATTATTTTTATATACTGTTGGATTCATTTTGCTAAAGATTTCTTCATTTACATTTTTACATTTATGTTCAAAAAGGATATTTGTCTGTAGTGTTCTTGAAATGTCTTTGTCTAGTTTTAGTTTTTGGGTAACCTTGGCCTCAGATTGAGCTGCGTGGTATATACCCTCCCCAGTTTTCTGGAAGGGTGTGTCTAGAATTGGTGTTATTTCTTGCTTAAATATTTGGTAGAATTCACCAGTGAAGCTTTCTGGGCCTGAAGTTTTGGGGGAAGCTTTTTGTCTACAAATTCAATTTCTTTAGTAGATATAGAGCCATTCAGATTGTCTGTTTCTTTTGGAATGAGCTGTTGTAATTTTTAACTTTCACAGGTTTTGTCCATTTCATCTGAGTAGTCAAATGTGTTGACAAAAGTTGTTCATAGTATTCCTTATTATCCTTTTACTATTGATAGCAAATGTGGTGATGTCACCTCTCTTATTTCTGATACTAATTTTGTCTTTTCTCTTTTGTTCCATTAATAGTCTGACTAGACTGATCTCAAAGAACTAGCTTTTGGTTTCATTGATTTTTTTCTCTGTTGTTTTTCTGTTTTCTTTTTCATCAACTTCTGCTCTTATTTGTTTCTTACGCTCACTTTGTGTTTAGCTTGCGTTTCTTGTCCTTATTTCTTAAGGTGGAAACTTAGGTCATTGCTTTGGTACATTGCATTTTCTCTAATAAAGGTGTTGAGTGCCATAAACAGCCTTCTAGATACTGTTTCAACTCTATGCCACAAATAATGACATGTTGTGTTTTCATTTTCATTCAGTAACAAATATTTCCTGATATCCTCTTTGACTTCTTCTTTGGCCCATTGCTTATTTAGAAGAGTATTATTTAATTTTCAATTATTTGGGGGATTTTCCAGACTTTTTTTCTGTTATTGATTTCTAATTTAGTTCCCCTGTCAGAGAACATGCTTTGCATAATTTGAATCTTTTAAAAGCTTATCTGATTTGTTGTATGGCCCAGGATATGGTCTTGGTAAATGTTTCATTTTGACTTTAAAAGGATCTATGTGCTGCTGTTATTGGGTGGAGTGTTCTATAAATGTTATCACGTTTGTTGATAGGATATGAAAGACTTGAACAACATTTACTGATTTTCTGTCTCCTTGTTCTGTCAATTATTGGTAGGGATGTGGAAATCTCCCATTATAATTTTTTGGATTTGTCTGTTTCTTCTTTTAGTTCCATTGTTTTTTGCTCCTTGCATTTTGAAGCTCTTTTATTAGGTACATAAATGCTTAGGATTGTTATGTCTTCTTGATGAATGGACTCCTTTATCGTTATAAAGCGGTCCTCTTTATCCCTGGTAATATTCTTTGCTCTGCAGTCTACTTTGTCCAATATTAATGTAGCCAGATCTTTTGACTAGTGCTAGCATGGTCTATTCCCATCCTTTTACTTTTAGCCTGTTTGTGTCTTTATATTTGAAGTGTTTGTTTTTGTAGACAACATACACTTGGGTCTTGCTTTTTTATAGTTTGATGATCTCTGCCCTTTTTTTTTATTGTGGCAAAATATACGCAACATAAAAATTGCCATTTTAACCTTTATAAGGTTTAGAATTCAGTGACATTAAGTACATTTACAATATTGTGAAACCATTGTGACTCTTCATTTCTGTAACTTTTTCATCATCCTAAACAGAAGCTCTATACCCATTACACAATAATTCCCCGTTCTCCCTTCTCCCCTACCTTTTGTCTTATGAATTTGCCTATTCTAGGTACCTAAGATGAGTGGAATGATATAGTATTTGGCATTTTGTGTCTGGCTTATTTCACTTAGCATGTTTTCTAGTTTCATCCATGTTTAGCATATATCAGAGTTTCATTCCTCTTTAAGGTTGACTAATATCCCATGTGTATGTGTTTATCACATTTTGTTTGGACACGGGTTATTTTTACCTTTTGACTGTTGTGAATAATGCTGCTGTGATCATTGGTGGACAAGTATCTGTATGCCACATCAATGCTTTGGGTGTATACCTGTGAGTGATTCCTGCTTTCATTTCTTTGGGTATATACCTATGAGTGGAGTTGCTACATCATATGGTAATTCCATGTTTACCTTTTTGAGGAACTGCCACACTGTTTTCACAATCTCTGCCTTGTAATTGGGGCATTTAGAACATTTACGTTGAATGTGATTATTGATATGGTTAGATTTAAATCTGTCATCTTACTGTTTGTTTTCTGTCTCATCTGTTTTTTGTTTCCCTTCTCCATTTCTTCTTCTTTTGGTTTAAGTATTTTTTATGATCTCGTTTTATCTCTTTTTTTAGCCTTTTAACTATTAATTCATTCAACCATCAATTTCTTCACTTTGTGTCCTTGGCTCATACAGTCCTCCATTCGTTAGCTTTCTGATCTTGGGAAAATGACTTAAACTCTCCTAAACTCGAAAGAACTGGAGCTTCTTGCATTACACCGCACTGCTCCCTACGATCTCTATCCTCTGGTCATTTCTGTATGAGAGCTGAAATAAGGCAGAGTGTCACCTTGTTTGACCTCAACTGGAACGTGTGTGTTGATAGACTGAAATTTTTCACTGCTCTGCTCATGTTTGCGAATGACCATGAGAATGCTGCAAATACTGATTTGGGATTCCAAAAAAATTTTAGTGAGTAGGTGAATTCACAAATATGAAACTTGTAAATAATGAAGATCAGCTATGTATGTACCACCTAGGGTGGTTGTGTGGGTTAAATCAATTAATACAAGTTAAGTTCTTCAAACAGTGCCTTAACACAGACTCATTTGATGTTTCAGAAATTTATTTGGTAAATTAGTTTTTAGTAGTTTGTATGTGCAGGTATAAGTGAGGATATTTTTATGTCTAATTTTTGGTGACATTGCATAGTGTAGAATTGTGCTCTTTTCATGTGGTGAAATCCAGGTTTCCTACCCTGCTTTTTTCCTGTCACTCCACTCGTCTACTTCATTTAGTCCTTTTTTTTTTTTTTTTTTTGCAAACAGGCAGGCATGGCTTTAAGGGCAGGAAGGATTAATAATGAACAAAAGCGATGTTGCTCCCTGACCCTACATTCTGCTTTCTTCACTATGATGTTTTTTTTTGGAGCGGGCTACTACATTTTTGAGGCAGCTTTATTGAGATGTGATTCCATACCATACAATTCCCCCATTTAAAGTTTATAATTCAGTGGGTTTTTTAAATATATTCACAGATGTGTGTAACCATCACCACAGTAAATTTTAGAATATTTTCATCACCTCAAAAAGAAGCCTGAACCCTTCAGCTACCATCCCTTTATCCCCTACCCTGTTTACCCCATCCCTAAGCAACCACTAAGCTACTTTTTGTCTGTATAGATTTCCCTATTCTGACTTTCCTATGAATAGAATCATATAGTATAGGGTTTTTTTTGGCTGGCTTCTTTCACTTAGCATTATATTTTCAAGGTACATTTATGTTGTAATATATAATACAAAATATACCATTTTAACTATTTTTAAGTGTGTAATTGAACAGCATTAAATATATTCAGGTTGCTTCATTTTTAAAATAAAGAGAAGACTATTTTTGATTAGATTTTTTACCTACTTTCTCTGTTCCCTCTCATAGAAATGTGTCTTTGAAAACTCTTTAAAGACACATTCAAAAGCATGCATGTGCTCATTCTTTCTACTCTCCACTTTTTCTAACATAGCTTGTAAGTATACGAGGCTTAAGTCTCATAGGTAATAATGTCCATGGCACATGATTTGTTTGTACAAGTAGTGTTTCAAATGGTTATTCTTAAAAGGAACTACAAATCAAATATATTAAACTTGTTGATACTTTAAACTCATTGATACTTTTAAGTTACTCCTAGTTTCTGCATATTTTGGGTTCACTTGATTATATCCAGTCTCTAAAGAGGTTTCTATCTGTTTTAAGAATATGGTACCTCTTTAAAAGACATAGTGAGTGAAAAGAGCAGGTAAGAAATATACTGTATGCTCACAGAGAAGGGTCTAGAGGCATACACATCAAAATACTGGTTGGCTATCCGTCAGAGATTGGCAAACTCCAGCCCTGTAGATTTGGCCTGTGAGCTAAGAATGGTTTTTACTTTTTTTTTTATTTTTTACTTTTAAAGGAAGATTAGCCGTGAACTAACATCTGTGCCAGTCTTCCTCTATGTTATATGTGGGTTGCCGCCACAGCACGGCTGACTAGTGGTGTAGGTCTACGCCTAGGATCCGAACCTGCGAACCCTGGCCGCTAAAGCGGAGCATGCCAAACTTAAGCACTATGCAGGGGGCCGGCCCTGGTTTTTATATTTTTAAAAGGTTGTAAAAATGAAATAAAACATGAAAGAATATGCAATTGAGACCCTGTGTGTCCCACACAGGCTAAAATATATATATTTACTATCTGGCCCTTTGCAAAAAACATTTGCCGATCCCTGGTCTAGGTATGATTGGGATTATGGGTAATTTTTATTTTTAAAATGGTTTGGTGAGTTCTTTTTTTATTTAGTACTTGTAATATTAAAATGGATCTTGCTTTAAAAAAAGCTATAATGTTCGTTTGGCTGGAAACAAATTACAGGGTTTAGAGTAGACTTGTTTAATCTTTAGTCCTTTTGTTGCAGCATGATGAACTTGCAGATAGTCTTCCTTGTGCAGAAGGAGAGTTTATCTTCCTTCGTCTTGATGTTCTTCGTGAGGTATGTAGCAATAATCATTGGAATCAGCCCTCTAAAGCAGAGTGCCATTTCATAGCTTTAATGGCAGCATTCCTTTTTGGTTGTAGTATTTGGAAAGAGAGCTCACCATGGCCAGCCTACCGCTCACATTTGATGTCGAGAGGAGCACTGATGACTGGGTCTTCATGTGCTTCTTTGTGGGAAATGACTTCCTTCCTCACCTGCCATTGTTAGAGATTCGGTATGTGTGTTTGTGTGGGTTTTTAAACTACTGTTGTAGCCTTCTTGCTTACAGTGCGTACTGGTCCTAATACATAATGTTTGTTTCCTGGTGGCACGGAAGGTGCAATTGACCGTTTGGTTAACATATACAAAAATGTGGTTCACAAAACTGGGGTGAGTTCATTCTTGAATAATTTCAAAACAGAAGTATTTGCTTTTATAAGAAGATCATTTTACATGTATTTTATCACTTACAGGGTTACCTTACAGAAAGTGGTTATGTCAATCTGCAAAGAGTACAGATGATCATGTTAGCAGTTGGTGAAGTTGAGGATAGCATTTTTAAAAAGAGAAAGGATGATGAGGTAAAGTGTTTCTATTGCAGTAGCTAAATTGCTCCTGTCTCTAATATGCTGTGATGATCCTGTGATTGTACTTTTAACCTCTTTGAATGCATTGTTATATTATTATAGTGTATCAAACGCCAATGTAATCATGAGTGGCCAGTGCTTTGATTATTTTATAAAGGCTGTGATGCTTGCTGTGTGGAACTGTGTATTGCACGCTGTGTGAATTGCACTGTAGTTTTTTTCTCTCTTCATAATCCTGATTAAGATAAAAATCCAAACACGTGTCTGATCAACGGGATGTGAAATGAGGGTTCCAAGACTGGGAGAATGCTGGGAATGAACTAGTGGATGCCATGTTTTATAGGAAATGTTGATGCTGTGGAAGTCAGGTGAAGACCTAGAAACTCTGTACTCTGGTAGTGGAGTGTAGGGGCCTCTGGGTTAGATAGCATCAGTCTAGGCAGAGGGTTGCAGCTCTGAGTAAGCAATTAAACATAAAAGAAAGAAAGAAAATAATAAAGCACTTGGAAATTGATGACATATGATGGAGTGAGTGCTTAGGTGAGAAGTCCAGTCTGGCTTGGACAGTTGGGAGTGTGGTTGGGCCGTTCATGAGACAGCAAGCAGTGGGGGTAGAGCAGGTTGGGGTGAGGACAAGGTAGAAATTGAGGTTCATTTTGGAGATACAGAGTTGGAGGTGTCACAGGACACCTGAGAGGAGAAAAGTCCGTGAAGCAGTTAGATGGATATGTGTAAAGCTCAGGGCAGAAGTCTTTTGGAAGGAGATTTGAGAACATTAGCAGAATACTTCACGTCATGAGTGTGAAGTTGAAATCCCTGGAGCTTTGTATGGAGTTCAAGTGCCTGCAACAGAAACCTTAAGAAGCATAGATGTTAAGGAGAAAGGGGAGTCAGTTCTAGAGAGGTGGGAGGAAATCCCTGAAGAGATGAGAAGCCACTGGTGCTGCCGGAGGCGTCAGAGTGAGATAGGCCCCTAATCCATGGCCAAGGGTTCAGAGGTCCTGAAGAGTTAGTGGGGTGGAGGGGCAGTAGCCTGGAGGCAGAGTAGGTTGCAGGGTGATTGTGCAAGAGTGGCAAGGGAGGCAAGCAGTGGGTAAAATGAGCAGATAGTAGCTTTTTAGAAAGAGAGTGAAGGAAATCCTTTTAGAAACTGATTTTATAAAAAGTCATATGGCTATTTTGAGCAAATAGCAACATAATAATATTGCTACATTGCTTCATTATCTCCTAACAGATTAAAACATGTCATTGCATCTGACAAGATTTTATATTTTCTTCAGCTTTGTATGCTATAGCTAGTGATCTCTTTTTTAGAACCTTGGGTACCATTTTATATACCAGTGTGAGTAGACTGTAAGTGTTCTTTTTAAAGCCTTTGGTACTTGGTAATGTTCTGTGATAGCAAGAATTTTTCACATGTAAAATTTAAATAGCATAACTGACTTTGTCTAGGATATCAAATGTCTATCAGGACAGCCATTTTTAACTAAGCCTTCAACAATTATGGTGGCTCCACCTGACCTGCTGCCATTTATGCTTAAGAAAAAACTACACATATGGTGTAGTACTTGGTGTAAAAGCCTCACGTTAGAACAGTCCTTTTATGTGGTTTTAGGTTACTCTGTACTATTAAGTATTGGTGATATTTGCCATTAGAGTGGGATGTATGGGATTTGATAGATACCAGAGTGCTTCAGATTTGAGTACTAAAGTTTCCAGCTGGCCTGGCAGAGAGGGCATTTTAAAGCTTTGGATCGTTTTTGGTATCCCTGACATCATATGATGTTTGTCAGCATAGTTGGACATCGGTGAAATTTATGAACCCTCAGAAATTCAATATAATAGTATCTAGGTATGTGTATTTTCCCAGGAAGTGTGTCTCCGGCTTTTGACAGACTTCCAAAGAAGTTCACAGCACACAAAAATTAAAGATCAGTAAAGTCCCACCAGGTGTACCTATTTTGCTTATGTGTAACTACCACCCTTAGAAATAGGTATTTAACTGACCAGCAGAATACATGGTAAAAGAGGAATACATCAATATTTATTATTAAAGTTGAGCAGTTAGGTCAGAAATATGATGCTTTTTATGTTATGAGCTTTGATGTTTGCCTTTTGTCTTGCAAATCTTCTTCATTTATTCAGCATATATTTATTAAGTGTTTACCGTGTGCCAAATAGTATTCTGAGTGTTACTGATACAACAAAAAACAAAAGAAAAAAGCAGACAAAAATTCCTGACCTCACGGAGCTGATATTCTTCCGCGAGAGATGGACAATAAACACAAAAACTAAGTAAAGTGTGTAATGTGTTAGAGAGTGATAAGTGCTGTGAAGAAAAAAGCAGATGAGGAAATATCTGGGAAGGTGGACGTGAGGGCATTGCAGTTCTAGAAAAGATGACTAGAGAAGGCCTCACTGACAGATGACTTTGAAGGATATGAGGGAGTAATCATGCAGGTGTTTGCAGGAAGAGCATTTCAGACAGAAGGAATAGCCAGTGCAAAGGCTCTAGGGCAGGAGCTTACCCAGGATGTTCAGGGAACAGCAAGGAGCCAGTGTGGCAGGCACAGAGGAAGCAAAGGGGAAGTAGTAGGGGTAGGAGAGGAGGTCAGAAAGATGGTGGAGGGCCAGATCTGGTAGGACCCTATAGGTCATTATAAGAACTTGAGCTTTCACTCTGCATCAGTGGAGGGTTTTGAGTATAAAAGTGACAAGATCTGACACATATTATAAAAGGATCACTCTAGCTGCCCTGTTGAGACTAACTGTATGGAGGCAAAGATAGAAACAGTGAGCCCAATTAGACTCTTTTGCGATAATCCAAGGGAGCCAACATGGTGGCAGTGGAGATTGATAAGAGGTAATTGGATTCTGAACATGTTTTGAAGGTAAAACTAGTGGATTTGGCTGGTGAATTAAATGCTAGGGGTGAGAGAAGGAAAGCTATTAAGAATGACTCCAAAGCATTTTGTCTGAGCAATTGAAAAATGGTCTGAGCTACTGTGATAAAGAAGACTGGGAGGCACAAAGCTAGGGGTGGGGATGCCATTTGGGGCATGTGAAGTTTGTACACCCAAGTGGAGATGTTGAGTGGGGAGAGGTCCTGACTGGGGAGTCATCAGCACGTAGATGGTGTTTAAAGCCGTGAGACTGGATGATTACTCCCATGAGAGTGAGAGGTCCAAGTACTGGGTGAAGAGGAACGCCAGTATTAAGGTGTTGGGAAGTTGAGGAGTGAGGGCATTCAGCAAGAGTGAAAGAGGAGAACCGGGTGAGTGTAGTGTCCTGGAAGCCAAGTGAAGAGCACGGATCAAGAAGGAAGAGTCACGGTCAGATACGGACTGAAAACTGTGTAATGGATCTCACAGTCTGTGGGTCATTGGTGACCTAGATAAGTTTAAAGATGGGGCAAAAGCTTGATTAAAGAAATTGGTGGTGTTGCTGTCTTAGGAGGTTTTAAGGTCGTCAGCCACCATGTATCCAGCATTCAGCCCCTCTCCTGGCACAAAGCACAAATTTCAGATCTCAATAGGGTGTTATATTGCAGGTGGCAGTACTGACTTGGAAGTGATGGAAGTGCAGCTGCTGATAGAATGACGGTCAGTACAGGACCTGCTGGCCCCTGTTTCAGTCCACAGCAGCAGCCCTGGCCACCGTAGCTGTCGTTTCAGTGCCTTGATGCTCACAGAAACTTGGGCGTGGGAGGAATGCTTTCTGGGGTAAAGGAGGCCTTTGAGTGGCCCAAAGTAAGTGGGGAGTTACTTATTTGTATCTTCTCCGTATTGGTGGGCTACTTGCTCCAGGGTAAAACAGAGGGTCTTTGTTATGACTCTTGCATTCTTTCCTGAAATGATATCAAAAAATATCTGAAAAAAATTAAGAGGCATAATTAAATTGTATCTAAACTCAATTTAGAATGATCTCTGTCTATCTAAAGTTCTGATAAGCAACATTTTGAACATATAGTCCATTGCCTAGTTTAATTAGTTACGTTTCTGGGGTCTTCCTTTAAAACTTTGTCTCCCAAATCATTCCTGGTAATGTTTAACTCTTACATTTTTGTGTAATTATTTGACAGAATATGTGGATTTTATACTTTTAGGACAGTTTTAGAAGACGACAGAAAGAAAAGAGAAAGAGAATGAAGGTGAGTTTTAATTAATTTCATCAGATTGGCAATAACATACATTTACAATTTGGGAGGAAGATAGCTTTTTATTCCTTATCCAGTAGTTTGTTAGGGACGTAATGTCTACCCAGCTGCCTCTTACCTGGAGAAAGAATGCTGGTGTCAGTTTTAAAGAAGTCCTTTCTAAGCTCTAGAGTCTGAGGGGATACACTTGATGGGCCAGAGGGGCCGGGTAGCACTTAGCTATTTGAATTTTTTCCGGTAATTGGGTATTGTTTTTGTAATAAAAATAGTTAGCTCTTTGTATCTTCTTGAAAGTTACTACACTCTGTCTATATCCTTGTCAGGTTACTCTTCCTAGAACACAACACTGGAAACTTTGTTGTTTCTCTGCTCAGAAATTACCAGTGACTCCTTAGTTCCCGCAGAATCCAGTTCTATCTTAGTCTGGCGTGCAGAGCATACTATGATCTGGTCAAGTTCTCACCCTGCTTTCCCCAGTTGTCTTCTAAATATAGCAAGTCCCTCCTGACTCAGAGCATTGCCTTTGTTTGGTCCCTCTAAATGGGTTTCTGACTTCACGGCTCCCTCCCATCTTACATTTTCCACGAGGCCTCCCTATTGCTTCTGCTTGTAATCCGGGTTGAGCAGTCCTTCCTTTTAACTCTAGTGCTTCTCGCTTGTGATATTTGTTTTCTTAGTTAATTGCATAACACTTTATACTCACTTAACTTCTTAAGTTTTTGTTTTTCTTGTCTTCCTTACTGGATTTTAAACAAATGGAATTTGGGGACTACCTTTTATTATTATATTTTATTAGAATCGAGCAATTTCAGGAACCTATAAGGGAGAAAAGTAGAGTTATTGATTGTTGCAGGTGGGTTCAAAACCACTTAGATAGGGAAGGGCATGTTTGATGTCTACCTTATGTATTATTATTTTCTTTCAGTCAGTGTCTGTTTAAAAAATATCTTTTATCAGTCAGCCATGACTGTCACCTACTGTAGCTATAATCATAGCTCTAACTAATTGGAAACAAAGAGTTAAATTCCATCAAGGTGAAGGATAAATAGAAGTTGTATTTCCTAAGTATAAATCAAACTCTTGGCTTATTTTTTTACCTTAATAGTTATCTTTATTTGCCTAAAATTGTGTCTTGAATGCGTTTTGAAATTGTAAGTGAACATAAGGGAATAACCTAATGAGATTTGAATAGCTTCTATGTATCAGAAAAGTGTATTATATGTACTTTCATAGCAGAGTTATTAAATATTACAGACTATTGTTTACAGGGTAAGTTACCATCAAATCAAACTGTAGACAACCCTGTAATGTTAACGGAAATCCATTTCGTCTTTAAAGAGATTACAGCAGGGACTCTTTTCCATTGCCTTCATTTCTTCCTGTCATCTAACTGTGTTGTGATTTAATTTTAATTTCTACATTCATTTCTGTTTATGTTAGAGAGATCAACCAGCTTTCACTCCTGGTGGAATATTAACCCCTCATGCCTTGGGTTCAAGAAATTCACCAGGTTCTCAAGTAGCCAATAATCCGAGACAAGCAGCCTATGAAATGAGGATGCAGAATAATTCTGTAAGTAACTTATTTTTATGTAGCATTGAAGAGTGGTGACTTTCAGATGCCTCTTACAGTTGTGTGTGAATTTTATCACTTAGCCTGGAGTTATTTTGTTTTATAGTTTTTCTCAATTTCTTTTGCCTTGAGATATTTTTAACTCTGTTAAATCCTTATTAATATGAAAATATCTAAATGATGTGAAAGAAAAGAACATACATGTAAATGTGGATAGCTAAGTGGCTGCAGTGTTTCTCTAATGCAGTCGGGCCACAGTGCTTCCTGCTTCCCCAAAGGTACTGGGTAGTGTTGGTGCTAGAAGCATGACAGGACATCCAAATGTCTCATAGCTAGAGCAAGAGAAGAGGGTGGTTTTGCTACCGTATTTCCCCTTTCCTCCCAGGGATCAGTTATGGGCATTTTGCAGAATAGCATTCCTCAGTTTGTTAAATACAGGTACTCCTCACTGCCTAAACTCTCACTCTCCAACTCAGATGTGGAATATATCTGAATACATATTTTAAGGTAGCTCTCATTATCCACATTTTTTTTAGAGCTCTTTTTTTTGTTGCTGGGAAAGATTTGCCCTGAGCTAACATCTGTGGCCAGTCTTCCTCTTTTTTTCCCCCTCCTCAAAGCCCTAGTACGTAGTTGTATATTCTTGTTATAAGTCCTTCTAGTTCTATGTGAGCCGCCACCTCAGCATGGCTACTGTCAGACAAGTGGTGTGGTTCTGCGTCCAGGAACCGCACCTGGGCTGCCAAAGTGGAGCGCGCCAAACTTTTTTGTGAGGGAGATCAGCCCTGAGCTAACATCTGTGCTAATCCTCCTCTTTTTGCTGAGGAAGACCGGCTCCGAGCTAACATCTATTGCCAATCCTCCTCCTCTTCTTTTTTTCCCCCAAAGCCCTGGTAGATAGTTGTATGTCATAGTTGCACATCCTTCTAGTGGCTATATGTGGGACGCGGCCTCAGCACGGCCGGACCAGCGGTGCGTCAGTGCACGCCTGGGATCTGAACCCGGGCCGCTAGTAGCGGAGCGCATGCACTTAACTGCTAAGCCACGGGGCCAGCCCTGAGCGCGCCGACCTTTAACCACTAGGCCATCAGGGCTGGCTCGGTTACTCCCTATTTATAAACTCAGGAACTGAATGGATTTGCCTCATGGTATTCCTCCTTATTTGAACGTTGTAATCCAGACTGCAGAAGCAAATCGTCTCAGCCAGCAAGGCTATGCTCTGTTCAGTAGCTTCCTGTAATGGCAGGAGACCATGAGCTCAGAGCACCCGGCAGGGCAGCAGCAGGGGTAAGGGAACAGACCGTGAACTAATGTACACAGACAAAAGGTAATCAAAGCTATTGCTTATTTCAGGCTAGTAGGCACGAGAGAAAGAGAGAGTGTTGTAGAGGGAGGAAAGATGTTATATAAGGTACAGTATCCTATGTAAACTTTTGCTATGATATATCCAAGGAAATTACGTAAGTTGGGATATTTAAATTTCATTATTCTAATAGTTATCCTATTGATGCTCAAATCCTTTATCACAAGGCAACCCTATATGTGAAATTTTTGCCATATCATGAGACTGGTTGAATTTATATTCCCATAAATTCACACTTAGAAGTTTTAGGACCTTAGATTAGGAATTTGGAAAGAGATTTTGCATCTTCTGAGAGAAGCGGCTGAGGTTTCTGTTGTGTTTTTGTTCTGTTTTTGCTTTCTTGTCTTATTCCTCACACCATTAACAGAGTGGGCTATGGAGAGTCAGTCAAAGGTTTTGCAGTGAGATGCTTGTGTAGAATGGAAAAAGCTGATGTCCATCATTTAAGATTATAGTGACTACCGTCCTCACAGAATGAACTGAGAGTGACTAGTATTGCTAAGACCACGTTGATGATAAAATGCTTTTTTCTTAATCTCAGGGAGGCAGGTAGGTTTAAACTTTGCCAGCTATGATTGCTTTGAGAAAGATTCCAATATTCAGGCTCCACAGGATTAGACTATATTGATTAATAATGTCTGCCATGGGAATAGGAATGGGGAGATTGGTGATTAGGTTGCTTATTTGATCCTGTCTTAATTCTCCTTGACACAGTTATTTCTACTGGAATCTTTGCATAGAGGAGTTTTCATCTAGAATGTGTTGAATTTAAGGAAATCATGAAGCCAAATGACCAGTTTATTTAAAGGAAGGCTTTACAGTTATGGATTTTTGCTGTGTTATTTTTTCTGAGCTGTTTGGGTGTGCTGGGCTCCAGTGCTTGACTGGTATCTACTGATGGTCAACATGGTTAGTGTTTTATTAGATAGCTTCTGTTTCCTCATAAATATGTTTTTAAATTTTGCATTCTGAAGTGTAGTTTCATTATATTTGCGACCATTCTCAGTTTAATAAACTTTGATTGCAAAAACAGCTTTTTAAAAAGAAATTTGAATGAATTGGTATGACTCTGGTATGTTTAGGAAAGAATATTTCTGAATACTTTTGTTAGTAGAGATAGAGCAGAAAAGAGCAGCAGATCTTTAGCATTAAAGAGCAAACAACTTCTTTTCTTCTTTTCTTCCCTTGAAGGTATATTATTTTTGTTGTCTAAAGATAATTTATATCTTGTTTGTGAATTTGGGAAAGATTGCTTTGCTTGCAACTTCTCTGTACTTAGATGATTGACAGGAATATCACTCTCCTAATTTAATCGAAATGGATTAGTGTTGTTTAAAAACTAATAGGGATGACTTACTGAATGGTTAACCGCCATGCACCAGGCAGGCAGCTTTGATGGTTTACATATATTGTTTCATTTACTCCTTGCTATAACCTGTAAAGAGATAGAACATTATCGTCCCTGTTTGACGTTGAGGTTGACAGAGGTTAAATAAATTGCCCAAGGCCATACAGCCGTTAAAGATTGGACTTGGTATTTCAGACTCAGATGTGTCTGACTGAAAATACCCATCTCATTTTCCAAGTACAACAGTGCCTTCCTGGATTTATTTTTATTCTTTGTGGTTTGTTTTTTTTTGTTTGTTTGTTTTTGGTGAGGAAGATTTGCCCTAAGCTAACATCTGTGCCCATCTTCCTCTATTTTGTATATAGGTGGCTGCCATCGAGTGTTTTAGGTCTGTGCCCGGGAACTGAACCCGGGCCGCTGAAGCAGAGGGCCCCAAACTTAACCACTAGGCCACAGGGCTGGCCCCTGTTTTCTTTTTTCTTTTCTTTTCTTTTTTTTGATAGTATTAGCCATACAGTATCATGAATAAAATTGATATTATATGTCTATTAAAGGAAAGTGTTGTGAGCTCTACGTGAAATATAGTTTTGCTTTGTTGTAACTTTTCTTGGCCTTTGGTGTGAACTACCTTCATGCTGAGGTTTTAGTTACAGTATCATTAAAATAGGCTCCTGAGTTCTCGATTTAAAAATAATTTACTCGAAATATCTAATATACTGTGAATAACAGAAGAAAAACTTTACCATGAAAACATTTTCTGCCACTTAGGTTTTTGGTCATTTAACATTAAAGTTGCAGAACATTTTAATTTTTGTGTGTGTGTGTGTGTGAGAAAGATTGGCTCTGAGCTAACGTCTGTTGTCAATCTTTGTCTTTTTGCTGAGGAAGTTTGGCCCTAAGCTAACATCCATGCCCATCCTCCTCTATTTTGTATGTAGGATGCCACCACAGCATGACTTGCTGAGTGATGTGTAGGTGTGCGCCCGGGATCTGAACCTGTGAACCCCGGGCCGCTGAAGCGGAGTGTGTGAACTTAACCACTATGCCACCAAGCTGCCCATAATTTTTTAGTTAAATATTAAAATACTTTAGGGTGCTACTATGTTCATTGAGTTAGGTACAAAGGGAAGATAATGGTAAATTTAAAGTGGTATTCAAGTCTTTGAAATAATAATAAAAGCTGCATTTTTCTAAGATGACTAATAGATTTTATTTGTACAATGAATTTTAAAACAACATGTATAAAATAGTTTAACAGATATCTGGCGGAGTCTCATTAAACTGTTGCTTTCTAGAATGGTTGTACTAGGTTGAACCACTTACATCTAACTTTATTCTCACCAGCATTGAGTATTTTATGTATTAATTTATATACATATATATATATTTTTCCCCTTACAGCTTTGTTAGTTAATTGGTGGAAAGTGATCACAAATTCATAACACGAGGGAACCACCAAAGAAAAAAAATGTTCAAGTCCTATAATTAAAAAAAAAAAAATCTATGAAATTAAGTTTTGCTTATTTCTTCTGAAGCAGTTTTTACCCTAATGTTCAAATTCTTTTGAGTTTAAGCGTAGGAGGCTTGGTACTATATTATTCTTTTTTGGAGAGGTGGAGTAGGCCAAGATCAGTCTTTATACTTTCTAAATATATTTACCATATCTATTTAATAGCTTTAAAGAAAATGTATTACTGTGAAGCATGGTGGTAACAGTAGTTGGATGTAACTTCTTATGTGAAATGAATAATTAAATCCTTCCTCTGTAATGTCATAATTGTCTACAGAGTCCTTCAGTATCTCCTAATACGAGTTTCACTTCTGATGGCCCGTCTCCGATAGGAGGAATTAAGCGAAAAGCAGAAGACAGTGACAGTGAACCTGAACCAGAGGATAACGTCAGGTGAAGCCATTTTTTGGTAGCACTTTGTTAGCAAATTGCTGAAATAGATGCCGTCTAATTAATGCTGTTTAGCTTAGAGCAGCAGTGCCTTCAGATGCTTGCCTGTGATCTTTTTATCCTCCAGTAATTAATGTGGAGGGTTAGGATAGTCAGTAAATTCCAGTGAGATGTGTAAGCTATAGCTGTTAAACCTAAGTATCTAGATTAGTATGCATGCTGGTTTTCGTCCTCCAAGCCACTTTTCCCTCTGAGACCAGGCACTAGATCGGCTAGACATGAAGTGTTTAGCTCTATGTGATCTGAATGTTACTGTTATGAGATTAAATTTTCAAGCTGCTTAACCCAGAAAGTTCAGTTACATTTGGTTACTTGATATAGTTTGTTTTAATCATCTCAATTGAAAAGTTTCTTCTTTAAAATGAAATATGCAAAAGGCTTTCGGTTAAGAGATAAATGTATTTTTAAAAACTTGCATATGCACAACTATATTTCATGACAGAGAAGTTTCTCATTAGCTATATACTTAAAATTTATAGTCTGAAAATTGGAGTCTTTAATTTATACAGAAGTTTGAGATCATTATATAATAAGATTAACAGCTTCTTGTGTGATTAAATCTGGATTTGAACCCTGGGCTCAAGTGCAAAGGGCCAACAACCTCAATAATTGTAACTCATTTAGAATTTTGCAAAATGATTTATTTCAAAGTTAAACAGTAGTGGTTCACAGCTCATGCTTCTTTTATAGGATGTGGATGATGTGTTTGTATTTATGATTAGAAACTTCAGAAGTGTGATGTCTGGTTCTGTATTTTCCCAACATCTTTTGATGTCAGATTCAGAGATCTGTGGTGACTTGTGATTGAGCATTTACCTGATCTGAGTTTTTATCCTCTGCTTCTGCAACTCTTGGAGTATATTTTTTTGTTTTACCATGTAGCCATCATGATCAATATCAGCTTAATAGTTAATTTGATTTTTTTAGTACTTTATTGTTTAATTTTGGTGCTGAAGATAATCAAAGTAGAATTGCTTCTATCAAGAAATGCTTGGAGTTCTTAGCATTTATTTCATTAATAGTTTCTGTAAAATAGTGATATTCAACATTATGGATAGAAGATATTTCTCCTAATTGATGTTCTGTAAATCTTTTGCGTGGGGGCAAAGTTAAAATTGGTATGGTGTAGGGGCCGGCACGGTGGCACAGCAGTTAAGTGTATGCACTCCGCTTCGGCGGCCTGGGGTTCGCAGATTCAACCGCTTGTCAACCCATGCTGTGGTGGCATCCCCTATAAAGTAAAGGAAGATGGGCATGGATGTTAGCCTAGGGCCAATCTTCCACAGCAAAAAGGGGGAGGATTGGCATTGGATGTTAGCTCAGGGCTGATTGTCCTCAAAAAAAAAAGTAAATGAAAAAAATTGATATGGTGTATTCTGAAACATGACTGCAATTAATTAGTAAGATCTGGCACATGGTAGAAAAGAGCCCTTAATGGAGAATCATCCTGATGTTCTTGATCGTTCTTGATTTTTTTTTTAGTATTCTTTGGCATCTTTAAATCTTTCAGAGATTGAGAAATGAGTACTTCAAAAAATAAAAAATACTTTGAGTGAAAATGTGGTTTTTCACATTGTATTTTCAGTGATTAATGAAAATTTAGTGAATTGATGACCTCCTTCTAAGTTTTACCAGAATGTGTGTGTGTGTCCGTGTCCTTCACTTATGCCAACAACGCTTTGCTGAATGAGGGAGAAGGCCCAAGGATAGGGAGAGTAGGTATATACATAATTTCTGCCTGGCTTCTAGATTATTCTTTTTTAAAAAAGTAATTTAGTTGACTTTCTTTGTGTAATTTAGATATACTTTAACAAACTGAGGAACTTGAACTATATAAAATATCGTCAGTATTTGCCTCTTAAAACGTAGTTGTAGAATTGTTCTACAATCAAAAAAACATGTAAAACAGCATGAAAATCTGAGCAAACAAGTGTTGTGTATCTACTTTAATAAATGATTATTCTCTTTTTTTTTTACTGTAGTTTTGTAATGATCTTTCTAGAATCAATGTTTGAGTTTTTAACGTTTAACTATCTTTAAGTTGATAATAAATCCCGTGAAAGTGGACTTTTTAGAAATAATTAAATGAAGCTATGTTAATATTACTGTTTAACTCATTTACATTTTACCTGGCTATTAAGTATAAATTGATTTGGATGATAAATTGGTAGGTAGTTACTGAAAGTGTATTAATTCAACATGAACTGGCTTTGCCTGATTTTTAGGCTTTGGGAAGCTGGGTGGAAGCAGCGGTACTACAAGAACAAATTTGACAGTTACTGAAAGTGTATTAATTCAACATGAACTGGCTTTGCCTGATTTTTAGGCTTTGGGAAGCTGGGTGGAAGCAGCGGTACTACAAGAACAAATTTGACGTTGATGCAGCTAATGACAAATTCCGTCGTAAAGTTGTACAGTCTTACGTTGAAGGGCTCTGCTGGGTTCTTCGATGTTATTACCAGGTACAAAATGAATATTTTCCTCTAAATCTCTAGTTAATCACTTTAAGAAAATAGTTATTTCTATAATAGTGTGTGTTGTTGAGCTATATTCTGAAATGGAACCCAGACTCATATTTTCAAGCTTCCTATAAAGAAATTCATTACTTTAAATAAGATTTGTTTGTAAAGCCTTTGAAGCTCCTTAGGTGTTAATATATAAACGAAGCTAATTTTTGTTATGCTAAAGAATTTCAGCATTAAATACTGTGGTTGAGAGTACTTGGTCTTTAAAATTATTAAAGTTTATTGTTTTGTTTAATTAGAATAAAAAATAACAGAGTAACTAATACACAGTCGCTAAATGACTGAACAAAGGACAAAAGCCTGGAAAATAACTGGTAAGAATTTGAAAGGAATTTGAATGCTCCCATTTCCTCCATATAGTGTGATGTTACATGAAGTGCATTCTCATTGGAGTAATCTGTATCTGACTTAAAGCTTTTGATAAATGAGATGTCAGATTGGTGAGAGATTAGGAGGACATATAGGGGATTGTAGCACTGATAATACCTGGTTTCGTGCTTGGGGAGTGAAGCAAATTTGATGTGACTTGGGAATAGGTGAAGTTTGTTGGAAAGTAGAAAGTAATTTAATACACTAAGTATCAATTGTAAAATATTCTCATTTCGTGTTTTACTCCGACCCTCAACATTTTTCTCCCCAAAGCTCCCAGTACCTAGTTGTATATCCTAGTTGTAAATCCTTCTGGTTCTTGTATGTGGGACACCGCCTCAGCATGGCTTGATGAGCGATGAGTAGGTCCGAGCCCAGGATTCAAACCGGCGAACCCTGGGCCGCTGAAGTGGAAAGTGTGAACTTGACTGCTGTGCCACTGGGCCGGCTCTGACCCTCAGGATTTTAATTCACTAGGCGCAGAGTCAAAACTCATTTCAGGAAGGCTTCTCTTTTCTTTGAGTATAACTTACTGTTTTTTCTTTTTGATTGGTTTACTTAAATATTTTTAAAGTAAAGAGAAAGTTGTCACATGAAAATATAATAGGGAATTGTAAAATGAAACTTTTGGCTCTTTTACTCTCAGTCACTCTTCTAGTGATGTCCCTTACCCACCTGTACACTCAGTGAGTGTCAGCTGCAGTTGTTCTTCATTTTATGTGATGATAGCAGCTCTCGAGTTGGAAAGAAATGTCACCAAACACATTTTAAGGATAAAAATCTTCACCAAATTGTGTTTGTTAATATAAGTTTGGTATTAACTACTGATTATTAAAGATGCTTTGCAGTATTTTGTAAATCAAGGAGCCGTTGATACGAAGTAAAAGTTTAGATTTAATCCAAACATCTTTTAGGACTCATGGAAAAAAATTAATATATGGAATGTATACCAAAAGTCATATGTTTTATCAGTAGAATATTATAGGTTGATAGTTTCATTTTTTTGTCTTTACCGTGTCCATCATTAACATAGATTTGTTTTTGTTGTTGTTTTTTGTTTGTTTTTACTGACTTTAGGGCTGTGCTTCCTGGAAGTGGTATTATCCATTTCATTATGCACCATTTGCTTCAGACTTGGAAGGTACTGCAGACATGCCTTCTGATTTTGAGAAGGGTACTAAACCAGTAAGCTTGAGTATTTAGAGCCATAACATTTGTAGAATTTTGGCTTAGATAAAAATTGTGTCTTACCTTAAACTTTTTTTCTTTCTTGCAGTTTACACCACTGGAACAACTTATGGGAGTTTTTCCAGCTGCAAGTGGTAACTTCCTACCTCCATCATGGCGGAAGCTCATGAGTGATCCTGTGAGTGTCTTGGTTTTTGAGTGTGTTGATAACTGGATTTTTGTCGTACATTTTGCTAGCACTAGTCACAATTGTTTTTGCATCTTATAGTTACAATAGTGAAGTCCAGAAACAAAGTAAAAGTATTTGGATTCTTCTGTATATTTTTTACTACTTTTTTTTCCCTGCTTTCCTTGGCCGTCAGTACCCTACCCAGTAAATAAAATTGATATGTGTTTGGGAGAAATTCTTATAACAGTCATTTTGTTCTCAGCATACCTGTAAGTCATTATTTTTATTGGTTCCAGCCATGTGTGGTGGGTACCAGAGCATGAAGGCTGGTTTAGCTGCAGTCACCACTGCATGTGTTTTGTGTCCTAGCTAGAAAGAGTGACACCCAGCTGAGAAGTAGGAATTATTAGAGTTAATAAACTCTTCACTGTCTTGGGCCCACAGTCGTCAGTTCTAAAATTCTTTTATAATAAGGCCTTTTTATTTTCATCTTTTAAAATAAAATTGTTAATTTTGTTTTTACTAGGCCCGGGATTAGTGACCTGATATCTTAATAACATTTTTTAAAAGGAATGAAACTTCATTTTCTTATCAGGCCTGATAACTCGAATGAAAGTTGTATCAAATTCTTTATAACAGAAATATGTGACTTTTGTTTTGAATCTTTGCTTTTCTCCCTGATACAGGATTCTAGTATAATTGACTTCTACCCTGAAGATTTTGCTATTGATTTAAATGGGAAGAAATATGCCTGGCAAGGTAAAATTTAGACATTATTCCTTTTTGTTAAAATAATTTTCTCCTTTTGGTAAACTGTAAGCAGACATGATTTATGGGATGAAAGAATTTCTGTAAAAGATAAGTATTTTAAAGATTATATGTGAAATTTTGATATTTTTTCATCTAACCTGGGATTAGCAATGATTAACAGTAATTTTAATAGTAGCATTTTGATAAACAGTAAATTGAGTTGAAATAGATTAATGATTATATCTTTTGTCTCCTTTGTGATTAATTAATGGGATGTGGGACATGCTCCTTCCATCAGTAGCTCATTGACACCTTGTGAGGTTGCTGAGAGTTGTAGAAACATGAAGTGTCCATGTGGAGATTCACTTATACTCCATGGAAACTTTTGAAACAAGTATTAGAAATTTAGTTTAAATACTTGGCATTAATCATTACTTAAAGTTTGTTTATTATTTACATATCTATTTTCTCATTCCTTCTGTTCACAGATTTTGTAAGAATGACAATATAAAATTAGTACTAAATTTAAGGTATTGTTGATCACTCACCAAATGTGTGAGGATGACTGAATGTAAAACACAGTGGAGAAGTCTCTCACACAGTGAGCCAACGATTATTTCACACCTAAGCCCCTTTCAGCAAATTATTTTAACCTTTTCTTCCACCATATATTTTTCTAGGATAATAAGCAGTTTGGTAAAATCATGTTTTCACTCTTTTTCCTTTATTATTCCCTGTGATGCAGATGACCAGTAAAATGACTCAAAGAGAATTGTGGCGCAAAGGGGGATAAATAATAATTTATAAATTGAAAATCATTATTTTATGAGATTTTAGGGTTGACTTTTGGTTATGTAGTAACAGAAATTTCATATTACTTTAATGGAATGATAATGAGAATTGCAACCTATTGATTGGGGTTGTGTAAGTGTTGTGGTCATATTTTGTTATATGTAAGTGGATTGGGGCCTTAGGTTGTTTTTGAACGTGTTTTGTGGAGGATGTTTTGATTAAACTGGAAGGAGAAGAGACACAGGAGAATGGGAGGCAGTAAAGTAATAGTATAAATACATAAATAAGTAAATATATTTATGTAAGTGTTTGTTAAATAAGTCCTTGCCTGGATTTTTTAAATAAATAAGTAAATATATAAGCATGCAGATGACTTGCTGAGTATATCAATGTAGTATAAATCATCCAGAGGAAAAGGAAGACAATGCACAACAGTTACAGTGTCTCCACGTCCTTGCCAAGATTTGTTATTTTCTGTTTTTTGATAGTAGCCATCCTAATGGGTGTGCAGTGGTGATCACTGTTTTTGCTTTCCGTTTTCCTAATGATTAGTGATGTTGAACCTTTTTTTCATGTGCTTATTGGCTATTTCTGTCTCTTCTTTGGAGAAGTATCTATTCAAGTCCCTTGCCCATTTTTGAATTGGGTTTTTGTTGTATTGTAGGAATACTTTATATATTCTGGACACTAATCTCTTATCAGATATATGATTTGCATGTATTTTCTCCCATTGTGTGGGTTGTCTTTTCACTTTGTTGATAGTGTCCTTTGATGCACAAAAGTTTTTAATTTTGATGAAGTCTAATTTTTGTTGGTCTGTTTGGTGGTGGTTGCCTGTGCTTTTGATGTCATATCCAAGAAATCATTGCCAAATCCAATATCATGAAGCTTCCTCCCTGTTTTCTTCTAAGAGTTTTATAGTTTTAGCTTACATTTAGGTCTTTGATCCATCTTGAGTTCATTTTTGTATATGGTATAAAGTAAGGGTCTAATTTCATTCTTTTGTGTGTGGATGTCCATTTTCCCAGCACCATTTGTTGAAAAGACTGCCCTTACCCCATTGAATGGTCTTGGCACCCTTGTTGAAAGTCATTTGACCATGTATGTGAGGGTTTATTTTTGGGCTCTCTATTCACTTGGTCAATATGTCTGTTCTTGTGCCAGTCAGTACCGAACTGTTTTAATTACTGTATCTTTGTAGTAAGTTTTGAAATCAGGAGGTGGGAGTCCTCCAACTTTATTTTTATTTTTTAAGATTGTTTTGGCTATTTGGGGTCTCTTGAGATTCCAGATGAATTTTAGGATGGGTTTAAACTCAGACCTTTAATATTTCTATATTTTTATGTGTTATACAAATATTTTTATTTATTAGACTGTAGCAAGAACACATCTTTCTTGAGGTAAAATTTAGTACTATTAGGAGATAGTCATTTCTGCATATGTCTTTAAAACTTATCGGAAGTCATGATAATAAGTAAGTTCTTGTCTAAGTTGAGTACATCTTTTTTTTTTTTTTAATTTATTTATTTTTTCCACAAAGCCCCAGTAGATAGTTGTATGTCATAGTTGCACATCCTTCTAGTGTCTGTATGTGGGACGCAGCCTCAGCATGGCCGGAGAAGCAGTGCGTCGGCGCGCGCCCGGGATCCGAACCCCAGGCCGCCAGTAGCGGAGCGCGTGCACTTAACCGCTAAGCCACGGGGCCGGCCCAAGTTGAATACATCTTAAAATGATAGAAGATAAAATATATCTGGGTACTTTTTCAACATTTATTGAACATATGTTCTTGCAATGTTGTGTTTTCATAATATTTGCTTAGTATGTATTAAAGGAATATAGCATAGTCATTTCAAATACTGTATTTTCTACATAAACAGAGAATTTAAGTAATTTGATCCAAGTCACACAGTGGCAGCACTGAGATCTGAACCTGGAGAGTATGACCACTGTGTTTACCTAAGTTAAGTATTACTAGTACTTGGGCTGCCTCTGTGTTGTTGAGAGGATTGAATGAGCTAATGCATGTAACATAGTAAATTAGTGGGAAAAAAGTAGGAAAAAGTAGCTGCTGTTGTCATTTTTACTGTCAGCTCACCCTCAGGCACGACCGTCATCACATCTGGGTATAAGACATTCCTTCCTACCCTGGCCAGGAAGACTGGTTTGTCTTCCTTAAGCTTAAGCATAAGCTTAATAACCTTATTGCTGTCATTAGCACTGCAGGTTGCTGACTGTTTGGAGTTAGATTCTGGAGTTGATATTGAAGGGAAGTCTTTCTGATGATTTGTTTAAATCCTAAATCTAGTAGGTAGAAAACAGAAGCCAGATAATGTAGTTTTGCATGATACAGATTTTGTTAAGTGTATGACTAAATAAAACTTAACCACTGCCTAGGTTTTTTCTATATAAGTGTTTACCGGTAATTGATAAATAGCCTTACTCAGATGATGGATGTTAATAATCCTTGAAATCACTTTTTGGACCTTCAGAATTCACACTAGAACCTAGTTTCTTTTTAACTTTAAAAAATCTATATATTCCCCTACTAGGTAGTCAAATTGAACATGTTTCCTAATTTTGAAAATATGGTAGCTAAATTATTTAAAGACAACTTTGGAAACCTTTCATTTCTCATCATTTTAAGGGGAACAGTCACAAATACAGCAGTTTTGAGTGGCAGTGGTTTTAAAATTATTTGGCTCTAGTCAGCATTTCTTGTTATTTACCTTAAAATTTTTATTTAGCCAAAATACTATTTATAATATATATAATAATATACAGCAGAATATATATGTTTCAATAACTTTGCATGTTTTTGTAGTAATAGATAATTGTATTCCAGTGTGATTCTTTGAAAATTATGCGTGTAGGTCCAAATAATGACCTTAATTCCAGCACACTCCAGAGGACAGTTTTCAGCCTAAAAATGAACAGCCACTATTCTACATGCCCTCCCGGGGACAAAGTTATTTAAACAAGTCTAAAAATTTTTTGTATATAAATTAATTATTAGGTTTTTTTTTAATAATTTTATTTATTTATTTATTTTTCCCCAAAGCCCCAGTAGATAGTTGTATGTCATAGTTGCACAGCCTTTTAGTTGCTGTATGTGGGATGCGCCCTCAGCATGGCCAGAGAAGTGGTGCATCGGTGCGCACCAGGGATCCGAACCCGGGCCGCCAGCAGCAGAGCGCGTGCACTTAACCACTAATCCACGGGGCCGGCCCTAATTATTAGGTTTTAAAATGTAAACAGAATACTATGCAATTTTAGAGCTGAAAGAGACGTTCCACATATTCCAGTTGAACAGACCTTCTGAGTATTTTGGTTGAATGATCTCTTTTTACAAAAGAAGAAACCAAGTCCTAGAAAGATAAAGGGATATGCTCAAGCCCTTAGGAGATTACTGGCTTGCCCGAAGGCATCCTAGTAAATAAGTAAGGTGAGAACATAGACCGGTGTCCAGGTGGCCACTTGTGCATTTAATTTAAAAATTTTGTCATCACAGAGTAAAGATTCAGCAAACGTGGTTTTCCATATGAACCCTTTTAAAGATGGAAAACAAATAGAATTTTTTCTTCTACCACCACGGGGAAGTATTTCTATCTGAAATTTGGCTAAATAGAGTTCAGTTCCAAAATGTTTTTATATCAGCAGGGAAATTCTACTAGAAATGTTTATATGGACCAACGGTAGTTGAAATTTAGGAGATCCTAATAGCTGGGCCGCTTGGTGTGCATTTGTCTCCCCAGGTGTTGCTCTGTTGCCGTTCGTGGATGAGCGAAGGCTGCGAGCTGCCCTAGAAGAGGTATACCCAGACCTCACTCCAGAAGAGAGTAAGGATCATACTTCCACTTGGTCGACATTGAGTCTGTGTAATAGAGACTTTACATTTCCTTAATTAGACCTTTTTTTTCGTTTGTCAAATTTCCCATAAAGGGGGCATAAATCATTGATTTTACTTCTTTATGACAAAAGTTAACTTTGCTTCTTAAAATTTATTATCCATAAGTTGCATAGTAATTACATAAAATTTTTTAACTTACAAGTGTTTGTTAAGTTTATTAAAAAGCAATACTTCAAGAATATCTTCTGACTTTTTGATTCTTTTTTTTTTTTTTTTTTTTTTGGTGAGGAATATTAACCCTGAGCTAACATCTGTTGCCAGTCCTCCTCTTTTTGCTGAGCACAATTGGCCCTGGGCTAACATTCGTGCCCATCTTCCTCTACTTTATATGTGGGACACCTGCCACAGCATGGCTTGATAAGTGGTGCATAGGTCTGCGCCCAGGATCCGAAACTGTGAAACCCTGGGCCACCAAAGTGGATTGTGCTAATTTAACCACTACAGCACCCGGCAGGCCCAAGACTTTGATTCTTGTATAATATGCATACACAAAAGTATTTTTTGCATGTTCGGAGGGTGTTATTAATTTCCTCCATCTCCCTTCTTCCCTTCATCCCCACCAAATAACAATAACTTTGCTTGAAAGGTTAGGTTGAAACAAAAGCATTTGCCCTCATATTGCTAACTTGAAATGTTATTTTACACAGAAAGTGGCATTTTGTCATTAATACTGACTGTTAAAAGTATTGGGAAATTGTAAAGCTGGGCTTTGTTGGAAAATTTATTTAATACTAGTATAATAAACCTATAGAAATAATTATGAACCATCCATAGAATAATCTTTGTTATTAGATGATGCAATTTATTTGTATTTCCTCAGAGAATGTCTATATGTTTCTTATAGTAAGAAACTAAGTTCTGTATAAATAAGAAAACTTTGTCCCTTATCTTGCAAGACTATATTCAGGTATCTTTTAGGGATAATTTTTTCTGATAGTCATTGATCTTCGAAACTTTATTGTCAAAGCTTTGTTTCTTCTACAGAGATGCATCACACGTTTAGGTCTATTATTTTTTGTAAACTTTATAATTAAGTTTTTAAAATTTAGGTGCTTCCTATTTTAGTCTCATAAAAGTTGCTTTTGTAGGTAGAATCGTTAGATCTTTATTCTTTTCTTACTTTCCCCCAGCTAGAAGAAATAGTCTTGGAGGAGATGTCTTATTTGTGGGGAAACATCACCCAGTGCACGACTTCATTTTAGAGCTGTATCAGACAGGTGCCGCAGAGGTATGGTCTTTTCTGCCATCATGAAGTGTTTTCAGTTAGTATAATTATTTGGTTAATTAATTGAGAATGCATTTAAAAATTTTTGGTAAAGTAGAAAAAAATTTACCATTTTAACTCTTTTTAAGTCTATAAAATTCTGTGGCATTAAGTCCATTCACGATGTTGTGCAACCATCACCACTATCCATTTCCAGAACTTTTTCATCTTCCCAGATAGAAACTGTATACCCATTAAACAATATTAAACAATACTTCTCCATTCTCCGCTCCTCCCAGCCTCTAGTAATCCCTCTTCTATTTGCTGTCCCTATGAATTTACCTCTTCTTGGTACCTCATATAAGTAGAATCATGCAATATTTGTCCTCTTGTGTCTGGCTTATTTCACTTAGCATAATGTATTCAGGGTACATCCATGTTGTAGCATGTGTCAGAATTTCATTCCTTTTATGGCTGAATAATACTCCATTTTGTGTACATACGCCATTTTGTTTATCCATTCATCTGTTGATGAGAACTTGGGTTGTTTCCACTTTCTGGCTGTTAAGAATAATGCTACTGTAAACATCGGTGTCCAAGTGTATGTTTGAGTCCCTGATTTCCATTCTTTTGGATATATAATCAAGAATGCACTTTTCCACAGCCAGTGGGTGTACCACCTGAACTATGTCATGGGATTCAAGGAAAGTTTTCTTTGGATGAAGAAGCCATTCTTCCAGATCAGTAAGCACTCATTTGTGTCTAATTGGGTCAACTAGGAGGAAGTTTAGTTAGCATCTTTTTCCTTGTTGCCTAAATGTTTTATTTTCTAGTAATAGTGAGGAAACAAAATAACAACAACAGAAATCTGCTGGGCTAAAAAAGACTTGGCGTCAAAGCCCAGCTCTTCAGCATAGTAGCTCTGTCAGAGCTGTGACATGTCTGAGCTGTGACATGTCTGACAGAGCTACTATGTTAAAGAGCTGGGCTTTGATGCCAAGTGCAGGGAGCCCTGGAGGTCCCTAGGGAGATCCACAAGGTCAAAACTATTTCCATAATAATGCTAAGATGTTATGATCTTATTTCCTTTTGTTGCTCTCTTTCTTTCTTGAGTGTACAGTGGAGTTTTCCAGAGGCTAAATGTAATGTGATATCTCAAGGGACTGACTCAGAAGCACATAAGAGAACCCATCTATTAAGATAGATATCAAGCCAGATATTAAAAAAATTTTCAAAAATGTAAAACAGTGACACTTCTCATTTATTTTTGTTTTACTTTGTAAAATAGTTTTTCATAAAAAAAACGTTATGTTGACTAAATATCTGTGTATGTTGTGTAATCTATTACTGTTATCTTTAAATTAGTATTTTTAAAAGATTTTCAGATTTCTTAATTAATTTCTTTTTTTCAATTAAAATTAACCTTAATTTTGAATAGGTAAATACTGATTGACATAACCAACATAAACAAAAGCTCTTTGAGGTCCTCAGTTTTTAAGAGTGTAAGGGGGTTCTGAGATCAGAGTTTGAGAACTGCTGCTCAAGGGTGTATATCGAGGAATAGAATTTTGCTAATGAAAGATGTATCTTCATCTTTTCTGGATAATGTCGGGTGGTTTTCCAAAGTGATTACACTATTTTATAATTTCAGGGACTGTTTGTGAGAGCTCTTGTTGCTGTACATTCTTGCAAACCCTTGAAATTGTCACTGCCTTAGTTTTTGTCAATCTAGTGGATGCCTATTGGCACCTTGTGGTTTACAGTTGTGTTTCTCTGATTCCTAATGAAATTGAAGGCCATGTGGTATATTTATTAACCGTTTGGTTTTCCTCATTTATGAAGTACCTATTCTCTTTTTCTATTCACTTGTCTGTTCCCCCAACCCCTCCTCATGATTTGTTGGTATTCTTTACAAATTCTGGTATAAGCCCTTTGCCCATAATAGTTTTCTGTTAATGAGCTTACAAACAAGGAAGATGGGGTCCTTTTTTAAAGATATAAATGATCATATTTTGTTGGTGCATTTTAATGATTTCTCTTTCCTAAAGCAACATCTTACTTCCATTTAGCAAAAAGGTTACAATTTACAAATAGATCATTCTTCTCTTCTTTCTCTTTAGAATAGTGTGTTCTCCTGTTCCCATGTTTCAGGATCTGACACAGAATGCTGCAGTCAGGTCATTTTTCCAAATACGTGACATTCGCCCAAAACACAGCTCTGAGCTTGCAAATAAGTTTAAGAAGACCTCCGATTCATGAGGAAATGGCAGCTATTATTCCAGCAGTGCTTTGAGATTGGAGAGTCCCTGTATTGCAGACCTCAGAGCAGAGCCTCTTGACTTTAAATTATGTGTATTGTTAAGGTTACTGATGTAACAAGCTTGTTTCTCAGCTTTCTGGTTTCCCCTGACAACTTCCAATTCTTCCTGGATTAGGAAAGTGGGAGGTAGGAAGTAGGAGTTCCTAGGGATAGTTTGCTATATAGGAGCAAACAGACCTCTACACCCCAGAGGCCCACACAGCGTCGCTGTATTATAACAGGTTGTTTTAATTATGTTATAGTTGTGGCCCTGCAGAGTTTAAAAAGCAGACTGTTATATACTTGATCTTGGTTAAGTTGAGATAGAATGAATTTGTGGAAATTTTTATCAATAATTATTATAAACTTAAAGGGCTAATTTCTGCTATCTGAGTAACTTATTTATAGTTCATTTCTTCAATGGTAATAGCATTTTCTATTGAGCAAAAATCATGTAAAATATAATATGACTTTAGAATAAAAATCAACAAACTTACCTACTCATTTGTGTAATTATTGTGTATAATTACTAATCTTGATGGCAGGGTTTATGTTGTCATTTTCTTCAATCTTTAGGCAAGACTAAGGCAAACACAGTCTAGTAATTCAAGTGTTTCATAGAAGCCTGCTTGGGAAGGCTATTCCTGAATCCTCCTTTCCCGCTCATTGTTGCTTTCACTCTCAAGAAATAGTTTAGATTCTACTTAGATTTCTCATTGTGAAGTATAGGCATATTTATTTTCCTGTCTTGAATGGAATTAGATAGCAACTGCGATTCTAGAAAGTCTTTTATTTCAGGAAAACTGTGGGGAATTTGGAAAATCTTCCTAGATGAGTTGCTTTTGTTTATCTTCACACACAGTTTTGTTTATCTTGACCCACAATTTGTCCTGGCTCTTTGCGTTTGGGCTCTTTTGTTGAGGGTGGAGTTCAGAATTGTAAGCTGTGCTCCTGCACGCGTCACGAACAGTCTGGCTCTGACAGGTCCAGTGTGGACACTGCCTATTAATGCTTGGGGTCTGCGGCTGGCAGTGGTGCT
Organism: Diceros bicornis minor; assembly: GCF_020826845.1. NCBI lineage: Eukaryota > Metazoa > Chordata > Mammalia > Perissodactyla > Rhinocerotidae > Diceros > Diceros bicornis. The sequence goes on along the minus strand of NW_026690864.1, from coordinate 469,817 downwards.
GCGGCCCAGTGAATCCCACTGGTTCCCTCTTTGGATTGTCACTTGTTTGCTTGTGCTCCTCAATTTTTCTGCATGTTTTCGAGGGCCTTCCTCCCCAGCCCTTTGGAAATGGTTAATTCTACTTAACTTTCTAATTAGTTAGAGAGACTTGCCCAAGGGAAGAGTTACAAAATTGACAGATCCTGGAGTTTTTGTTTGTATGATGTTATTGTTGTTGGTTTTTTTCCTGAGCCTGAAGGGGCCTTTGGTATTATTTGGCGTCCACTGCCAAATACCACTGTTCACAAGATTGTTAAATTTATAAAACAAATCCCAGATCTAGGTGCATATTTAGGTCTATATTGAAAATAACTTCATAATAAAATTGATCTGAGTTAATTTCCGAGATTTGTGAAAGACCAAAGTTAACTTTGACTTTATGAGGGATTTTCAGTGTTTTCTCTGAGGGGTAATGTTGAGGCTGAGATCCAGTTTACTGCAGTTTTTTGTGTGTTTGTTTCGAGGCTTGTACATCCCAGTGTTGTGTCTGAGACTGCAGCCTCCAGTGCCAATTGCCAGTTATTTCTCTCTATTTTGACTCCTGGCATTTTTTTCCCTTCTCTGTTTTCATATGGTATTCCATTCCATATTTGAGAAGTTGTTTCCTCAGGTTGAATTTAGATGGGTTCTTCCCATTACATTAAGTCTTACCTGTAGTGTTGAGAAAGTATATTATAGACGTTATTGAAGTGTCTTAAGTTCACAGAAGGATCCTTAGAGCATACAGTCGGCTGTAAGCTAGGAGATCTTTTTTTCTCTAATTCTGATTCCATAAATCATTCAATGTGTTAGTAACTCCACTTTGAATAGAACTGAGCTATCTCCCTTACTTTTCCTCATCTTGCTCTTCACCATTGTAATTTGCTTAGACATAATATTTTTAGAATAATTCTTTGTTAACTTTTAATATATAAAACCTGCATATGATTTTAAAATTACAGAAGAGTTATCTTCCCAGTGCAGCAAGCACAATTTTCTGTTCCTCTGGAGGAGTACACACACGCGCACACACATACACCCCTTTGTTCTACCTCAAACTCAGTGCTCCAGACGGACGTCTTTGTCCTATGCCCGTCACCAGTTCTCCTTGCCAGTCTCTCCTTTGTGTCCCTGGGCCTCCTGTTTCCCCAGTTGCCCAGACTTGGGAGCCCATTATATGCTTTGGCTTCTCACTCTACATTACTCCCTTTATCTACACCACTGTTGTGGAATATTTTTTTCTTTCAAATTATTTTTCATATGTGGCTGTTCCCAGTGAGCCTGTTTTGTATTTTCTTCTCCTGAATTACTGTTGTGATCTCGCAGCTGCTTTATTTGATTCCACCTTCCCCCTGAATCTATTGGCTTATCTTTCTTAAACACTACTGGCCCTCAGAAATCTTTGGTTGCTCTGTAGTGCTGCTGGAATTACGCTCGTTTGCTTTTTCAAGGAAGGCCTTTTATAATTTGGCAGAGCCCTAGCTCTGTGTCTGAATCCCCACAGTTCTTCAAGGACGCTTGTTCCTTGCTCCCCAGGTGGGTCCCTTCGGTATCCCATTGACCTCTATGCCTTCCTCCCATTGTTTGGAATGTTCTTCCCCTTTGTAGCCTTCATTGCTTTTCTTATCTTCTAAAAGGTAATCTATAATTTGTGTCATCTTTATATTTGTTATTTTCGTCAGTAGCATTGTTAGGTTTTTCTTTTTCTCTCATCGCACCTAGCATAGTTTTAAATCCATGTAAAAGCTCATTTGTTCATAGTGTTGGAATCAGTGTTTGCTAAAGTCTTCTAAGAGCCTAAACTTATTTCTTCAGGGGAGTATTTTCAAACTTTCTGTATTCACCTTTGGATGAATCAGGCAAAGGATAGAATGTTTCATCTCTTCAAGGAGATTTTTAAAAAATGTAATGTGTGTCAAGATAGATTTTTTTTTTTTTTTTTTTTTTTTTTGTGAGGAGGACCAGCCCTGAGCTAACATCCAATGCCAATCCTCCTCTTTTTTGCTGAGGAAGACTGGCCCTGGGCTAACATCCATACCCATCTTCCTCCGCTTTATATGGGACGCCGCCACAGCATGGCTTGCCAAGCGGTGAGTCGGTGTGCACCCGGGATCCGAACCGGCGAACCCCGGGCCGCCGCAGCGGAACGTGCGCACTTAACCGCTTGCGCCACCGGGCTGGCCCCTGAAGATAGATTTTTTAATATAACTGTTACTGCAGTGTTTGTCAGGCTCATGGTTGCCGAGCAGATGACTGAGAACCAGACGTCTGCAGGAGGCGGAGCACATGCAGCCAGGAGCAGACTCGATGGTTGAAAACACTTGGGAGAGTTTAACTTTCACCGCATGTAATACTTCATAGGACGCTGCACTGGTTAACCTCTTCTGATAAAATGTCAAAAAATACATCTTAAGTCCTATAAAACTCTTTAAGTGTTTTAAAATATCAAGTCTATGAATTGTGACATCTTCCCTGCCAGAACAGTTTGCCTTGGTGTTGCTGATGTAGCTTTAATCGTGGAATGTATCTGGGAAAGGTAGAGTAAAAGTGAAACTTGATATTTGGAATTTTCTGCTTTCTTTGTGAAGTGTGCTAGTACTCTCAAACAATAATGATACTTAAAATAGCATTTCTAAGGTTAATTCTTAAAGTGAATTGAGTCAGAAAAAGGTGTCGTACATTCTCTTCCTTTTCTATTGAGACTTGCTACAGTATTTTCTTACTAATAGTGTTTTAAGTGCTACTTGTGATACAAATAAAAGCACTGTTCAGTTTCCTTATTTTCAACCATGCTTAAGTTTTAAATTTTTATTTATTTTGTCCTGGGTGTGTTTATGAAGACAGACTCCTTTTACGTTGAGCCAGCAACTGATCAAAGAAGAATCAGTAAATATATATGAACTATTCAGTACTGCCTCGGATAAATGTAAGATGCTTAAGGGATACTAAAACGTATGCAGTATGTTTCCCATAAAAATAATTCATAATTAGAGATGCATTCAGTGTTCAACTACGGTGGCCACACGAGGTTCATGATGGACAGGAATGTGGTTGGATGATGTCTGGTAGGTAGTCGCCTGAGGATTCAGTAAGGTATCATGAAAAATTCTGGGAATAAGTGGAGTGAGGCTGGGTTATGAAGGACCTGGATAGATTGTCATAGGCAGTTTGACTTGATGTAAACTTGGTTTAGACCATTTGTTGGTTATTGAATTTGAACAGCACAGGGAAATTTTAAGAAAATTCTGAATGCAAAATATATTAGAATTGCAGCGAGAACTAAGGTAGAGATTAGCTAGAGCGCACAAGAATGGAGACAAGCAATCCCAAATATAATTAAAGGCTCTGAATAGAATAGAATAGAATGTTTATCAACATAGTTAGATAGAAATAGGAATCCACAGATTTTTGCTAATTCAGAGGAGAACCTCAGACTGGGAAGAATGTTTAGAGTAATGATGAGGACTTCAAGTGCTTCTAAAGACTATCACATAACACTATATATTTAACAGTGTACATGAGAATAAAAACAACACAAAAATTCTCATTTATCAGAAAAAATAATTTTAAGTTTTAAAACATTTAGAAAGCATTATGTATTCAGAATGCTGATGCCATTCTCATGAGTGGATAGGATTTAAGATGAGGCACCTTTCTTGACATCAGTGAATTGGCCTCCTAACACTGTAACTAATCTAGAGAAATTTATTTAATTTCTGTTTATATGGAGACAGGAGTTTTCTTTCTCTGAATTTCAATAGGATGACATTTTCAACCACTGCTCAGGCTGCTTTTTCATGTATAAAATGTGTGTGAGAGGTGGGGTTGAATGAGAGTTTAGATAACCTCTACTACTCGATAACACCCCAGAAATTAATGATTCCATCTATATGATAGTGTACATTTGAGTGGTAATTCAGGGAACTCACCTGCTTGCACTTTAAATGCCAAACCATTTCCTCCTGACTCTCTGATATATATATATATATTTTTGTGTGTGTGAGGAAGATCAGCCCTGAGCCAACATCCATGCTAATCCTCCTCTTTTTGCTGAGGAAGACCGGTTCTGAGCTAACATCTACGGCCAATCCTCCTCCTTTTTTTTTCCCCCAAAGCCCCAGTAGATAGTTGTACATCATAGTTGCACATCCCTCTAGTTGCTGTATGTGGGATGTGGCCTCAGCATGGCCTGCGAAGCAGTGCGTCGGTGCGCCCAGATCTGAACCCGGCCGCCTGTAGCAGAGCCCGCGCACTTAACCGCTAAGCCACAGGCCGGCCCCTGACAGTCTGATATTGATGATAGGAGGAAAAGCCCAAGAAGATGAGTAAGTTGCTTCGTGTCGTGAATACAGTGATTTAGGGATGCAGCAAAATTTAGTTGAATGAGAACATCTTCCAGAAGTAGGCAAGTCTGATACTTACCTAATTCACTGACCAAGAACTAATCACAACTGCTTTGAGTCTCGGTTTCCTCACCTGTTAAGTGGGGACACAGGAATAAGCCCTGCTTCAAAGGCGGATACTGAGTGTCAAATGGAATATTATATACAAAGTGTTTAGCAGGGAGCCTGGACATAGGAAACGGCAAGTGAGAACTGCTGGCACCACTGCTGTTAATATTATGGATGTCAATATTAATAATTATAATGATGATTGTCTTAAATAGTTTTCTGTTGTTGTCTCTTGATTTCCCATGGAGAGAGGTGTACACACATTTCCCCATCAGCAGGAGTTCAGCACCCCACTCACTGTGTAGGTGTGCCATATCCAGGGGTTTGAGCCCTGCAGACACAGCCACAATCATAGCTGGGATCCCATAGCCAAAAGGATACAGAAGCCTCTTCTTGAGTCTTTTTGTGCTGGTGTAGTTGGCCACTTTGAGGTTCCTAATGGTGAGGAGGAGCTGCTGTCCTTCCAGGAGCATCCAGGTGAAGGAGGCCAAGTCGAGCTAGTGCAACACCCTTGCGATGATGGAGCACAGCACCTGGAGGGGAGGGGAGAGTCACTGGAGTGCTTGATGGGCACAAAGAGCACACCACCTGCTACTCCTCAGGGCTGTCTCGGGACACATTTAGTGGGAGAAGTTTGCTTAGCCTTCTTTGAATGTCCTTCTTTTGTTTAGATTTGTTGGCAAATAAATCTAGGATGTAATTTTATTCCCACTGTAGCATCACATTTGAACTGCTGAAGAGAGATATAAACTTAGAAACAGTAAATTTACAAATAAATTTCACAATTTATATTTGTAACTATAAAATATTGACACAGGACAAGGAAAGTATTCAATGTGTTAGAGGTTTAAGAACTAAAATAATCCCCGTTGTCTGCCTCCTTAGGTGGGCTGTCATTGAGTCTGAAGTCTTCTTCTAGAAAGACGTGATTCCTGCCCCAACTACAAAGGTTTACAAAAACCAACTCTTCTGGAAAACTTGTGGCCAGCTAATCCCCCTGTGTGTCTCATTCCTATCACACTTGATCATTGTTTGAAATGTTTCATTTATTATTTTCCATGCTCTCATTCCCACATGACTCCATGTTTCCTCAGCCCAGGCCCAACCACTTTGTACCTCACTTCCCTCAAACCTGTTCCCCTGGCCCTGTGAATTTCCTGCCACATCTTTACTGAACTCTCCTCCAGCTCCTTGATTTCCCTCAAATCTGATTCTCCTTTGGAGATGCTACTTCCCCTGCATCTATCTTAAGTAGATATCTCTTCCATGTAGACTATGCGCCTTAGGGTCTAAAAGTGGGTCAGTTCTCTTTTTACTCATTAACACACTTTCCTGTCTATTATTCCTGCACAGAAAATCCTGCCATCCAGCTCCAGCTGTGTCATCCTTCACCCTTTCTTATCCTTGGCACTTCCTAATTACTGAGTGACTCCTGTTATGCTTTTACAATTTGAGTGCCTGCCCAGTTTCTGCCATTGTCCTGGATAAATTCAGTATCCAATGCCTTGGCTTCTAAATTTCTTGACCCTTACCTACAATGATCTACATTTCACTTTGAACACCTATTTCCATGGCCACACCATACTCCTTGCCATTAAATTCAGACATTCTTCTTTCTAAACTTGTCCTTCCAGGTTTTTAAACGTGCAGTGACACCAAACATCCTTGTTCTTAAACTTTGCCAAGACATCGGGCTTGATCCTTGTGCTTTCTCCACACTAGTCTATTCCTTCTTTTGTTCATCTCCTTCCCTGTCTATCCTAGACCTCAACTTATACTGCTTCAGCCAGTCTTGGCAATTATATTCAACTCCCTTGCTTTTTTTTTTTTAATTTTTTGTTTATTGCAGTAACATTGGTTTATAACATTGTAAAAATTTCAGGTGTACATCATTGTACTTCTATTTCTGCATAGATTACATCATGTTCACCACCAAAATACTAATTACAACCCATCACCACACACATGTACCGAATTATCCCTTTCACCCTCCTCCCTCCCCCCTTCCCCTCTGGTAACCACCAATCCAATCTCTGTCCCTATGTGTTTGTTTATTGTTGTTATTATCTACTACTTAATGAAGGAAATCGTACGGTATTTGACCTTCTCCCTCTGACTTATTTCACTTTGCATTATACCCTCAATGTCCATCCACGTTGTCACAAATGGCTGGATTTCATCGTTTCTTATGGCTGAGTAGTATTCCATTGTGTATATATACCACATCTTCTTTATCCATTCGTCCCTTGATGGGCACTACAATGAGATATCACCTCACGCCCATCAGAATGGCTATAATAAACAAGACAGGAAACAACATGTGTTGGAGAGGATGTGGAGAGAAGGGAACTCTCATACACTGCTGGTGGGAGTGCAAACTGGTGCAGCCACTATGGAAAACAGTATGGAGATTCCTCAAAAAATCAAGGATAGAACTACCATATGATCCAGCTATTCCACTGTTGGGTATTTATCCAAAGAACTTGAAAACACCAATTTGTAAAAGTACATGCACCCCTGTGTTCATTGCAACTCCCTTGCTTTTTAATTCTTTTATGAAACTCAATTGGTAAAACTCTATTACCAGATAAGCCTAACTTTCTGCCTCCTTTATTCCGATTAAGATACTGCCTAAGAACTAAAATAATGTATTTTATGGTCTCTGACTAAAATATGTTAACGCTGTGTAGAAATTCTTCTACATTTCCTTTTTCTTTTCTGTTTTTTGTTTGTTTGTTTGTTTATTGTGGTAACATTGGTTTATAACATTGTATAAATTTCAGGTGTACCTCATTATACTTCTGTTTCTGCATGGATTCCATCATGTTCACATGTTCACCACCCAAATACTAATTACAATCCATCACCACAGACATGTGCCTAATTATCCCTTTCGCCCTCCTCCCTGCGCCTTTCCCCTCTGGTAACCACCAATCCAATCCCTGTCTGTATGTGTGTGTTGTTGTTATTGTCTACTACTTAATGAGTGAGATCATACGGTATTTGACCTTCTGCCTCTGACTGATTTCACTTTGCATAATACCCTCAATGTCCATCCATGCTGTCATAAATGGCTGGATTTCTTCATTTCTTATGGCTGAGTAGTATTCCAGTGTGTATATATACGACATCTTCTTTATCCGTTTGTCCCTTGATGGGCACTTAGGTTGCTTCCCAGTCTTAGCTATTGTAAACAACGCTGCAATGAACACAGCAGTGCATGTATCATTACGCATTGGTGTTTTCACGTTCTTTGGATAAATACCCAGCAGTGGAATAGCTGGATCATATGGTAGTTCTATCCTTAATATTTTGAGAAATCTCCATACTGTTTTACATAGTGGCTGCACCAGTTTGCATTCCCACCAGCAGTGTATGACACTTCCCTTCTCTCCACATCCTCTCCAACACTTGTTGTTTCCTGTCTTGTTGATTATAGCCATTCTGACAGGCGTGAGGTGATATCTCATTGTAGTTTTGATTTGCATTTCCTTGATAGTTAATGATGTTGAACATCTTTTCATGTGCCTGTTGGCCATCTGTATATCTTCTTTGGAGAAATGTCTGTTCAGGTCTTTTGCCAATTTTTTAAGTGGGTTTTTAGTTTTTTTGTTGTTGAGATGCATGTGTTCTTTATATATTTTGGAGATTAACCCCTTATCAGATGGATGGTTTGCTAATATCTTCTCCCAATAGTTAGATTGTCTTTTTGTTTTGTTGGTGGTTCACTTTGCAGTGCAAAAGATTTTTAGTTTGATGTAGTCCCTTTTCCCAGTACCCTCCAAAGTGAAAACCTCATTTTTGTTCTCTATCCTGCCTCTTAGTCTTGCTTGGGTCCCCCTGTCTGTTGTTAGTCGTGGTTCTTCTCTTGGGCACCTTCTTAAATGCATTTAGATATTATCAAGTCTCTTTCATTTTACTAAAACCAAATACCTCACTGGTCTCAAGTTCTGCTCCAAATTCATCCCAGTCTCCTCCTCCCTCTTCAAGAGTGCTGCCTTCTTCTTTTCCCTCTTCCCTCCACAACCCATTCGGTCCTCAGCCCTCCCCCAGGACCACCCAGCTTCTGCCTGACTACTGCTCTTAAACAGCTTTCACCAGATTCACCAATGGTCACTTTTGGGTTTGACCATAGAAACTGTTCACGCTTTATTGTCTTGAACCATTGCAATATTTGACGCTGAAAACTCTTCCCTCCCTGGCTGTGCTCTATCTTTTTTTTTTGCTTTGTTTTGCCTGTCCTTCAGAATTTCATCCTCAATACCCTTCTCATTCTGCGTCATTATTCCCAAGAGTTTTCATCTTCTCCCTGGTTTCCATTACCTCCAGTTGGTGTGCTAATTATTTCCAGGTGTATTCTTGCCTGAGCACTAGATCTATAGAGGGAATTGTCCTCTCACCACTTCAGTTTGGATCTGCCAAGGATATCTCAACATGTCTCAAAGGGATCTGATCTAATGAGCTCCTTACACTGTATTCTGTGAACAAGACAATCATCCATCCATTCTGTTGGCCAAACCTGCATTCTGGGTGTCACTCCTGATAAATTCCCCAACCTCATCCTCCACATCCCAGCAGTGAGTAAGTGCTGTAGATTCTGCATCTTCTCTCACACTCAAATCCATTCAATTTCCTTCTTAGTTGCCACCACCTTAGAGCAGTTTTCAGCCTTGAACATTTCTCTACATTCTGTTTATTCAGGTTTAAAGGCTAAGATACCACACAACACCCAGAACACCTGGAAGGTGGTATTGCCTCCTCCTCAATCCCAGCATATATTCCGTGTTAGTGGCTCTCAGAGTATGGTCCCTGGACCATCAGCATTAATATGACCTGGGAGCTTGTTATAAATATAGGTTCTCAGACTCTATGCCAGACCTACTGGATCATAAAACCTAGGTGTAAGGCTCATTTTTTCAAAAGCCCTCTGGATGAGTCTGACACATGGGAAAGTGTGAGAATCCTTCTTCCAGGTAAACTGAGCTACCTAAGGTTACCCAAATAGGTTGAGACCCAGCTCACATCCAGGCCTTCATCAGGTCTCTCTGGAATACTTTTTCCTTCCACTCACTAACTTCTTCCACTAACTAAAGGACACAGCTTAGACATAAGTTCCTTCAGGGAGTCTTTCTTAATTTTGACAGTGGTAGGTGTCTCACCTATGGGGTCCTGAATCCCTGTGTGTTTGCTCCTGCTGTGAAAACAAGTTCTTTAGGTTTTAATTGGATGAGGACAGGAACTGTGTATCCTTAGTGCCTAGGAAAGTTCTAGGTCCAGAGTTGGCCCTAAATAAATATTTGTTAAAGTCAATGAATGCAGCCAATTAAATTAAATTATGTAAATCACACAACTTGACCTATACAAAATGCTTTGCAAATGGCAGCAACAAATGAAACATTTTTGAATTTTGCCATCAGGGTATTTCTTGTCACATCACATCTCCATATACCTCTTTTCTCCTCATTGGCAAGCTCTCCATAAAGAAGAATGAGCTAAGGTTAGTTTTTCTACCTTGGGATTGGTTTGTTTGGTTCCCATGAGGAAGAGCAGGTGGGCCAGGAAGAGGCAGAGTGAGAGCTGCAGGTGGAGGGAGGTGCGGGTGTTCTGGATAGATCTGCACAGGAGAAAGATGAGGGCCGCCATGAGGAGACACAGCAGAGAGACACTCAGCCCCACATAGGTGATCACAGTCATCACAGGGGCTTACTGAATCCAGCAAAAGAAAAGAGATATCAACTCATTTTGGACCTTCATATTCTTTAATAAATTTACAATTATTGTAAATAGGGTAAAATTGCTTAATTTATTATACAGTCTTGATCTGGAGTACCATTCAGCACTTAAAAAATTATGTTTTCAGACCACTTATGGATATTAGAAAGTGTCCATGAAAATTTACAAAGCTGTATATATACTACATGGATCAGGGTCTCTCAGTCTCAGCGCTGTTGACGTTCTGGGCGGGATGATTCTCTGTCGTGGAGGGCTGTCCTCTGCATTGTAGGATATTTAGCAAAACCCTCTGACCCACTAGATGCCAGGAGCACTCTCCCTCACCAAGTGGTGACAACAAAAAATGTTTCCTGCCATTGCCAAATGTCCTCGAGAGGGCAAAGTTGCTCCCAGTTGAGAACCACTGATATGGAGTATGGTCACACATTTAAAAAAGAATACACGCATAAAATTACAGGATTTATTTTTTAAATCAATTTTCATTATCTCTGGATTGTAGAGATCTTTCTTGTTCTTTGCAATTTTGTATATTTCCCATTTTAAAACCAGCAAGCATACATTGTCTTAATTAAATAAAATAAATATATATTTAAATCCTTCACTGAATATAAATTTGGAATAAGATTTATTTTATAAAAAATGTAATTATCAGACTCTAATTGCTTAGTAATACACTTACGACCGTGCTTTCATCACTCTGGATGCCATAAGTACTGCAAAACTGGAGAGGCGACTGCAGGAACATACCGTTTGTGTCACATACAAAAGATGACATGACAGCCTTCATTGAACTAGGCCATTTTGTGCCAGTAGACACATAGAGGCCTTTCAATTTCATTTTTCGTCTGAAAAGAGAATAATAACCTTGTTATATTGTATTTTACAATCACTTCAGTCAGTATATGTAAATATATATATCAATATATGTAAATCTATTAGAGTTAACAATTTATGTATATTTGAGGGTAAAACACAGGTATAATTGCTGCTCCCTATTGTTGATTGAATAATCCCTCCCACATTTGCTCCCTCCCTCATATCTCTACTCCTCGACTATAATTGTGTCCTATGAGCCCCAATCTTATCTTTGTATGAATAACTTGAACAGGTCTAGCCCAAGGGATGGAAAATTATGACCCGTGGCAGATGTGAACCGCTGCCTGTTTTCATGTGCCTCTGAGCTAAGAATTCGTGTTACTGTTTCAAATAGTTGAAAAAATAAAAGAACAATATTTCATGACACTTGAAAATCGAACAAAATTCAAATTGCGGCGTCCATAAGCGAAGTCTTGCTGGAACACGCCTATTCGTTATGTAGCTGATGTTGCACTACAGTGGCAGCATTGAGTCATTTTGTCAGACCATACGGTTAGCAGAGGTGAAAATAATTAGCGTCTAGTCCTTTACTAGAAGAGTTAGCTGGCCCTGGTTTGAGCCCACCAGCCGTGACTGACCAGCTTTAGACCAACGGGAGAGCTTTGCGTCCACAGTGGGGAGAAGAACTATTGTTTGTTGAAAACCTGCTGAGTGCATCAACTATGTTATATCATTAAGTTACCACAGCAACCCTGATGAGGAAACTAAATCTCAGAACATCAAAAACTTGCCTAGGGGCCAACCCCCTGGCATACTGGTTAAGTTTGGCCAGCTCCACTTTGGCGGCCCAGGTTTGCAGGTGTGGTTCCTGGGTGCAGACCTCCACCACTTGTCAGCCATGCTGTGGCAGTGACCAAAGATTGGCACAATTGTTAGTTCAGGGTTAATCTTCCTCAACCAAAAAAGAGAGGAGGATTCGCAACAGATGTTAGCTCAGGGCAAATCTTCCTCAGCAAAAAAAAAAAAAACACCTCGCCTCAAGGTCAGGCTGCTGGAAGAGTCAGAAATGGACCTACTGTTTCTCATCAAAGCAGTTTTCACTGGACTCTTTCTTTTTGGCATAAAATATCTATGATGCCCTCTCTGGACCCAGCAGCTCTTGCAATAATAAACAGGTAGCAGCCATACTTAGTGGGATATACTGACACGTGAGATGCCCTTGTATTTGTTTCATAAAACATGTTCTTGGGTCAGCCCTGGTGGATCGTGGTTAAGTTCGCGTGCTCCACTCCGGTGGCCCAGGGTTTGCAGGTTTGGGTGCCGGGTGCAGAGCTACACACCACTCCTCAAGCCATGCTGTGATGGCATCCCGTATACAAAGTGGAGGAAGACTGGCACGGACATTAGCTCAGGGACAATCTTCCTCAAGCAAAAAGAGGAAGATTGGCAACAGATGTTAGCTTAGGGCCAATCTTCCTCAATAAAAGAGAGAGAGAGAGAGACATGTTCTTAAAATCTGAAGTCCAGTGCCAATATTTAAAATTTATTCTAGGATATGAGAGACTTGAAGAAAATATTGAGTCAGTTGTTCTAAAAATGTCAGGAAATTCTTCAAATGGAAAAACTATCTTTTATAGGCAATAAAAGACTAATTTGAACAACTTCCTTTTTCATTTGTAATTACAAATATTGTTGCAGGTTGTAATTCTCTTCCTATTTATTACCTACTCTGGGGCCGGCCCTGTGGCATAGCGGTTAAGTGCGTGTGCTCCAGTGCTGGCGGCCTGGGTTCGGATCCGGGCGTGCACCGATGCACCGCTTGACAGGCCATGCTGTTGCAGTGTCCCACATAAAATGGAGGAAGATTGACACGGATATTAGCCCAGGGCCAGTCTTCCTCAGCAAAAAGAGGAGGATTGGTGTAGATGTTAGCTCAGGGCTGATCTTCCTCAACAACAACAACAAAAAAAACAGAAGGTAGCTCTGTTTTTGTAGTTAGAATATCTTTTGGAAGTGGCATCAGACCAGGTGCATGGCTTACTCAGTTACTAGTCTTCAAGAATCTCACCACACTCATGTTCATCACGATCCAACAAGCCCATCATAGGGTTGGTTGGAGTGGATACCAGAAAATTCCAAGAGCTAAAAGTTTCCTGTCTTGTGCCCACCTGTATATGTTGAAAAATGAAGTTAGCAGGAGCATCCAGGAACCCATTCTTCATGTATCCTGTTGTGCCACTCACTACCTTGGAGTTCAGATAGAGTTTGCCCAGCTCCTCATCAATATTTAGGTGTTCCTTAGAGATAAATCTGTCATCCATGATGAATCCAAAGCAATAATAGGAAATAAAGACCACTGCTCCTGTGTGGAATGAAGCAGACAGATTAACGAGGTCTCTAAGGAGACCAGTTTAGAAAAAAAGCAGAGCCAGAATTATGCAGTCATTAGAGAATTTATTAGATAAGACTATTAGCAATCAGGGGCTGAATCCAGATGGACAAAAACAAAGTTAGATCATCAGATCAAAAATGTATGAAATATCAAGCAGGGACACCAACAAGATGATGGGCTAGGAAGTTCCAGCCAGTGTCCCTTCACAGAAAACTGATGTAAGGAACCAACCACGCATGCAAAACCTTTCTCAGAGCTCTTGATTCCAGATGAGAGATTACAGCACCCGACTGGAGCACAGAAACAGGAAAAGATGCACTGAAGAAGGTAGGAAGGATAGTTCCATTCTACCTGGGTCACCCATTGCCCAAGCCCCTGCACCAAAAAGCTGAGAGAGATCCCCTCCACACCAGAGCTCTTCTTGAGGAAAAGAGAGTCAAATGAGCATCCAACTTCTCTGTTGACCTAGGCTCCAGGCCTGCCCCAGTGAACCCCAGTGCCACCCCAGTGAACCCCAGTGCCAGGCTGGCCCCCGCAGACCTGGTTTACAGGCCTGCACCAGTGGTCCCCAGCACAAGGCTAGCCGTGTGAACATAGGCTTCAGACCTGCCTCAGTGCCAGGCCAGCCTCTGGGGACCCGAGGAGGTGAAAGACCTGTACATGAAAACTATAAAACATTGCTGGAAAAAGTGAAGAATTACAAATCAATGGAAAGATATCCCATGTTCATGGCTTAGAAGAATCAAATTGTTAAAACGTACGTACTACCCAAAGCAGTCTACGGATTCAATTTAATCTCTATCAAAATTCTAATGGTATTTTTTATGGAAACAGAAAAAACAACCCTAAAATTCTTATGGAACTGTAAAAGACCACAAATAACCTAAGTAATCTTGAGAAAGAAAAACAAAGATGGAGGCAACACACTTCTTGATTTCAAAGTATACTGCAAAGCTGTAGTAATCAAAACAGTATGGTACTGGCCTAAAAACAGAAACATAGGCGAATGGAACAGAATAGGGAGCCCAGAAATAAACCCACAGATATATGGTCAACTAATCTTTGACAATGGCACCAAGGACACACACGGGGAAAGGATAGTATCTTCAATAAATGGTGCTGGGAAAACTAGAAATCCACATGCAAAAAAATGAAATTGGATCCTCATCTTAAACCATACAGTAAAATCAATTCAAAATAGTTTAAAACTTAAACATAAGACCAGAAGCCATAAAGTTCCCAGAAAAAAAATTGGGAAAAGCTCCTTGACGTTGGTCTCAGCAATGATTTTTTTGGATTTAACGCCTAAGCACAGGCAGCAGAAGCAAAAATGAACAAGTGGGACCATATCAAACTAAAAAGCTCTGTGTGGCAAAGGAAACCATCAACAAAAGGCAACCTACTGTATAGGAGAAAATATTTACAAACCATTTATCTAGGGGTTAATATCCAACATATATAAGAGACTCCTACAACTCAATATAAAAAAAAAACCCCAATCACTCAATTAAAAAATGGGCAAAGGACCTGAACAAACAATTCTCAAAAGAAGACATGCAAATAGTAAAGAGGTACATGAAAAGGTGCTCATCATCGCTAATAATCAGGGAAATGCAATTTAAAACCACAATGAGGTATTACTTCACACCTCTTAGGATGGCTATTATTTAAAAAAAGAAAATGGAACCCTAAGGGTAAGAACTGTTGGTGAGGATGTGGAGAAAAGGGAACCGTTGTGCACTGTTGGTGGGGAATATAAATTGATATGGCATTAAGACAACAGTATGTAGGTTCCCTAAAAAATGAAAAGTAGAACTACCATATGATCCAGCAATACTACTCCTGGGTATACATCCAAAAGAAACAAAATCAGGATCTCAAGAGATATGTGTACTCCCAAGGTCATTGAGGCATTATTCACAATAACCTAGAGAAGTGTAAAGTGTTTCCTGGTTGAGACAGAAGATTCCATTGCCTAATAGCAGAATAAAGAGTACTGCAGTGGAATCATGATGCAAAGGTGCAGAGTACTAGGGAAGGAGATTCAGATCTGCAAATGGGAGCTAGTCTGGAGCCCATGTTGAAAGGAACCTCATTCCAGAGAGCTCCTCCCAGGATGAGAGGATCCTGTTCCAGTAGCTCAGAGGCTGAGGGGAGGGTTCTAAGATGCCAACTGGGGGAGTGGCCTTGGGGCATCATGAGTTGCCTGCAGGTCTCTTGCGGGATCAGTGCCAAAGATGCTCCATGAGAGAAGCAGCCAGTGTCTGGGCATCAGAAATACCTGGAGGCCCAATTCTAGGTGACAGCAGCTGCAGCCACCTGAGATGACAGCCTTTTCTTTGCGCTGGAGAGGTCATAACGGCAACTGGCTTGTGGCAAAGAGGGTGGAAACAGCATTGGATCCAGAGCAGGAGGATCTGAGAATGAGTCCCAAATTTTCCTCTTTAGTAGCGTATCACATAGTGATTAAATCTCAACCTCCTTGAATCCGTTCCATCACTTGTAAAATGCAGTACCTTCCTTGCTCACTCTACAGGACTGTCATGAGGACCAAATTGGATAGAGTTGGTGAAAGCTTTTGAGCCATGTGCTTCACCTTGGAAATAAGGTACAATGGTCTACTCCTAGTTCTAAAATGCTTTTGTCTTGTGGTCAAGGAGTTGTTATTTGTGTACTTATCTTACATTCATGTGTAATCAGATTACAAACTCCTTGAGCCCAGTAACTTTTGCAATCGGCTTTGTTTTACTGGTATTTTCCTTTATTTAAAAATATACGTTCCTGGGGCCGGCCCGGTGGCGCAAGCGGTTAAGTGCGCGCGCTCCGCTGCGGCGGCCCGGGGTTCGCTGGTTCGGATCCCGGGCGCGCACCGACGCACTGCTTGGTAAGCCATGCTGTGGCGGCGTCCCATATAAAGTGGAGGAAGATAGGCACAGATGTTAGCCCAGGGCCGTCTTCCTCAGCAAAAAAAAAAGAGGAGAATTGGCAGATGTTAGCTCAGGGCTGATCTCCTCACAAAAAAAAAAAAAAAATATATACGTTCCTGACGTTTTATCACAAATGGTCAGGCAGATTGCACGCTGAACACCCAAATACCCACCACCCAGACTCTACAGTTGCTAACATTCTTCTATATGGCTTTCATCACTTATTTATGCAGATATCCATCCATCAATCACTGCATGATGGGTCAGTTTATTTTTTATGGTATTTCCTTCTCCTCTCCCTCCTTAACCACATCCTTGATTCTGATCTTATTGAACAGTTTCTTTGGCGGCCCTACCTGAAAGTAAGATTTCCATCCTCTGGGAAATAAAGTCCTTTTACACTGATTATCATGTCTGCCATGTAAGGGTACTATTTCATGTACTCACATCTTATTTCTCCATATCGGTGCTTCTGAACCAGGTGTTATTTGTGCCCCTCAGGGAAAACTGGGTACTATCTGGTGATATTTTGGTTTGTCATGATGTCGGGGTGGGGAGAAAGTTGGTTCTGGCATCTAGATACCATTTTGCTGCCAATTGTTTTATAATGCAAAGGCAGCCCCCACAACAAAGAATGCTTCAGCCCCAATATCAATATCGCCAAAGTCAAGAAACCATGCGCTAGATAAGTTATAAGTCCCCCCAGGATAGCAGCTGAGGGTCCCCATTGAAATATGAACTGGGAAAATACCCAGAAAGAATGTTAGATATGTGGTTAGACTGAGAGTGACCAGTGACAATCCTTCCACCCATGATTTCATTATTCTAGGACATAAGTAACACTCTGTGGATGATCCAGGAATCCTGGCCTGTGTAGGTTCTGAAAGATTATTATTTTAATTGCGGTCCATGAATTTTTTTTTGCAAAGACAACCCATTTTGAAATACATACATTCAAGCAGATGCCTTGTGAGGAAGCGTGACTGGTGTGGGCTTACCCATAAACTGTCTCTACCCTCCGTCTGCCCTCTGTGGTTTGTTTCTGAGCCACACTGTATGCTGCCGATTGAACGCTCTGAAGATGCAGAGTTAACACCACAGCCATTTCTTCTTTCTTTCAGGTAGTTCCATGGGCAGTAATGTTGGTGAGGAGATCAAAAGAATTAGCTATTCCCTGCCATAAAATATAGATAATGTCACTAAGGAAATGGAAAGAGATGTCTGAAACTGCTCATTCTGTGCCCAGATCTTTCTCTAAAGCATTTGGAACTAAACAAACACCTTCCTTGGGGATGCTTGTCTTCCTACATATCAAGATGATAGGTGCATTGCAACTGAATGCTTGGGAAATCAATGCAATACTTCAAACCTGGTAGGAAGTAACTCTGTTCTGCTGTTGTCAGATCACTTCTTGAAAAACTAGGGATGAATGCTGCTCTGCCTTCCTGTCCCACATTCTATCTTTTCTGTCATTATTTTTCCTGTATGTGTTGCTTTTCCTGTTCCCATTCTCTTTCTTCTGTCCTTTATTCTCTTACTGTAAAGATCCATTGTTAACCAATTGAGTAAAACAACAACTATATCAAAAATATAGTAAAATGAATAGAGTTAATCAATATGGTTAAAGAATCTGGTGAAATATCAGTGACTTCATGTATTGGGGCAGCAAAGGACACCTGTTTTCACCTGTTTACCTAATGAATTAGGCAAAATACATATAAGCCTGTGGGATTCTAGGTTGAGGAGCTTTTAAGGGAAGGGGGGTGGAAGGAGAGAGAAGCATACCATCCTCAGTACACTCAGAGACCTCTTTTGGAAACAGTTTTAATTATGAAAAATTCTCTGAACCTCATGTCTTATTAGTGATCTGGATAATTATTCTGTATGTGCTCCCCTTTTCTTCAAAAATGAACTAGGATTCCAGTGATGTGGCCTGCTATCCAGAGGATTGAGAGGAAATCCCAGGAGCCATTTGTAATAGTTCTCAACCACCTTGTGCATTAGAATCATCTGGCAAGTTAGATAATACAGACAATAGAGCTCTACCCTCACAGATTCTGATTCAACCAAGACTCAGTATAAGTACATTTTTTACAGCCCTCCAAGTCTTTCTAATGTTTGGTCAAGTTTGAGAATCACCAAGCATGAAAAGATATTAAAATATTAGAAAGGATTTCAAACCTTTAAAGACAGTGTTGCATTCCCATTTCCACACCTATGTGAGAGCCTCCTAAGTCAGAGCAAACCCATCTACTGTTATTCCAATAATTTGTGGAATTCACCTAGAAAAACACACATAAGAAAGGTGATTTGGACATTTTCTTTATACCACAGAGATCTGGGCTTCATAGAAATATGTGTATTTAACTTGGGCAGACAACATTTTGAGTGGCTGAGAGTTCATGTGACCATGACATTGACTTAAAGCTAATTATGCATTTATAGAGAGTTAGTACAATTTTCCAATAGGTCTTCTCAGGCCAAGTCTAAAAGGAAAAAAAAAAAAATCAGTCATAAGCGATTTAGTATCTGAATTGACAACTTGAGTGATATTTTGTGACATTCAACATACTTAGTATTAAAGAAAGGCATGTTCAACTGAGATTCAGAAAAACATGAAATTTTAATGACTTGACCTATGAGTTATTAAAACATATAAAGCTGCATTAACTAAAAATGTTGTTCCTGATAGGGAAATAAGCAAATAGGTGAAATGAAGAGAGCAGAGAGTGTAAGAACTAAATCCATGTGTGTGTGGGATGCCCAGCTCCAGGGGTGCAATAAGGCTAATGGTCACTTCTCTATCTGATTCACAAAACAATTGCAGAAGAGTACACAGAATTCCTATACATGCCTCACCACGTTTTACTTATCATATTGCATTTTGAAAAGTCGTATTTTAAATTAGCGGGTATCTAATGAATAAATAAGGATGGTACATTTGGGTTCGTGTTTGGAAAAAATATCTACCACACAACATATTCAAAAATGTTGCAAGAGACTTAAGTATATTCTGTCTCCCCTTTTCATGCCCAGTCCACAAGTTGATGATGGTGTGAAACTCACCTGGACTTCACAGTCTCTGGAAAATTTATTTTTGCCAAGTTGAGAACAATTAGGGGTCATTTCTAAGAATAAAAAGAAAAACAAAGGTTGGAGAGAGTTCCTTCTTCAAGGTCAGGAACTAGTTGACCTTACAAGACGAAAAAAATTCTCCCCGTTTTTCTTCTCAGATTCCTGTAGCATCAAGTATCTAAAAGTGAGACAGGATCAAATTTTCTAAAAAAAGAAAAGTTTGGAGACTCAGGGAGACAGAGTAGCAATACCTCCCTTGTTGCTTTGGGCTAAATATCATTTAAAACAGCCCAAGTCTCCTTTAGTAATAGCATTTCTCATTAAAAAGATGTCCTTTAGATGACTGCATTCCATTTGAATTAGTTGCTTGCCCCTGATGAAATTTTAAAGCAGGAACTTTACATTTCTCATGTTCCTTAATTTTGATGATGAAGTTTAACTTATTTATTCATTTATTTAGTTGCTTCTGCTTTTGGTGTCAGATCTGAGTCCATTGCCAAATACAAGGTCATGAAGATTTATGCCTGTGTGTTCTTCTAAGTGTTTTATAGTTTTAGCTCTTCAATATAAGTGTATGATCCATTTTGAGTAAACTTTTGCTTATGGGATAAGGTTAGGGTCTAACTTCATTCTTTTGCATATAGCTATTCAATTGTCACGGCACCATTGGCACCCTTGTGAAAAATCAGTTGACCATAGGTGTATAGGTTTATTTCTGGTCTTTCAGTTCTGTTCCATTGATCTGTATGTTTGTCCTTGTACCAGTACCACACTGTCTTGACAACTGTTGCTTTGTAGTAACTTTTGCAATTGGGAAGTATGAGTCTTACACTATTTATTCTTCTTTTTCAGAATTGTTTTGTTAGTTGTAGCTTGTTGCCTTAGAATTCCGTATGAATTTAGAATCAACTTCAGAGCATGAGTTTTGGATTTCTTTGGTTAATTTATTCCTGGTTTTGGATACTATTGTGAATGGAATTGTTTTCTTAATTTTACTTTTGGGTTTTTCAGTGCAAATGTATAGAAATTAAATTGGGTTTTGTATATTGATCTTGTATCCTGCAACCTTGCTGAACTCATTTATTACTTCTGATAGTTTTTTGGTAGATTCCTTAGGGTTTTCTATATACAGGATCACTTCATGCAAATAGAGATAGTTTTACCTCCTCCTTTCCGATATAGATGCCTTTTATTTCTTTTTCTTGCCTAATTTCCCTGGTTAGAACCTCCGCTACAATTTAGAATAGAAATGGCAAGAGTGGAAATCTTTGTCTTGTTCCTAATCTTAAAGGGAAACCATCCAGTATGTCACCATTAAGTATGATGTTAACTGGAGATTTTTTGTAGATGCCCTTTATATTGAGGAACTTCCCTTCTGTTCCTAGTTTATTGAGTTTTTTTTTAAGTCTTGAAAGCATGTTGGATTTTGTCAAATGCTTTTTCCTACATCTGCTGAGATGGTCTTGTGATTTTTTGTTTTTCATTCTATTTGTATGATGTATTACATTAATTATTTTTGGATGTTAAACCAACTTTGCATCCCTAGGATAAATCCCACTTGGTCATGGTGTATAATTCTTTTTATATATTGCTAGATTCAGTTTGCTAGTATTTTGTTGAGGACTTTTACATCCATGTTGGTAAGAGATATTAGTCTGTAGTTTTGTTTTCTTTTTTTTTTTGGTGATGAAGATTAGCCCTGAGCTAACATCCGTTGCCAATCTTCCTCTTCTTGCGGAGGACGATTGGCCCTGGGGTAACATCCGTGCCCATCTTCCTCTATTTATTTTTTTTTATATGGGACACCGCCATAGCATGGCTTGACAAGCGGTACATCAGTCCATACCCGGGATCCAAACCTGTGAACCCTGGGCCGCCACAGTGGAGCGTGCAAACTTAATCTCTATGCCACCAGGCTGGCCCCTGTAGTTTTGCTTTCTTGTGACATCTTTGTCTGATTTTGGTATCGGGGTAATATTAGCCCCATAAAATGTGGTGGAAAGTGTTTCTTCCTCTTTTTTTTTTTTTGAAGAATTGGTATTAATTCTTCCTTGAGTGTTTGGTAGATTTCAGCGGTGAAACCATTTAGGCCTGGGCTTTTCTTTGTGCATAGTTTGTGGATTACTGATTCAATCTCTTCACTTATTATAGGTTTATTCAGAATATCTTGAGTCATTTTTGTAGTTTGTGTTTTTCTAGTAATTTGTGTATTTCATCTAAGTTATCTAATTTGTGTACTATTATTCATAGTATTTGTTTATAATCCTTTTTGATTCTGTAAGGTTGGTAATCTTGTCCTGTCTTTTTTTTTTTTCCCTTCAGTTTTGTCTTTTTTTTTATTGATGTTTTAATAGTTTTTAACATTGTGAAATTTTTGGTTGTACATATTTGTTTGTCCATCACCATATATATGTCTCCCTTCAACCCTTGTGCCCACCCCCCACCCCCATTGTCCCTGGTAACCACAATACAGTTTTCTCTGTCCATGTGTTGGTTTATATTCCACATATGAGTGAGATCATACAGTGTTTGTCTTTCTCTTTCTGGCTTCCTTCATTTAACATATAATACCCTCCAGGCCCATCCATGTTGTTGCAAATGGGACGATTTTGTCTTTTTTTATGGCTGAGTAGTATTCCATTGTATATATATACCACATTTTCTTGATCCAGTCATCAGTCGAGGGACACTTAGGTTGCTTCCACTTCTTGGCTATGGTGAATAATGCTGCAGTGAACATAGGGGTGCATAAGGCCCTTGGGATTGTTGATTTCAGGTTCGTTGGATAGATTCCCAGTAGTGGGATAGCTGGATCATAGGGCATCTCTATTTTTAATTCTTTGAGGAATCTCCATACCGTTCTCCATAGAGGCTGCACCAGTTTGCATTCCCACCAGCTGTGTACGAGGGTTCCTGTTTCTCCACATCCTCTCCGGTGTTTGTTGTTTTTTGGCTTGGTGATTATAGCCATTCTAACGGGCGTGAGGTGATATCTTAGTGTTGTTTTCTCTCTTTTGTTTTTGATTCAAGTAATTTGAATCTTCTCTCTTTTTCTTGGTCAGACTGGACAGAGGTTTGTCAATTGTGTTGATCTCTTCAAAGAACCAGCGTTTTCTGATTTCCCTTTAGATTTCTTCTTCGACTCATTGGTTATTCATGAATGTGTTGTTTAATTCCCCCATATTTATGAATTTGCCAGATTTATTCCTACTATTGATTTCTAATTTTATTTTATTATGGTTGGAGAACATACTTTGTATTATTTTTATGCTTTTAAATTTATTGGGGTTTGTTCTATAGCCCAACATTTGATCTGTTCTGGAGAATGTTCCCTATGTACTTGAGAATGTATATTCTGTTGTTGGATGGAGTGCTCTGTAGAAGTCTGTTAGATCTGGTTGGTTTGTAGTGTTATTCAAGTCGTCTATTTCCGTGTTGATCTTCTGTCTAATTGTTCTATACATTATTGAAAGTGGGGTATTGAAGTCTTCAACTATTGTTGAATTGTCTGTTTTCATTTCTATTAAAAGTTTCCTGTATTTCAATGCTCCATTAATAGATGCATATATGTTTTTAATTGTTATGTCTTGAACTATTGACCACTTCATCATTATAAAATGTCACTATCTCTAGTACTGATCTGCTCCCTATCAGTAGTTCTGCTTCTTCCCGAATCTCACAGGGATGGGATCACACACTATGTAACAACTTTTTGAGCTTTACCTTCTTTACTTAGCAGATTGTATTTGATATTCATCCATTTCGTCTCACATATAAAATGCTTATTCCTTTTCATTACTGAATAATATTCCATTGGATGGATGTGCCACCTATTTACTAGCTCAAGAACATTTATATCTACAGTTTGTCTGTTTGGGTTGTTTCCAGTTTTTGGAAATTGTGAATAAGTCTGCTATAAACATCAACATACAGATTTTTGTGTGAACGTAACATTTTGATTCTCTTTGACATATATCCAAGAATAAGATTACTGGATCAGAAAGATTACATGGTCAACATTTCTTTAACTTTACAAGCAACTCTCAAAATGTTTTCCAATATGGCTGAAACATTCTCCTTTCCCGGCAGGAGTGTACGAGCATTCTGGTTGCTCTGCATCCTTGCCAGTACTTGATATTGTTGCTAATTTTTTAAGCCATTCTGAAAGGTGCACACATGTATCTCTTTGTGGTTTTAATTTGAATTTCTCTGATGACTGATGATGTTGAGCATTTTTTCCTGTACTTTCATTCCATTTGTGTATCATTTTTGCTGAAGTGCCTCTTCAAATCTTTTGCCAATTTTTTACGAGGTTGTTTGTTTTGTTATTCAGATTGAAGAGTTCTTCATACACACCGAATAAAAAGCCTTCACAGATGTGTGTTGCATAAATGGTTTCTCCCAGTTTTTGACTTGTTTTCCTTCTCTCAACAGTGTCTTTTGAAGAGAAGAAGTTCTTAGTTTTGATAAAGTTTAACTAAACAAAATTTGTTATGGGTGTGCTTTTGGTTTCATACCTGAGAAATCTTTGCCTAATCCAAGGTCATGAATATTTTCTCCTAGAAGATTTATAGTTTTAGATTTTACACTTACTGCTATGATTCACTTTGAGTTAATTTTTGTATGTGGTGTGAGACATGGGTCCAAGGATTTTGGGGTTTTGTTTTGTTTTGAGTTATATATTATGGTGGATATTTTTGCATATGAATATTCATTTTTTCCAGTGCCTCTTTTTTAAAATACCATTCTTTCTCCATTAAGTTATTTTAGCAACTTTGTCAAATATCAATTGCTCATACATGTGTGGTTCTGTTTCTGGATTCTCTCTTCTGTTCCACTGATCTGTGTGTTTATTCGTTCACCAGCACACTATTGATTATCGTAATGTTATAATATGTCTGGAAAGCAGGTAGTTTAAGGCCTCCAACTTTGTTCTTCTTTTTCAAAATTGTTTTGGCTATTCTAATTACTTTGCCTACTCAAATAAATTGTAGAATCAACTTCACAGTTTCTACCAAAAATATGCTGGAATTGTAATTGGTATAGATCAACTTAAGGAAAATTAATATTTAAAATACTGAGTCTTCCAATCCACGAACACTGTGTATTTCTGCTGGGGTCTGAATGCTTATGTCCTCCCAAAATTCACATGTTGAAATCCTAACCCCCAAGGTTGAGAGTGTTAGAAGGTGGGGCCTCTGGGAGGTGCTTGTGTCATGTGGGTCGAGCCCTCATGAACAAGATTAGTGCCTTTATAACAAAAGAGGCTCCAGAGAGAGCCCTTGTCCCCTCCACCGTGTGAGGACACAGCAAGAAGGCACCAGCTATGAACCAGGAAGCGGGCTGTCACCAGAATGTGACCGTGCTGGCGCCTTGATCTTGGACTCTCAGCCTCGAGAACTGTGGGAAATAAATGTCTCTTGTTTATAAGCTATCCAGTCTGTGGGTTTTTTTATAGCAGCCCGAATAGACTAAGACCATTTCCCTGCTTATTGAAGTTTTCTTTTACTTCTTCCATCAGTGTTTTGTATTTTTCAGCATAGAGATTCTACAGGCATATTATAGGATTTATTCCTAAATATGTTATGATTTTTGTTGCTATTGTAAGTTGCACTTTAAAAATGTCAATTTCTGGGGGCCACCCTGTTGGCGCAGCTGTTAAGTTCTCATACTTCACTTCCACGGCCCTGGGTTCTCGGGTTCAGATCCTGGGCATGGATCTACACACTGCTCATCAAGCCATGCTGTGGCAGCATCCCATACAGAGTAGAAGAAGATTGGCACAGGTGTGAGCTCAGGGACCGTCTTCCTCAAGCAAAAGAAAAAACATGTCAATTTCCAATCATTTATTGCCACTGTATAGAAATACAAATGATTTTTGTATGTTGACTTTGTATCCTATGACCTTGTTGCACTCATTTATGAATTCCAGTAGCCTTTTTTTTTTGTTATATTCTTAAGGATTTTTTATGTAGACAGTCATGTCATCTGTGAAAAAAGACAGTTTTACTCCTTCCTTTCCAATCTGTATGCCTTTTATTTGATTTTCTTGCTATTTCACACCAACTAAGAATCCAGTGTGGTGTTGACTGGGGACAATGAGAGCGGATGTCTCCGCCTTGATCCTGACTTACAGGGGAAGCCTTTAGTCTCACTGTCTGTGATGACTGCAGGTTCTCAGGGACGCCTTGTATCAAGTTAGAGAAGTTCCCTCTACTTCTACTTTCCTGGACTTTTATAAATGGATGTAGAATTTCTTCAAATGCATTTTCTGCATGTCACATGATTTTCTTCTTTACTCTGGTGATGTGGTGGATTACATTGTTTTATTTTTTGTCCTCTTGGCTATTTTTTTTTTCAGTCATTTCTCCAGGGTTCACAATCTCCATCTCTAACTTTTCCTGTTCCACTTACAATGAACATTTTAGTACTTCAGGTAAAATATGGAAATAGTGCAGCCATGTTGGGCCACCCCGCCCATCCTTTATGCTGTAGTAACTGTATGTACTGCATCTACATATCTTATGAACCTCAGAAGAAAATATTATCATTTTTTAAAGACTTTCATTTTTTAGAGCTGTTTTTGTTTCCCAACAAAATTGAGTGTTTCGTACATATATGCCCTGCTCCCATATGCACAGCCCCCCCCACTATCAGCTTTGCCCATCGGATGGTGTATTTGTTACAGATGACGAACCTGCACTGACATGTCATCATCACCCAAAGTCCACAGTTTACACCAGGTTCATTCTCGCTGTTGTGCATTCTGTGGGTTTGGACAGATGTCTGATGACATGTATCCACCGTTACTGTGTCATACAGAATAGTTTCACTGCCCTAAAATCCCTCTATGCTCACCTATTCATCCTTCTACCCTCCCCATAATATTACAGTTTTTACTGTAAGTTGTGTGTATTATACAAAAGTTAGAAGGAGAAAGCAGAAAAAATGAGTAGCCTTTGACATTTACCTAGATATTTACCATTTCTGAAGCTACTTATTCCATTCTGAGGATCTGAGATTCCTTTTCTGGTATAATTTCCCTTCTCCTAAAGAATTTCCTTTAGCATCTTCTATTGTAGAGATTTGCTGGTAATAATTTCTCTTAGTTTCTCTAAATCTGAAAATGCTGTCTTTTAACAGTGATTTTCGAAGGATATTTTTGCTGGATATACGATTCTGCATTGACAGGTCTTTTTTTCTCTCTCTCTCAACACTTTAAATCTCTTTTCTCATTCTCTTCTGGTCCCCATAGTTTCTGATGAGAAGTCAGCTATTAATCAAATCATTATTCTCCTCTGTGTGAAGTGTCATTTTTCTCTGTTGCTTCCAACATTTGCTTTTCGGCCTTGGTATCCAGCTGCTTGATCTGATGTGTCTCTATGTGGGACTGTCTTCATTCTGCTTGGTGTTAGTTGAGCATCATATTTGCAAATGTCTATCTTCCATCACTTGGATAATTCCAGGCACTATTTCTTCAAGTATTTTTGTCTGCACATTCTCTCTCTCCATTCCTTCTTTGAAGCCGACCACATGTATATTAAAGTTTGATCTTACCTAATAGTGACTGAGGCTCTGTTATTTTTCCACCCTTTTTTCTATTTTCCATGTTAATTTCTATTGCTTTACTTAAATTCCATGTAAAGAATTTGTTATTTCTAATATTGTATTTTTCAATTCTAAAATTTTC
This sequence comes from Diceros bicornis minor, assembly GCF_020826845.1. Lineage (NCBI taxonomy): Eukaryota > Metazoa > Chordata > Mammalia > Perissodactyla > Rhinocerotidae > Diceros > Diceros bicornis. Next base: position 442,715 of record NW_026690864.1, on the reverse strand, counting down.
TTTTTTAGATTTTTCTGCTGAGATTTCCTACTCTTTCATTTGCTACAAGCATGTTTGTTTACCTTCATGTAGGATAGTTATGACAATCACTTTAAAATCTTTGTTTAATACTTATGCTTTCAGCCAAGATGAAATAACAGGGAACTAATTTACCCTTCTTCCCACAACAACTGAAAATTTTGGGGAACATATATGAAACAGTAGTGTTCACACACTGGGTCTCAGGCAGCAGAGTTCAGTGACCCCTGAGAGACCTGGAACTGACAAGGTGGGCCCTGTGATGGCCCTGCTGCCTGGAGAGAGAATTCCAGGCTCCAGCACAGGGAAGGAGAACCCAGGTGGACCCCTGAGCTCTCCCTGAGTTGAAGAGATGGCACTGGGTGTCCTGGGAGGCTGAGGTGACTAGAGCACATACGGAAGACCACCCAAGAAGTGAGAACTGCAGCAAGAGAGAACTTCACAGATTCTCTGTGGGCCCACTGCATCTTCCACTGAGTAATGACCAGTGCACCCATGTGAGGAAACTACCCAACACTACAGAATCAAACACCAAAAAATTAGAGGAAATAATTCTTGGAGCTCACACAGACAGGAATGGTTTGGGTTCAACCAGTCCACACATGGCTTAGGAAAGCCCCATAACTCGCAGGAGATTGTGTCCAGTATTCAGAGTGGCCTCAGTGGTGGAACACAGTCAGCCCTGGACTAAAGGTGACTCAGATCCCACCTGACAAAGCTTAGAATCAGCCTGAATGTTTCCAGTTGTTTCAGAGTAACACAACTCTGTCCCAGGAAACAGCTCAAGAATATTTTTAGGAGTACAAACTATCCAGGTTCCAACAAGGAAAAATACACAATGTCTACCAGCCAACCAGAAATTACCTGGTATGCAAAAAAGCAGAAAAACACATCGTGTAATGAGGAGACAAATCACTCAATTGATACTGACCACAAATAGCACAGAGGACGTAATTCATAGACAAAGATGGGATGTTATTACTGTCATCATATTCCACATGTTCAAGAAGTTAGAGACAAGACTGACAATGTAGGGGGTCGGGAGTGGGTGAAATAGGTGAGGGGATAAGAGGTACAAACTTCCAGTCATAAAATGAATAAGTCATGGGGATGGGATTACATCATGGGGAACAAAGTCAACAATATTGTCATAACTTTGGTGACAGATGGAACTAGATTTATCATGGTGATCACTTTATAATGTATGTAAATGTCAAATCACTATGCGGTGCACCTGAAACTATCATAATATTGTATGTCAATACTTCAGTAAAAAAAAGAAAAGGCTGATGATGTTAAGTAGAAATATGGAAGGTAGGAAAAAGACCCAAAAACTTTTAGAGATGAAATGTCTGTAATTAAACATCTGTAATGAAAACTTACTAGATGAGATTAAGAGCAAATCCGTCAAAACATTAATGAACTTGAAGACATACCATAGAAACCATTCAAAATAAAATACAGAGAGAAAATAGACCAAAGAAAATGAACAGAAAGTTAACTGCAGGACAACTTCAAATGGCCTCAAATATATGTAATCAGAGTCCCAGAAAGAGAAAGAGAAGAAAACAGAAAAAACAATTTGAGGAAATAATGACTGAAAATTTTCCATATTTTATTAAAAAAAAAAACTATAAACCCACATATCCAAGATACTTAATGAACCCCAAGTCTGAGAAGTATGAAGAAGGCACATCATAATTAAATTGCTTAAATATGGTGATAACAAGATAATCATGAAATCAGACAGGAGATAGAAAGACCTGCTGAGTGCAGAGGAACAAAGGTTAGAATGAAGGCAGATCTCTTACTGGAACTGAGGCCAGAGCAGAGTGAAGCAAGGTCTTCAGAGTAGTGAGAGAAAAAGCTGCTAATTTATGATTCTATGCCTGGCAGCAAAGGGTACAAATAAGATAAAATATCAACTTTCTCAGACACACAAGAGCTGAGATAATTCACGGTCACCAGCGGATCAGCGCTGAGAGATGCTGAAGGAAAATGACACAATATGGAAACCTTATGTGAAGAAAGGGATAGAGAGCACTTTCTGTGGGGTATGTAACATGTCGAATAAAACGTGTGACACCATGGACACGGAGGCTGCAGTGGGGGTGGGAGAGTACTGTTGTGAGGTTGTTCAGGCGTCATGAAGTGGTCTGATATTATTTGAAGATAAACTGTGAAAAGTTAAAGATGTGTACTGTAAACCCTAAGGCATGCACACATACACACGCACACAGCAAAGACTCATCCAGAATAAGCCAAAAAAGAGGATTAAATGGAATCATAAAAAATACTTAAATTATCCAAAAAAAAGCAGTCTAAGAGGAAAAAGCAAACAAAAAACAGATTGGTCAAATAAGAAACAAATCGCAGGATAGATTCAAATCTAACTATTATCAGCAGTAACATTAGATGACAGTGGTCTAAAAACCCCATTTAAAAGGCATAATTTGTCAGATTGAATAGGAAAGCAAACTCAACTACATGCTGCCTACCCCAAACCCACTTTAAATATAAAAACACAAATAAATTAAAAATAAAGAGATTGGAAAAACATGCCATGCTAACACTAGTTGAAAGAAAGCTGGAGAAGCTATACTAATACTAGATAAAGCAGATTTCAGGCACAGTGAATATGACCGGGAATAAAGGAGGTCGTTGTGAAATACAAAAGGGTCCATTATCAAGAAGACATAATACAGACTGTTTATGCACGTAATAACCGAGCTTTATGGCACATGAAGAAAAATCCTTATCTGCCAGTTCCAACACCTGGGTCATCTTGGGATCTATCTCAGTTGATCCTCTTTTCTCTTAATAATGTGTCCCATTTACTTGATTTTTGGATGTTGGGTGATTTTGCACTGTGTCCTGGACATTATGAATGTGGTGTGGTGGAAATTCTGGATTCTGTTATTTTCCACCAATGACTGTGTCTCTTGGTTCAGCAGGTAGTGATCTCAGCTGGTCTTGAACTGCAAACTGGCTCCTGGCTGCAGCTCCAGCCTCAGTTCAGATCTTCAGTTGTTAGCGAGTGGCTTGCGCATGCGTGGTTCAGTTCGTCAGAAAGGTGAGGGCAGAGTCTGAAGTTTCCCCTGCACATTTCTTCCCCTCCTGCAATCCCCCTCCCTCTTCAGTGACCATGTCCGGGACTAGGTGCCTGGAGAAACTCAAAGGTGGGTTTGGAAGCAATTAACTGTTACTCCAAGCTGTTTCTTTTCCTTTTGTAGCTTAAGGAGATGTAACCACCAGCCATCCTGAAACTGACCAAATGAGGCACTCAAGGGAGATGTAAGCACCAGCCATCCTGAAACTGACCAAATGAGGCACTCAAGGGAGATGTAAGCACCAGCCATCCTGAAACTGACCAAATGAGGCACTCAAGGGAGATGTAAGCACCAGCCATCCTGAAACTGACCAAATGAGGCACTCAAGGGAGATGTAAGCACCAGCCATCCTGAAACTGACCAAATGAGGCACTCAAGGGAGATGTAACCACCAGCCATCCTGAAACTGACCAAATGAGGCACTCAAGGGAGATGTAACCACCAGCCATCCTGAAACTGACCAAGCCTCACCACAAGAGCTATGCCCATGACCTTTGCTTTATTTTTAATGCAAAGATCTCTCCAGGAGGACCTTAGGCCTCATTATGTGGAAGCATGTTCTCCAACTGAGCCTGTGCAAGTGAATACCCCCACCTCTCCCTTTTGAATATTATTCCCCAACTGAAATAAAAGTTCCTGCTTCCCTTAGTTCTGGGACGCCATGACTTTGGAAATGATTCCTCACGGCCTCCTATTTGCTGCCAATACAGTTTACTTTGTGAGACAACTTCCACTGGTATAGTCTTATTTAACTCACCAGGAGGCGAGCCCACTTGGTTCGGTAACAAGCCCACTTGGTTTGGTAACAACCACAGCCCCCCAGTTTCATTTTTCTTGTTCTTGGGCTGTGAAGACTGTGGTTTTCCCAGAGCCACTGCCTCCCATGCCCTGCTCTGACTGCACATGGCCCCAGACTGGAAGCCACAGGAATTCACTTCAAACTACTCCCCTGGAATCTGTCTGCTGCTGTTCACTCCCCAGTGCCGTCAAGCGGCTCCTGGTTGCGTTATGTACAGATTTTCTAGTTGTTCTCTGTGGGGGAGGCAGTGTGGCGTGATTTCACAAAATCATTACAGGAAGCAGAACCAGTAATTACCCGTCCACTTTTAGAACTGCCTTGTGCACGAACCTCACATCGTTTGAGTCACATTTGGAAAAAGTGTACTTTTCATCTGTTTCAAAGGTCGAGATAGCTTCACTGCAGGGGACTTGAATAGATTACCATCTTCCAGAGGACATGAGTGCAGCGTAGTGAACGGCACCCCTGAATAGCCACGGGTGCACTAGACGAGGGTTGGGGCCGGCTACCACAGGAGGGAGGAGGAGAGGACAGCTGGAGCCTATTCTGTTTTCAGAGTCCCTGTCTCAGCACAGCTGTCTGCTCCTGCCCAGAAGCCACCTCCCCTCCTTCTTTCTATGTCCTTAGGGAAAAATAAAGCCAACCTCCTTTTCTCCCCCCTCATCCCCACCAACCCGCCAGTCGTTCAGTGTCAGCCTGACACCATACCCACCAGTCATTCAGTGTCAGCCTGACACCATGCCCACCAGTCATTCAGTGTCAGCCTGACACATGCCCACTGGTCAGAGTGGGCCCAGGATCCAAGGACACACCACTGAGCAGTCTGGTCTCTGCCTCACAGCTCAGCAGAGATAGTCATGCTAACAGACACCAGGTGAGAGGGAGATGGGTGAGGGTCAGGACAGAGGAGGTTACACCTGAGGGAAGTTGGGGGCCCCCTTGTGCCACGGAAGGAGGGTGGTCCTCACTCTGCAGGCAGCAGGAGCTGGGGCACCGAGGAGTGTTGTGCTAGGAGTATTGTGATCCGACTGCGTTTCACTCAGCATTAACAAGCTCCCATCCAGCCTCCGCTCCTGGCACGCCCAGTGCGTCTCCAGAGAGAAGCAGACGCGAGCCAGAAGGATCCCGGCGGCAGTATTTCCCCACCAAGTGCAGGGGGAAGGGCTGTGGTCCCGGGTTTGGAGCTGAGAGGAGGTGGAGAGCTCCAGCACGGGAGGGCGGGGGTGAGCAGGGAACTGACGGGGAGCCCAGCCAGGGGCATTGCCAGGACAGGAAAGCGGGTGCAGGTCGGTCCTGGGGGCTCAGTGTTCAGGTGATGGTCTAGGGGCTGGAGCTCTCCCCTGCACACTCATTTCCTGTGGATGGGGCGGCAGGGCCCCAGAACCCGGACACACTGTTGTTAAGACAGTAAATCTTGTAACGGCAGCCACCGTGCATCGAGCACACGCTCCTGCCGTGCTTCACCTGCACCACCTCCCCTTCTGACCACCTCCCGGAAGTGACCTGTAGACCCCATGGGGGTGTCGGATGGTCCTGGTGAGCTGACAGGGTGACGCGGTGGGAGGAAATGAGGGGGATGCTGTTGGCTCTGCTGGCCACGCCACAGCCGGGACTCAGGGCCAGGACACGAGCTTCGTGGGGGTGCTTGCCCCCCATACAGACGCGACGCTGTGACTGGAGCGGCTCAAGAACTTGGTCCGGCCGTGTGGCTCCTGAGTGGGGAGCAGCCAGGCTGGCCACACTCGGGCGCTCCTGGAACATGCGTGCGGAACCTCTGCTCCAACTGTCTGCATCCTGGTCCCCTCAGGAGCAGCTATGGGACCCAAGCGCTCTCTTCTTCTTGACGGTTGACTGCACTTGTCTGAAGCTGGCGGACACAGTCAAGGCGGTGGGAAACGCTGGGCATCGTGAGGGGGACTGGGCCCACCCTCAGAATGAGCACGTGTGTGTGTTGTGTGCCACTGCTGGCTTAGGCATGCTTATATTATAAGTGACATACGTGTGCGCACATGCACACACACACACGCACGCACACTCACAGCTCCCTTTCACCAGAAGTGTTCCCGAGGGAACGCCAGCCCAGCCCTGGCATGTGTCCAGGTCTCTGTCACACCCCTGCAGCTGGAAGGCATGAGCTGAGACAAGGAGAGAGAAGAGGACACCAGGAGAGGAGAAACTGCCTGTTCCAGGAGGTGTCAAGGAGAACAGCGCCCCGTCTCTGAGGCAGAAGCTGGGGCCTTCTCGGGTCCCCTGAGGGCTTGGCCAAGTCACTTTCTACAGAGGACTTGGGGTCCCCACAGCCTGTCCAGGGCCCCTTCTCTGGCTCTACTGAGAAAATACAGACCACTCTGGACAGCACCCACGAGGGCCACGGTGAGACCTGTCTGCGGGGCAGCGGCCTGGAGCAGGCCCTGTTCAGAGGGGCCGGGAGATGTCACCAGGCTGTTAGGGGGGTGGTCTGGGAGGCTCAGAGCAGGATGTCAGAGGCGGTCCATGCCGTGCTGACCGTGTGACTCACGGGATGCTGGAAAAAAACGGAACTAACCAGAATGCTGAAGCAGCTCTCTCCTGGCCTGAACAGACTCCTCTGTGCTTCTCCCGCCCAGACGAAGAGGACAGGAGTGTCCCCATAGCTTCATTCACCTGCCCACACCTGCTGGCCAGGACTCAGGGAAGAAGCCAGGCCTGCTGGTGCCCTGGGCACTGGGTTCCGTACAGGACACTGACTCACACCTGACAGACAGACGCAGCCCCACCCCCTGCCCCCTCACCCCGTCACCCCTGACCCCTCTGCACCCCTGACCCCTGACCCCCGACCCCTGCTCCCCTTGGGCCGGGCTCCAGCAGCACCACAGCAGCTGATGCCTGGCTAGAGTTTCAAGCTGTGGCTTTGACTCATCGCATCTCTGCTCCTTGACTCATCGCCCTGTGACCCGCTCAGAAACCACCCTCTGGTCCTGGGTTGGCTCTCATCCCCGCCTTCTCCCTGGAGTCTCACCCTAAGAGCCCCAGATGTCTCTGCCCATCTTTCCTTTAAACATTTTCTGAGCAGAGCAGAGCTGATCTTAAAAACATAAATCATGTCTGTTTTGGCCAAATGCAGTGATTTCTCCCAGATTGAGAAATAAATCTGTTTATTAAAAATAATTCTGTTGCAACGAAGCAGGACTGGGGCAGATCTGAGCCGTGATCAGCGTGAGCCGCAGAGAGCAGAACGTACAGCCTTCGCCCCTAAAGGTCAGGCCCAGATTATGGGGCTGAGAAAACACAAAAGATAAGAATGGACGAGGAGAATGGGATTTGGACAAGGATGTTCCTGCAGATGCCTGTGGAGACAGGAGGGAGGAGGGAGGACCAGGGCCTGGGACAGATGCCCTTCCAGGTCCCGTTGGAGAACCGCCAATCCTGCAAGGCCGGCCTGCGTCAGGGCCACACCGGACACCAGGGGCCCCAGGGATGCTCTCGCTGCGGTGACTTGACAGCAGGAACATCAGAGGGAGGTACAAACTTCATGAGCACTGTCCAGGGATCCTCACTCCAGGCCAGACCCCAGGCTCTGCCTGTAGGTACCACCCGGGGCCACGTCCACAGGGGCTGCCACAGTCCTGTCACCAGAACGACAGTGCGGAGGGTGATGATAGCATCTGTGGTTCATTAAACATGACGCCGCCTTTCTGCAAAGCCGTCAGCCCTCCTGGGGCCCAGCTAAGAAACGGCCTATAAAACCCTGACTCATGACCTCAAAGCACGTTTGCCAACATAAAGAGCCTTCTCGGCAACTGTGTCCAGGGTTTATCCGTGTGCAGTAATTTCACACCCCTGACCTTTAACACGTCCACGGTCTGACACCTCCCCCCAGAAGCTCTCCCCATCAGCAGCACTGAAGCGTCCAGAACATGCTCGACAGTCGTGGGAGCCCAGGGCCGTGTCCCTCTGGGTGACAAGTGGCAGCCCTCTGTCCTTTGCCAGTGGACATGTCGGCACACACGGGCCACTGCCTTCGTGGTGGTCTCCAAGCTGCCAGGGAGGAGGAGCTCAGCCCTGTCCCCTTTGTTTGTTTCCATGGTAACCTTGAGACTCAGGGGCAGGCCTCCTCCCTGGCCAGAGCTGTCAGGCCCTCCTCTGCCCACGTCACCCTGGGCAGAGCGTGGGGTGTGCAGAGGACAGACAGTTGCAGGTGGGGACCCTGTGCAGGGCTCACCTGGAGCTCACCTGGGGCTTCACCTGAAGGTCAAGAGGCCACAGGGATGGTGATGACTGAGCTTGAACTCCACCCCAGATGGTCTCATTCCCAGGCCAGTTATCTTCCCAGAGAACCCAAGGCTTCCTGAGTAACTGTCAGACCAGGAAGGGTGGTCCTACACCTCAGGCACCACTGTGAACCAGAAGGTGGTGGAGCCTGGTGGCCTGGTGCCTCATAAAGACCCAGGAAGTGCTTTCTTCCCTCTCCCTCCTCCCACGTCCCTCCTCCCTCCTTTCCTGCCTCCCAGAGGCACTAGGCCTAGACTGGGAACAAGCCCCCACCTCACTGAGCCCCCAGTTTGGATGAGGGACGCCCTCGGAGACGTCCCTTGAGTGAAGCTCTGTGACCTGGCTGCCATTGGAACGCCCACCCGTTCTGGGAGTTGGCTCTACCTCCGCCCTGGGGCCTGGAGGACTTTTCCAGAGCTTGACTAGAAGCTCCCAGGCCCCTGAGCACACTTTGCTCTCCAGCTCGCAAGAATCTCCCCCAGATTCCCGGGCCCTGTCCCAGCCAGGCCCCTCGCTCCTGCCAGGCCTGGGAGCCAGGCCATCGGCTCCTCTCGGGTGACAGTCAGCAATCCTGGGACGCTCCGGGTTCCAACGCAGAGAAACAGGTGCGTGCGTTTGGGGAGAAGAGACTCCGGTTCCTGCCAGGTGAAGTGACCGACGACGGAGGGAGGCTCCTTCCGGTCACAGAATCGGCCATCACAGGTCCCTCCACTCTTTACATTTCTGGAGGCCACCTGGGAAGTGACGGGTCCCCAGGGACTGGTAACATGATGGACAGCAAGTAATTAGGGGTGGATTCTCCCTGTTTGCAGCGTCTGGGGCCGCTGTGTGCACAGCAGATCAGGTGAGGAGGAAAAGGGGTGCTCAGGGCTGTGGGGAATGGGTGGGCATGGAGATTGGACCTCTGCCCACCCTGCCCCATGGGCCCCCACCCGCCCGAGCCCAGCGGTCTCTCTGCACCTTCACTCCCTCCCAGCCAGGGCCCCTGGATGAAGAAGAGGAGATGGCTCTGCAGCCGTAAGTCCCGCACCCCCAAATCCAGACCCAACGCCAAGCCCTGCAGTCTGTCGGCCTGTTGAGGGCGTGACTCGGGGAAGGAGGGAACGGGGTGCACGGGCCTGCAGCTTCACTCAGGGGACAGAGAAGCAGCGGTGAGCACAGTGGGAGATGCCCGCCAGATGAAGGCCCACGGCTGCGGGAGTCGGCCCTGCACAGAGCCAGCGAGCCAGACCCGCAGCAGCAACACGTGCAACCCGGGCCACGTGGACTCCTCTGACTGAGGGTGTGGCCTGTGGGCTCCATGCTGGGTCAGGTGTCCCTGCCACTGGGGGACATTTTAGGGCACAGTGTGCATGACCTTGGGGATCGAGGTGAATTCCAGTAGGTGAGGAGAGGCCACCTGTCTGCTCCTATTTTATATCTGTGTTTTCAGTAACTCCATCAGGTCGGTCTGGGCCACTTTAAGGAAGCCCCTGTCCCACTCCTGCCCCAAGTGGCCAGTCTGTAAGAAGAGCTGGGCAGGCCTGGAAGACACAGCACAGAGCCGCAGCAGAGGCAAGGGCAGCTTGGGGCCCGGGGGCGTCAGCAAGCCGAGCCAGAGGTGGCTGTCGCTGGACATCGCAAACTACACCAACTGTTATGGTCAAACCGACTGTTGGGGGACAGTTAGCTAAAGTTCCAGGTTTCTCTTTGTGGTGATGAAAATGCCCCGAGACTGACCGTGGTGATGGTTGCACTTATCTACGAATAAGCCAAAACCATCAAAGGGCACCCTTTCAATGGTGAATGTGTGGTGTGTGAATTACAACTCAACAAAGCTGTTTAAAATGAATGAAAGAACAAATAAATAAATACAATGAAAATGGAAAAAGAAAAGGATCTGTGAGCTCCTCTAGGTGTTGGGTGTTGGAGATTTCCAGAGGTTCCGGGTCCCCTCTCTGAGGCCGAGCACCTCACCTCAGCCAGCAGGACCTCAGTTTACTCGTGTGTAATTAAGAGATTATCACACACACACGCACCCTGCCATGGGGCCGTTTGGAAGGTGAAGGCGATAATAGTCTTCAGCACAGCCTGACACACAGAGGACATTAAAAGCCATTGCTGCATTCATTATCTGAGTGTTAATATATTACTGAGAGGGGTCCTGAACCATTGCCATAGCGAGTCTCTGCAGAGGTCAGAGGCTCCTCAAGGCCAGGGAGCTGCCCGAAGGGGATGGGACCGAGGGCGCAGATGTCCTGCAGGAGGGTCAGGTGGGGCAGCTAATGGGGCAGGTGGATGGCCTCACCCAAAAGCCACCCGCCCAGCAGTGGGGACTCACTTGGAGGCTCCGCTCCCACCCTGCTCCCTCCAGGTGGAGAAAGTGAGGTCAGCCCGGCAGAGCTGAAGGAGGTGGGAAGGCCACTGAAGACTCTCTATGAGTCACCTGGCGATTTCCCAACCCTGAGTCATGCCATCCCTACTGGGACTAAGCACTGGTATGATTTGATTTAAGTTGCATGAGAAGTTGATGACTGTATCTAAAGTACCATTGTTGCTACTAATATTATTACTACTACACTTACAACTCTGATGATGATACTAGTAGTATAGTAACAAAAATATTTATTAAGTATTTATGTGCCAAGCACTTAGCATAGTGGTATCTCATATATCTAAATAGGCATTTTTACAATATCATCATTTACTTTCTCATTATTGATATTACACAATAATAGTCACGAATAGTCAAGCCATGGTATAAGCAAAAGGTTAGAAACAAGCATTTGATTTACCAAAAGGAAGGTTTCCCATTCCTTTGGAGCCTCCTTAACCCTTCTTGAAGGAAGACAAATGCGTCCTCTTGTGGCGTCACCAGCACTGCTTCGACTGCCTGACACACTTAGCTGTGTGACTTTGGGATATTAATAAATGTCTTTCAGCCTGTTTCCTTACAGCAGAATGGAGACAATATTGCTTACCTTGTAGGAATGTTAGGGTGAAATGAGAAAATATACATCAAGTGCCTGAGACATTTTAGGCATTTAAAGTAAGCAACTTGAATTTTACCCATATACAGCAATGATTGTCAATTGGGTTGGAGGAGAAGACATGTTCTCCTATAGAAGCCTATCAGAATTTCTTTTATTTTTTTATTTTTTATTTTTTTGGTGAGGAAGACCGGCCATGAGCTAACATCCTTTGCCAACCTTCCTCTCTTTTTTTTTGCCTGAGGAAAATTGGCCCTGAGCTAAATCTGTGCCCATCTTCCTCTATTTTGTATGTGGAATGCTGCCACAGCATGGCTTGATGAGTGGTGTGTAGGTCTGTGCCCGGGATCCGAACCTGCAAACCCCGGGCCACTGCAGCAGAGTATGCAAACCGCTACACCACTAGTCATCAGAATTTCTGAGTGAGGCCTTTTTAAAATCATATATGATCTCCCCCAAATGGACATTCTTTTCTCCTCTTTTTCTTTCCTCCCCCTCTCAACTCCAGAACTATGGCTATGTCAAACAACTTTTCCTGATGAAAGACTTTTATGTTGGGATAGAGTGGAAGAAAGCTTGAGAACTTTTGATAAAAGTAGTAGTTTCCAACTTCCCTGTATCAGATCACTTGGGGATCTTGATCGAAGCAGATTCCCTGGCTGAACTACCTAACAGAAGTTCTCAAACTCTAGTATGCATGCACACGAAGTGCAACTTCCTTTGGATTGCTGACAGTGAAAGGGAGCAGGGAGGGGGAGAGAGGAGAGAGATGAGTTTTGTGTTTAAGAATGAAGAATCCAGTTGACTTTCTGTAAATTGTTAAGGGTCGCATTCTGCTTTACTATGTCTCCTTGTAACTAACTACCCGAATTTATGCATTGTGAAAGATGGGTCTGTGAAAAAAACATCACAGGGACTGACGCCCTGTTAAGGGAAATGCTCCTGACTAATAATGCCAAAAACCACTCTCCTAAACAACTCCAAGAAGGTATAGTAGATTGATACTCTTTCTTCCCCTTTACTAGTGCAAAGAGATGTTAGGCTCATTGAAATCTTACAATCATGCAGAACTTCCCTAGGGATATAATAAGGTTTTGGTGAATATAATTTTAATCATTCTCTTTGAGTTTAAGGAGTTTTAACCATTTCTTTCTGATATGCTTGTATCTGTTTCCTCCTAGGTCCGACGTTATATCACTAAACAGGTTGTGTGAAAGGTCGATAGAAAGAAGTCAGAAATAAGTGCCGTGGAATAGAGCAACGTACTTGTGGTTACTGGATAGTGTTCTAGATCACCACTGTCAAATAGAAATAAGACGCAAGCCACACATATAATTTTAACATATAATTTTAAACTTTCTATAGCCACATTAAAGTAAAAAGGCAAAATTAATTTTAATAACTATTTTATTTAACCCATATATCTAATATATTATTCCATCAGGTGCTCGATATCAAAAACGATTAATGAAATATTTTACTGTTGTTCCATACTAAGTCTTAGGAATCCAGTGTATATTTTATACTTACTGCACATCTCATTTTGGACTAGCTACAGTTCAAGTGCTCAACAGCCACATGTGGTTAGTGTCTGTTCTATTGAAGAGCACAGGATTGATATTATTGAATAACAGCAATCTGCTGGGTGCTTATAACCTATAAAGGGGGCCACCCTTATAGGTATCAACAAATTCCAATCTTTCAAATGAATGGGACTACCAAAGGCAATACTTAGGTATATTTTCATATTTCAATCAATTTTTAAAATCAGTCTGAATCACCAAGGAAATGACCCTTGTCTTTGGGTCACTAAGGTGATTTCTTAAATGAGATATGTTTTGTTCTTTGTGAAATAACTACACCTAAATGAATTTTTCTTAAGGTCCTTATTTTAAGTATGGCCAAAACTATGGCTAGGATTGAAAGTTTTACGTTTAGAGCAACATTGTTTTCTTGATTTGTTTGGCCTGTAGTCTGAGAGAGCAATGTTACTTCTTATTTGGTAAGCTGTATAGAATTTAGATTATGACTGCTAAGTTTCCCCTTTAGCATTTTCAGCTGTCCCAGTAAGACATATGGAAACGATAGAGATTCTAGAACGCTTGACTCCACTCTCTGCCAGTGAACTTATACCATATGCAGAAGTATTAACATCCAATATGAACCAGCTATTGAATTCAGGGGTTCTGTGGAGAATGCTTCAAACAGTCAATAAACTATGGATGGTTCTTAAAACTGTGATGCCTAGAAGGTAATTTCAGTGTATTGTTACACGTGATAGATAAGTGTATAGCAGTGATTATATACAATAACCTAAACTTAATGGGTGAAAAAAACTGTTGAGTGTTTAACAATATAAAACCCCTCTGAACACTACTAATTAGAGTCATTATAACTTTAAGAAAAAGCATAAATTTGATCTTAAGAAACAGACAGAAACTATAAAGTATTTCCAACTTGAGAAACTTTTTTAAAAGTGAGTTCTCCTCTATAGGCATCTGTCATTTGTGGCTAATTGTGATTTAGATCACTATTGTGTCTTGCATCATTGTGGTGGCTCCACATTTTGCTGCACATTAAAATCACCTGGAGAGCTGTTAAAACTCTTGATCCCCAATTGGAACCCCTGCCAATTAAATCAGAATGTCTGCGGATGGGAGTCAGGCATTAGTATTTTTTTTTAAGATTCCCCAGTTGATTCCATTATGCAGCAATGTTTAGAGAACACTTGACTAATTATTTCTTCTTTAGTCAAATGGGTCTCTGCTGGTCCATAGATTGCATCAGAAACACCTGGTCAGCTCTGAAAAACAGGATACTGGGCTGGCTTTCCCTGAGATATCAGATGCTTAATGTTCAATTAAGTAATTTCGATGCGAAAAAGAAAAGCATACACTTGAAAAATACTGTAAGAATTTTCATATTTTTAAACAAGGCAGTTTTGTAGGCTTCTAAGATTAAATACAGCAGCTCCTGTTTTGTTTTGTTTTAAACTGAGGCTTTGGAATATTTTATGTGAGTAGGAAACCTCTAGGAGCTCAGAAAAGGTTGAAATAAATGGTTTCTAACTAAATGCAGCGCACATTCTTGGATCAGTTTTCAAAGACTGGTCAAAACCTGCTGTGTTTAAATAATAACATGCTGTTTTTCATCACATTCATTGATGATGTAAACAAAATGTGTAACTATATTAGTAAATGTTAATATTCATGTATTTTAAGTTAAGGTTACAAAATTTGTCACAATGTGATTTTTTTATTCAAGTGAAAACAGATGTGTGCAGCTATTTTGAATATTGGTTTATAAACATTCCTATTCTTTATCAAATGAACTTGTAGTTTTTTGTGTTTCCTTTCACTACTGTTCACCTGAAAGGAACAGTTCAAGGGACTGGAATCCAGGACTGTCTGGCTCCAGAGCCTACGTGTATCCATTTCTGTTAAGGCCACACACGTCAAATGGCCACACAAGGCTAGAGTGAGTTGAGAGCCTTAGGAACTGAGCGGAGGAAAATCGTAGTACTTTCCCTGGAGCAGTTACTTAAACAATTTGATATTTAAAAAAAATTGTAAAAGCAGAATAAAAATTTGAAGTTTTTTTAAGTATTGATAAATTATCCTTCATTCCATTGTTTTAACAGCAAGTTACATTTTTTATACTTTCCCTCTATCTTTGCTTATGCATATATATTTTCACATAATGGAATTCATAATACCCAGTAGGGAGTCTGCTTTCTTTCATTTAACTTTATATGAAATTTTTTTGCAAGTTGTTTAGTTTTGATAATTATTTTACTGGCTTCATAATGATCAAACTGATATATCATAACCGTATAGGGTGCTATTACTAGACCGGGAGGTTGATGACTTTTTTCAGGATTACAGTAGGCACTGTTATCAACTGAGGTATTTTTACTTTTTCTTTCTTTTGGATTACTCTTTTAGGATAAATTTTTGAGCCTGAGATTACTAAATTGAAAGGTAGAATTTATCTTTAGCACTGTACATTTTGCAATTTGGGAAGATGCAGTAAAACTGAAAGGGAGGCAAACAAATCCACTCTCCTCCCGCTGCTCCCCCTGCAGCAAACCTCTCCCCAAACTAGTTGCTCAAACTTGAGAAACTGTCTCAGGTTTTGCTTTTTTGAGACACTAGTACTGGAGCCAAGCTTAAGTTACTCACAAATTGACAAAATCACAATTTGGAGAGATCATGATTAACTCCCTACCTTCGAGGAAGCTGAAGTGTACTTCGTGGCAAAGAATAACAACCGGGTGTCAGGAGGGACAGAGGCGGATGAGCCTTGATGGAGCAGAAGCGGCCGGGGCGGGAGCGCTCTAGAGCGTTGCTCTGGGTGGACTCGCTGTCCGGGGAAGCCTCGAACATCCTGAGGTTCTGCGGCCAGTCGTCAGCCAGCCTTGTCGCCTGGCCGGGCTCGGGCGTCTGGCAGTTCCCGCCTCCGTCTGTGCCACACCCGGGCCGCCATGAAGGTCGGAAGCGTGAGCTGAGCGGCACTGCCGGGCGCTCTGGGAAGAACCCGGCGAGGCTTCAAAGGGTTTCCTTTCGGTTGGTCTACAGACCTGAAGAATGAGACTGCGAGTTTCCAAGGAAACGGATGCACGGGTTAAGTCGCCGGTTTCAAAATCTCAAAACGGAGAAGACTTTTCCTTTAAACCCTGCGGTCTGCGAGCGTCCTTCGCTCTTCCAGCCTTCGCCTCCGGGCCACCAAATCCTTTGCGTCGGTTTTTATTGCGGAGGCTTCCCTCGGGGGCTAGGGTGCGCGCCCCCTCACCTCGCGCCGGGATTGGTTGCTTGGTTTCTGCTCTGGCGGGTGATTGGGTGCTGGGAGTCGAGGGGGCGGGAGGCGGGAATTCGTCCGGGAGAGCGCAGGCGCATGGCCTGGAGAGAGCGGAGGAGGGAGCGGGTGAGGCGCCGGAGTCCGCGCTGGGCCGGGGAGTGGCAGCCCGGTGAGGAGGCGAGAGGGTTGGGGCCTCTCCTCTCTGCCAGGCTCCGCCGTGTGTGCTCGCGGATACCGTTTCCTTTTCTCCCGGGACCCGGAGCCCAGGCAGCGCTGCCTCGGTTTTCCTCAGAACAGGCCAGCCTGTCTCTCGTGGGGCGGCGCGCAGCCTGCCCGAAGGGAGCCTTCTGCTCTCGCCTGGCCGCCGTGCGGGCCGTCGGGGTGCCCGCGTCCCGGGCCTCGGGGGTCTGAGCACGTGGAGGCCGGAGGGAGCCTGTCCCGACCCCCGGGGAGCAGGGCCCGGGCCCCCTCGGGCCCCCGCTGACTCGTGGCGGCGGGGGGGGGGTGTGGCGGCGGCGGGAGGCGGATCGGGGCCTCGTCCTTTATCCCCTGGGGGATGGCGGCGACTGCAGGCGGGGTGGATTTCTAGGCTGTGTCTGAGGAGCTAGCCGGCGTTACGTTATTGGCTGCGGTGAAGGGGTTAGGGTCCACCAAATCTCTTCTCAAGAGTCGCACAGATAGAATCACAGAATATTGGAACTGGGAAATACCTCAGAATAGTGGTTCTTAGCTTGTTTGGGAACACATAGGCTGGGGGTCAGGGTATAATTGGCTTCATAAGCTGTTGAGTTGCTCTTTTAGCCATCCCTCCATCCCCAGGTCGAATTCGTCGTTTTTTTTCACTATTGCAAGGAAGTCCTCAGTTGATAACAGTGCATATCAGTCTCCCCTCTATTTTCAGTTATTTTATTAGGATATAGTTCTGGGAATGAGAAATCCACGGACATTCTCTTCAGAGAAACGCAGTCATGTACCAAGACTTCTGCACGCAATAGCAAGAGAGCACAGTCTCTGACTTCCGTCTCTGGATCCTAGATTGAGCATAGGTGGTTTAGAAGAGGTGAGGATTAAAGTAGATCACCTCCTCTGTGTCAAGTAGGGAGTTTAGGCCCGTTCTATCCATTACCTTACTTAATTCTTATCTCAATGCCTGGCTAATTTTCGTCAAAACTCTATCAGGTAGATAATCTTATCTCCATTGCACAGATGAAGAAACAGACTGAGGTTCAGTGATTCACACAGTGGGACTCACACTTAGGCTTGCTTTACTCCAAAGCCCATCTTCTTTTCATTATACCCTTCTGACCTTTACATCAGAATTATCAAGCACCTACTGTGCGCCAAGGCATTTTCTCCCTTACAACAGTTTTTCAATTAGGGATTATTACAGATAAGGATCTTAGTCTAGAGAAGTGAAGACATGATCAAGGAAACACGTCTGAGTTGTGGGAACCTGATCTAGAACTCGTACTTCTACCTCCTGGTCCACAGCTTTGGCAGAGTAGGGACACAAATCCGGATTTGTCAGATTCCGAGACATGTTCTCAACCACTGTGATGGTTAAGACTAGGAAATTCTTTTACTTGCATTTGTTTTGTTTATACATTTAGGAATCCCCTTTTTATTTCTAGACTTCTGTCCTAGTCTAGTTGGGTATCTGGTTTTCTTTGAATGGCATTGTTTCAGTCTTGATTTTCGTTTCTGCTGCAGTTAGGAATCTAAGTAAACAAGAAAGCATGACTCTTCAATATGGTCTGAATGTACAGTTGGTGGGGTGAAGATGAACTTTCCTTGTAAAGCTTGTCCATCATAGTTGCTATAATGAATTCTGCAAGTATTTTTCAGCAGTTAAGTCTTTATTAAGATAAAGATGCTGATAATTCATAACATATACTGAATCTGTGACTACATTCATTTTCTCAGATAGTAAATGGATTGAAAATATTTGCTGGGTTCATGGAAGAACATGTAAGCTTTTGAAAAATAATCCTGATCGCTATAAACTGTACATGGTTAGGAGGCAAAGGAGAATATTCTGAAAACTATTCTCAGCTCATTTGGAACTTCTATTTACTTTACGGAATTACTACTTTCTACAAAGTATTTACTGTCTTTTACACAGAATACTATATTTCTCACCATATTTTTTGAGATGTTTCAATCATATAGAAAATTAATAGACAAATGAGTAAGCCAACTTTCCAGAGTTGTTCCATCTTAATATTTTGCCATATTTACTTTATACCTTGTTTGCAAGTAACATTACTAGTATGCTGAATTTATTCTTTTTCTTTCCTAGACGTGTTGTTATACTTTTGTTACATATGTATGTATCTGTAAACAATATAGAGCATTACTCTACCTGTTTTTAAACTTTGTACAATGATATGATACTGTACCTATATTTGTTCAGAAGTTTTTTTAGTTGCTTAACATTATTTTTAAGAAGTAGCCTTATTGATTGTTACTCTATTTTAATTGCTGTATAGTATTCCATTGTATGAATGTACCAGAATTTTTTTATCCAGTTTCCTTCTGACAGACATTTAAGTTGTTTACATTCTTTTGCAATTCTAAACAATGCTGCTATGAACTTTCTTATGCATGTTTCCTTATGTTCCTGTGGGAGAGGTTTTGGATCTATACATAGGACTGGACTTCCTGGTGTTGGGTATCTTCAACTTTGCTAGAAATTGTTAATTTCTGTCCAAAGTGGTTGTAGTGATTTACACTCTCTAGCGGTATCCTCCATTAAGTTGTCTTCAAAGGTATTAGTGTACTCTAGTTTTACAGAAATGATGGTGCTTGCATCCTTAAGGCACAAATTGCTTTGTTCATTTCTTTTATGCCTATATGCTTTTAAGTCCAACATAATTTTAGGGAGAAAGATAAAGGAATAAGGTCTAGATTGAACGAAATACTAATTCTCCCTTCTGCTATTGCTATGTTCCCTCAAGTACAACTTTACTGCTTGTTGTGTTTGTACTTGTGATGCAGACAGACCCTAATGAAGTAAAGTGTTTACTGATTTTTTTTTATTGTTTTTGTGTCAATAGATTGTCCGAGGATTAAAAAGTAAGCAGCATTGTTTGTTGGAGAGCCCTACAGGAAGTGGGAAAAGCTTAGTCTTACTTTGTGCTGCTTTAGCGTGGCAACAGTCTCTTCTTCGTGGTAAGTATTTGGTTGATATATTCAGCTTGATTATTGGGACTTGAAAAAAATATAATAAAGTACTTTTTATCCAGAATGATTCATTTAAGGAAATAGCAGTAACTAAGAATATACTTTTGGTCTTTCTTTTAATCCTCCCTGCTTGATATTTTAATGAATCTCAATATAAACGAATACTCAAGTGGTTGTGCCTTTATTACATTATTAATCTTTGACTATTATCTTTTTGTAAGTTATGTAAATTGATGATAATTTCTCTATAAATGTCTCTGACAGCATAAGTGTTTCTCTCCTGTCCTAATTTGATGCTACAGATAGGGTGACCAACTTGTCCAGATTTGCCAGGTACTTTCCCAGGTTTAGCCCTGAAAATCTTACAGCCTGGGGAACCTCCCAATCCTGGGCAAATTCGAGTGGTTGCTCACTCTAGCTGCAGAGGATGATTAATGTTTGTTTAATTAGAAATATTATGAATAGAGGTTCTTTCACTTTGAGGGAAGCCAGCGGATGAAAGGTTAAGCGAAAAAGCTGAAGTGCCGTTGTCACGTCGTTGTACGTGCCACTCAAAGAGTGTTACAAACGATGGCGAGGACCGAGGAGCTTCACGTCATTTCAACAGTCCAAGTACACCACCTTCTGAAAGAAATGGCACTTCATCAACTTGTCAAGGTAGGTTATATTTTTGCCTGGGTCTGTTGGTATGTGTAATAGGAACCTTCATTACTGTTGTTATGAGACCTAATTTGATAAATTTGATGAGCATAATTCATTAGGTACCTCCATCTAATTTCTCTGGAATTATTTTTAGATAACACAAGAGTGGTCAGAAATCCTTGGACTACTTTATTCTTGGCTTGGCTTTTAATTGATTTGGACATTTTGCTAGCTTAAATCATTTTTTGAAGCAGGCAAGGCAAAATAAATGATATTCAGAAATTGATGTTATTTGTAGGCAGGATTGTTAATTATAAGTTAGAATTTTAGAAAACATTGATTTGTATTGTAAGACAAAATCTAGTTAGCCTCATTCATTCTTGATAAGTTTGCATGAACTTCTGAAGTATCCTGCATGTATCCAGTATCCTGCATGAGGATGAGATATGTTTTAGGTATGATCCTTGAATAGTTCTAATTAGATTTATTTAAGTGAAATATATTAAGAATAACATAAGACTCTTAATTTTTAAAAAATATTTCTCTGGCTTTGACTATATGGAAAAGATTGGTCGTTATTTGCCTAAGCCAGAAACCTAGGAGACATCCTGTACACGATGCTCTACCTTATTTCTCCGTGCAAATCTCTATCTCCATTGACAACTCCCTGGTCCAAACTACCATCTCTTGTTTAGAGCATGCAATAACTTCTTTTCCTGCTTTCACTCATGCCATTCTTTAACTAATCACTGGCAGGGAGAAAAGAGGTGGCCATGACTGACTTAAGTCTCAACGTATCCACTTCCTAAAATCAAGAATGGAGTCATCTTCCTCTAAAGCACATGACTATGTGTGGAGGAGGGTGGCTGCTGGAACCCAAGTGTGATTCTGTTAGGAGTGAGGAAGAGGAGATGGAATAGTTACTGGAGAGGTGACCAATAGTGTTGTCTACACTGTTTTGACCCTTTTGACTTTCTTTCCATTCCTTCAAAGGGTCATGCTTTCTTCTGCCTCAGAGCCTTTGCTTGTGTTAGTGTCTCTTCTGAGGAAAGTTACATCTTCACCTTGTTATCCTCCTCTTCCATTAGGTATCGCTTAAATTTCACTTCCTTGAGGGAGCCATGCTGACCTTTCCGTTAGATCAGATTTGGTTTCCCTGTTATTTTGTGTCATCTCACTGTGTTTGTCTCCTTCACAGCACTTGTCTGTGAAGTTTTTATTATCCATGTGTCTGTGTGCATCTTTTATTGATCTCTGCTTCCCCTAGCAGACTGTGTTCTCCATGAGGTCAGGAGCCATGTCAGTTTGCTTACCATTGTAACCCTGGAACCTGGCAGAGTGCTTGGCGTATAGTAGGTGCTAGATAACTATTTGTTGTGTGAATGACTGGAGTTGATTTTGAGCTAATTATAGAAACTCTGGTTTATAATATTTATATACAACCTGTATTTTTTTTAGAAAAGCTTTATTGAAACATACTTGACAAAACAAACTGCATTTATTTAAATGGTACGCTTTGGGGTCCTCGCGTCAGGGCCTGAGCAGGGCCCTCCTGGCGAATCGAGGCGCGCGCTGCCTCGCCGCCCCCTCGCACGGGGAGGGGCGGGGGCTGGGGGCGAGCGCGCCTGTGCACCGGTGCCTTGTCCCAAGTTCACGTGTCTCGAGGGTGGCACTGCGGGTCTCTGCTTGCAACGGCGGCGCTAGAGCGGAGCGTGGGCTGCGGCGGCCGGAGTCATGGCAGGACAGGCATTTAGAAAGTCTCTTCCCCTCTTTGACCGAGTTTTGGTTGAAAGGAGTGCAGCCGAAACTGTAACCAAAGGAGGCATTATGCTTCCAGAAAAATCTCAAGGAAAAGTATTGCAAGCAACAGTAGTAGCTGTTGGATCGGGCTCTAAAGGAAAGAGTGGAGAGATTCAACCAGTTAGTGTGAAAGTGGGAGATAAAGTTCTTCTCCTAGAGTTGGGAGGCACCAAAGTAGCTCTAGACGACAAGGATTATTTCTTATTTAGAGATGGTGACATTCTTGGAAAGTATGTAGACTGAAATGAATTACTATTGAAATGGCATCACGTGAAGCTGCCCATTCCACTGAAGTACTGAAATTTTTCATCATGTAAATAATTTCCATGTCTCTCTTTTATAATAAACTAATGATATCCAAACTAATGACATCCCGTGTCTCTAAAATTTAGTTTCACTGTACTGATATAAACATTTCCAAATAAAAATATATAAATGAAAAAATATAAAATAAAATAAATGGTACGCTTTGATAAGTTATGGCCTCCACCATAAGGTGTACCTCCATGAAACTTTCAGTCAGCGTCAAGATAGTGAACATACCCATTACCTTCAAAAGTTTTCTCATGCACCTTTGTTATCCCTCCTTCCCACCCCTCTGTGACTTTCTCTCCCCAAACAACCACTGATTTGCTTTCTATCACTATAGATTAGTTTGCATTTTCTAGAGTTTATATAAATGGAATCAGACAATTTGTACACCAATTTTGTCTAGCTTCTGTCACTTAACATAATTCTTTTGAAATTCATCCATGTTGTGTGTGTCAACAGTTTGTTCCTTTGTGTTGCTGAGTAAGGTTCTGTTCTATAGATATACTACAAATTGTTTATCCAGTCACATGTTGATGTATATGTGAGTTGTTTCTAGTTTTGGGCTATTACAAATAAAGCTGCTATGAACATTTGTATGTCAGTCTTTGTTATGGACATGTGCTTTCCTTTTTATGGGCAAATACATAAGAGTAGAATGAGTGGATCACTTATGTTTAACTCTTTAAGAAACTTCCAAACTGTTACCCAAAGTGTTTATACATTATACCATTTTACATTCCCACCAGCAGTGTCCGAGAGTTCCCATTTCTCTACATCTTTGCTTACACTTGGTATGGTCAGTCTTGTCTGCCATTCTGATAGGCATGTAGTGTGGTATCTCATTGTGGTTTTAATTTGCATTTCCCTGATGACTTATGATGTTGAGCGTCTTTTCATGTGCTTATGAGCCATCTGTATATCTTCTCTGATAAAATGTCTTTTTGAAACTTTTGCCTGTTTTTTTTTTCTTATTGTTAAGTTTTGAGAGTTCTTTATATATTTTGAATACAAGTGTTTTTCTATCAAATATAGTTTTAGGTTTTACTGTTAGGTCTAAAATCCATTTCGAGTTATTTTTGGTATATGGTGTGAGGTATGGATCCAAGTTCATTTATTTTGCCTATGGATATCTCATTGTTCAGCACCATTTATTGAAAAGGCTATCCTTTATCCACTGCATTGCCTTTGTTCCTTGGTAAAAAATCAGTTGTCAATATATACACAACTTGCATTTTAGCATCATTGTGAGTTTGGGCTGTTTAGAATAGTCTCTTGAAGCATCAGATGCGATAAATCAGGGTTGGATTCTTTCCATTTTTAAGCAAATTCTTTAGTAAGATATAAGCTAAATACAGAAAAGCATACAAATCCTAAGTGTATAGCTTGATGAATTTTCACAAAGTAAACACACTCGTGTATCTACCACCTAGATAAAAATAGGACATTACCAACACCCTACAGCCCCTTCTTATGCTCTTTTCTAGTCACTATCCTTTCTCTCCACAGGTATTAGCTATCCTCCCTTCTGTCACCATTGATGAGTTTTGCCTCTTTATAGAAATGGAGTGATATCTGTACTCTTGAGTCTGCGTACTTTTGCTTAACATTGTATTTTGGGGATTCATTTGTGTTGTTGCATATAGTAGTAGTTCTTGTTGTGGTATATTATTTACTTCTATGAACATATCACAATTTATTAATCCGTTCTGCAGTTATTAGACATTTGGATGGTTTCTACATTAGGCTTTTAATGCTTTTATGAACATTCTTGTTCATTCTTTTGCAAATAGGTAAGTATTTTCTGTTGGATATATACCTAGGAATGGCATTGCTGGTCATAGTGTATGGATATGTTCAGCTATAGTAGAGACTGCCAACATTTTCCAAAGTGGTTGAACCAGTTTATGCAACCCCTTCCCTACATCCAGTAGTATATGGGAATTACGTTGTTCAGCATTCTTGTTAACACTTGCTATGTCCAGTCTTCTAAAATTTTAGCCATTCTTGTGCATGGATGGTGTTCTCGTGAGTTTGAATTGGTATTTCTCTGGTGACTAATGAGGTTGAGTGTCTTTTTATATGTTTATCGGTCATTTGAATATTCCTTTTAGTGAATTGCCTATTTAGATTGCCCATATTTCTATTGGGTTGTTTCTTACTGATTTCTATGAGTTTCTTTTTTTTTTTAAATATCTTCTGGATATGTCTTGTTTCTTTATAACTTTGTATTTTAAAGACTTAACCCCTCCAATAAGCTTCCTGCAAATGTCCCTGCTATAGAGAAGAGGAAGATAAGCCTTTTGGTCTATGCAAATAATATGATTTTTTTTTTTTAATGAATTGGGGTAAATCTCATTTGGCACATGGCAGTTCAGTTTTTCTAAAACTAAATTATTGTTTTTGGTAGACGTTCCCTGGCCTTTAATGGGCCCATGCAAATTTGCCCCTTGATTTATTTGGGACAGGGTTTCTCAAAAGTGGCACTATTAAAATTTGAATGGGATAATTCTTTGTTGTGGCAGCTGTTCTGTGCACTGTGGGATGCTTAGCAGCATCTCCCAGGCCTCAACCCACTAGAGGCCAGTAGTATCTACCCCCCACTTTGTGACAACCAAAAATGTTTCCAGACGTTGCTGAATGTCCCTGGGGTGGGAGGTGGGGGTGTTAAAATTGCCCTGGTCGAGAAACACTGATCTAGATTTGTTTTGTGGGTATTTTACCAGTTTACCAGGAAATCACAGAGCTCAAAATTACGTGTCTTTTCTGAAATCCATATGGAAATACAAAGGACTAAGAATAGCCAAGATATTTTTTAAGCAGCAGGTCAAGGTGAGAAGACTTGATCTATGAGATATCCTGATTTATTATATATAAAGCTATAGTAACTAAAGCACTTTGGTATTAGCACAGTGTTAGACCAGTGGAAAACAGTAGAGAACCCAAATCCAGTTCCACGTGTATCCAGAAACTTGATTTCTTTTAATAGAAGTGCTCTTACAGAGCAGAGGGCAAAGGAGGGGCGTTTCTTTAAGTGGTCCTGGGACTATTAGATATCAGTATGGAAAAAATTCAAATTGGAACCCTACTTTACTCCGTACACAAAAATCCATTCCAGGTAGATTAAAGACCTAGGCATGAAAGGCAAAACTATTAAGATGTTAGAATATAGTGGTTTTCAAACGATGTTATTAAGAGTCTTAGAAAAAACATGGCTTGTAGTGGGAAGGGGACAGTGGATCAGGGAAGTTCTAGGTCTTGCGTGCTCTTTTGGAAATTTTAAACGCTATTTCTTAAAAAACTGTAGTCCTCCTCAGAAAAGGCTTGAAAACCCATGCTGTGTGGCATAGATAGCCTTCTGTGTTTGTGCAGACTCAAACTTGTGTTTTTGTTTTGAAAATAGTATTGGACTTGCTTATAGGGCTTTCTCCCCTACTAGTCTGTAAATCCTTCAAGGCCAGGGACTGGTTTTTTTTCATTGTTTTTCCATGGGGTCTGGAATTGTATGGACTCAATAAAATAAATGCTTGTTAAATGAATTCAAGAACTGGGAGTGGAGGGAATGTATAGAGAAGAGCAGAGAGGAAGGAAGGTACTTTGAAGAACACTCTCATTTACAGAAAGGGAGAAACCAATGTATTGGAATAGTTAAGAACCGTGTTACAGATATTAAAGAAAAAGCAAATGCATTTATTCTGTTGCAAGAATACAGAGTGTTATGTTTGGCTGTATACCTAGAGGTTATGCTTATGGATTTTAGAATCAGACAGCAGGAGTCAGTCATATCTAGGCTCTGCCTCTTACTAGCTAAACGATATTGGGCATGAACTTGACTTCTTTAAAACCTAGTATTCGCACTTATAAAATGGGAATAATATTATTCGGTGATTTAAGAGGTCGTTGATGACCTTGAGATAGAGCTTTCCAGATTGTGGGATTAAAAGCTAGATTATAGGAGCTTGATTCTACTATATTGTTAAGCCTAAAGAACATTGAGAAGCTTAGTAGGAAACAAACATTGAGACACTGTAAAGAACGATTTTTATAGAAATGAAATACATTTTCTTGAGAGAATCTTACAGTTATATTTTTTAAGCCACATTATTGGGAGTGGTCTACAAAAGCATAAAGCTACAATTGGACTTTCCTGTTGAAAGTATATTTCTCAAAATGTTTGCTATATCTTTGTTAAGGTAAACTGAGTGGTAAAGTGCTTTTAAACATGTTGAGCATTTCATGTTTTAAAGTATGCTATGAAATTTTTAGAAATAAATCATACATCTTGATTCCAATATTTTTCTAGAAAAATTTCCTGGAGCAACCTCTGATGGCCTAGCGGTTAAAGTTTGGCACGCTCCGCTTCGGAGTCCCAGGTTCAGTTCCCAGGCGCGAACCACACCACTCGTCTCTCATTGACTATGCTGTGGCAGTGGCTCATGTAGAAGAACTAGAAGGATTTACACGTAGAATATAGAACTATGTAGTGGGGCTTTGGGAAGGGAGAAAGAAGAGAGGCAGATTGGCAACAGATGTTAGCTCAGGGCAAATCTTTCCAAGCAGGGAAGAAAAAAGAAAAAGAAAAATTGCCTAAGTGTAAGTTATTTATACTCATATTTCATGACTTCTTATATAAGACTCTCCTGAAAAAAACTATACTGGCTGCAAAGCTATCTACCAATAAACAGGTATCCATATGGAGAGATGAAAATGGTGATTTTCAAGTAGAGAAGAATTCAACCCTTATAAACTACACAGTAGGTAAACAGAATTTGTTGGCAGTGAAATATTCCCGTTAGTTCTAGTAGAACAAGGTAGCCAAGCATCAATCAAGATTTCAGTGGTGCTTGTAGAGAGTAGTTGGGTCATGTCACAGACGTAAATTGTAAATTATTGTAACTTCATTTTATATAGTTACTCATTACAAAGGAGTTTATTATTATACTAGATTATTGAGGCTAACATCATTAAAATGAAACTGCATGGTGCTTTCTTATATAAGAGGAATTTGACAGTAAACTATTTACTTAAGGCATATACTGATAGTATAGCTACTTTGTACTTTTAATTCTTCTGTTGTTTTGATCTAATAATGGCATTTTGGGGGGTCAAAATACCTTTTTTTAGAAACCTTGATACAAACATATGCTGTCTTCAAAATCTTACTTCAAATAAAGCAATAGAGGCAAGTTTGAAGTAAAAGCATGGAATACATAAACAAAATAATAAGGGAATTATGGTGCCAGTTATCAATGGATTGCCCCTGTGTAACAACATCAGAGTGTTGCCCTCTGTTGTCTGTTCTGCAATAATGGAGCTGCACCCAGTAGACATTTCTCTTTTGCACCTGGCAGGGGTTAAGCTTTTGTCAGAGAAGGTTTAGGACAAAGGGCCTTCCATCCTAATTCCAGGGTGCTTCCATTCTTTTCTTTTTCTTTCTCCTGCAGTACAACCAGCAGTGGCACAATTCAGGGGTGTCTACATGGACTCACCCACAGTGGGTGATCCACAGTGGATTCAGTGGATCCCCTTAGATGGCTTAATAAGGAGAATGAGTGGCACCGCTGCAAGTGGAATCCCAGTGAATCCAGTAGGCATCCCAGCCTCAGCCTACCTGCCCCTGGGAGGGGGCAGGGCTTTCCTGTTTGCCAGTCTCAGCCTGCTGTTCCCTACCTGCTGAGCTCTGCCCTGACCAGGGACTGGTACTGGCCTTGGGAAAGATGACAATCTTCTCCACCATCCCTGTGCTGCAATCATTCCTTCTCCAACAAGGCCTGAAGGCAGCCTTGGCGAGGGGGTCCTCTCCCAAATTTGTTTCTTTCTTAACTACTCTACTGTAATTCTGGGCTACTCTCTATAGTTCCCTTTAAAGGTTTATGGTTAATTGTTCATTATATAAACTGTCCCTGCTCAATCTATTGGTTGGTTTCCATGTCCTGATTGAACACTGATTCTTATCATTATATATTATTTTATAGGGTGTTAGTGCTAAGGGGAAAAATGAAAGGGGAACAAGTTGGATAGGGAGTGTCAGGACAAGAGGATAGTTTATATTTTAAATGACATGGTCAATACAGCCTCACCAAGATGACATTTGAACACAGAATTAAAGATAGTGAAGAAGATGAGGCATGAAATCATCATATGGAAGATGATTCCAAGTGGAAGGAACATAGAGTACAAGTCTACAGGTGGGAGAGTGCCTGGCATGTACCAGGAGCATAATGGAGGCAGAGGGACTGGAGCAAATGGTACAGGGGATGACTGGCCAAAGATGATGTCAGAGAGAGTGTGGGACCAACTGTATTGGGCTTGAGGTCCATCATAAGGACTTGAACTTTCCCCCTGAGAGAAATGGAGAGCCCCTTGAGAGATTTCACAATGTCAGGGTGTGACATCTGGTTTTAAAGGGTCACTCCAATTGGTGCATTGAGGATAGATTGCGGGTCAAATATAGAGGCAGAGAAACCAGTTAGAAGGATACAGCGATAATCCAGGCCAGAACAATGGTGCAATGTGGTCCACCCAGCCATCAGGGAGTAACAGGGTGTGGACTTACATACCCACCGCAAGCAAAGAAAAAACTAGTCCAAATACCTGATATGATTATTTCGCTAATGATCAGTCTACATATGCAGTGGGTGAAAGTCCACAAGGCCAGAGAAAAGCAACCTTCATGTAAAGAAAAATTCTAAGGAACTGTAAGTCAAACCACCTGCAACAACCACAGATTCTAGAATTATTTGAGATGCCAAGACAATGAGGAGGGAATAATCTTTTCAACAAGTAGTGCTGGGACAGGTGGATATCCACATGTGAAAGAATAAAGGTGAACCCCTACCTCACACCATATACAAAAATGTTACATCTTCTTACTATCAAAGATGTAAATGTAAGACCTAAAACTATAAAACTCTTGGAAGAAAACATGGCCCTGGATTAGGCAATGTTTTTGTAATTGTGGCACCCAACACATAAGCAACCAAAGGGAAAACAGATCAATTAAACTTCATGAAAAGTAAAACTTGAGTGCGTTGAAAGACACGATCAAGAAAGCGAAAAGACGACTCACAGAAGGGGAGAATATGTTTACAGATCTTTACATATCTGATAAAGGTCTACTATTGAGAATATATAATACATTCTCCCCTCTCAACAATAAAATACAAATAACACAATGAAAAATGGGCAATGTGTTTGGATAGGCATTTCTCCACAAGAGATACATGCCTGCCTAGTACTGTGCTGTCCCTGCCTGAGGCTGCAGTTCCTGTCTTGGCCATCAGGTGGCAGCCTCCTGTGTCAGTGGTGCCCACTGAGCTTTGCTGGAGCAATTTGGGGAGAGGAGGATTCATGCAGAAGTCATGCTGACCCTCCGCCTGCCTCAGGACCCACTTGCACTTCCTATTACTAGTGTTCCTCTTCACCGACTGAGTGGAGCAAAAGCAGGAAGGAGGGATCCAAGATGCCCCTATTTGTTCATTCGGCAGCTATGTGCCAAGCCATCACCCTGGGCTGGGAGCCCTGGTGGGCCCAAGGGTGGTGCTGAAATCTACCCAGTGGTCCCTGCCCACCAGGAGCTCAGTCTGGAGGCAGATGGACAAAAGCACAAAATCAGAGACACGTGAAAGAGAAGAGCATGAACTGGAATGAAAATAAAGAGTGTCCTGCAGGGAGGGCTGGGGTCTCACTGGGTAGGAGGGTCTGAAAGGCCTGACTGAGGTGACATTTGCTGTGACCAGAATGACATGAGGACCCAGCGCTGCACTCACCTGTGATCAGCGTGCCAGGGAGAAGGCACTGCTGGTGTGGAGACACCCAGGCAGAAGTGAGTTTGGCCAGAGGAGGTTAGAGAGGTGGGCACTGGGGCTGCAGAGAACCTGGAGGGGAGAGGAGGGAGAAGGGCAGGCCAGACCTGGGAACTGGGAGATGGTGTGAGGTGTCTCCTCCTCTCTGACAACACTCCTCCCCACCCTGCATCTGTAAACCGCAAATATTCACTTTCTCTCCATCTCTGTGGACCAGGAATCCTGCACAACTGAGCTGGAGCCTCTGCTCATGACGACTTCCAGGTTGGGGCTGTGGCCTCCACCGAGGCTGGACCAGGGTGAGATGTGCTGTCAAGCTTACTCCTGTGGGCTCGGTCAGGATCAGCTTCACTGAGAGCCTGGCTCCTTTCTCTCTGTTGGCCAGGGCACTCCCTTGGTTTTCTTCTGCGTGGGCCTCTGCATAGGGGAGCTCAGGACGTCCATGTATGTCCCCAGGTCCAGGGGTTAGACAGACTGAGAGAGGGGAACAAGGGGAGAGGGAAGAGGGAACACAAGAGAGCGAGTGAGAGAGAATGACAGCCTTGGTGATGGAATCTGGGAAGGGTCGTCCTGTCACTTGTGCTGGGTCTGCTGGTCAGAAGCCAGTCCCTAAGCAGTCAGTGGTCCACAGGGACGTATAGAACAGGCAGGGAGATCATCCCTGCAGGGGCACGCTGACCTTGACTCGAGTGTCCTGGTGGCGAAAGGCTCCCTTCCTACCTGGGCTGATCCTGCGTTGAGCTCAGATCCTCCTCCTTGGGAGTGTTGCTCATCGCGGCCCGGGTGTGCTCTCCCGGGTTCCCTGGGCTCCTGTCCCCTCCAGGAGGGAGATGTACACTGAGGGGGCTGAGGCCAGAGCAAGCAGGGACCACTCCACCCTCCCAGCTCATTTGCTTCCTTCCCCAGGAGGGCCGACTCCTCAGGAGCCTCTCCTCACTGCTCACCATCTTCTCTGCTCTGAGAGCACCTCGTTTCAGCCTCTGAAGAAGACCTGGGGAGAAGTTTCCAGGTGGGAAGGCCTCTCTCCATGGGAGCCCCAGAGTGGACAGGGACCTTCGACAGGGCTGGGCATTGTCCCCTCAGTCAACTTGGACTTCCTGGGAGGCAGCAACCCCTGGGGGCAGGGCCTAGGCTGGTGGCAGGTCTCTAAGCATCCCCACAATGCCCATCTTCCTGGTCTCACCTGATTGGGCACAGGCCTGCACAAGCACACCACCTTGCAGACC
Source organism: Diceros bicornis minor (assembly GCF_020826845.1). Classification (NCBI taxonomy): domain Eukaryota; kingdom Metazoa; phylum Chordata; class Mammalia; order Perissodactyla; family Rhinocerotidae; genus Diceros; species Diceros bicornis. Next base: position 411,806 of record NW_026690864.1, on the reverse strand, counting down.
CCCTGGGGTTATGTGCAGCCCATCAAGGCCGCTGTGTCTGTCTCATTGTGTGGTTGTCCGTCTCACCTTCCTGGCTGATTCGCTGCTCTGTTCTAGATCCAACCTCAGGCGGCTGCAAAGTTGACCTTCCACGTCAGCTTGCCACTGAGATGGCTACTGTTTCCAGGAATGCTTAGGGGCCGGGCTTTGCCCACGCATGGCGACATCAAGTGGGCAACCTCTGACAGTGAAGCCACCCGCATTCAGGCTTGCGCCGCTCACAGGGCCGTCACACTGAGGGGGTGGGGACGGGACCTGCCCTGGGCAAAAACACCACGACTCTCACTGTTCTTCCCTCAGCTTCAAATGCTCCTCAGTTGGTTGTATGTCTTTGGTCTCTTCCCAGAGCTTGTTTTCTGACAGCACGTCCGGTGTGATCATGGCTTTCCGGGAAGAGGATTGGCTGAACTCCTCACTCAACCATTCGGTGCGTCCTGCCGACCCACGCCAATCACTTTCTGAAGGCACATCCTTTCAGCAATCTGAGGACCCAAGATTGTGAGTCTGTGTCCTGGAGGGATTTTGAGAAGAGCTGGTGGGATGGCAGTATTGCAAAACATAAAGCCTTGCTTCCAGAAAGCTCTCTGGGATCCTCATCATCTTGCTGTTTTGGAGTCAAAGCCCTGAGATCTTTAAAAAGCCAGCAATGTTAGAACATGGGCAGGACAAACAAAAGTCTCTGGGCTCCAACACCAACTAAAATATTCTGAATTTCTAGTAACTTGAGACGAGTGGAAAGGAATTGGGAGTGTGGAGTGGAGGGGCGGTTTGGGGCAACTACGCGTCTGGGGGGAGAAATGCCATGCAGAGCAGCCTTTCTGGGGGCATACGTGTGGGACATGTGTGCAGACCCCCGCTGCAGACATTGCTGCTGCTGCCCTTCAGTTCCCTCAGCCCACTTGAGTCCCTGCAGTCCCCGGGAGCCAGTCCCCGGCAGGCCCACAGTGTCCCCCTGGAGCACCTGCATCCACTCTCTGCCTGAGGGCTCTCTCCTGCAGCGGGAGCTTCCTCTGCTGCAAGCCTGTGCCAGCCTGTAGCACAGAAGCCTTCACGACCTGGGGTAAACCCTCCACCCACGGGCACAGAGCCAGTCCGGGTGGGATCTCGTCTCCCGACAGGACTAGCAGGGATGCTCACCTCAGTGCTCCCTCGTCAGGCCCCGCCCTGGCGCTCCTCCAGGCTCCCTTCCCCATGGCCTCCCTCGGGCCTCCTCCCTCACCTGCAGACAAACCACTTGCCCTATGTCCTGGTCTGCTCTGGGGCCAGACTCTGCAGAGGCTGCACGCTGGCTGTGACTTGGAGCAGGTCGTCCAGCCTCCTGGACTTGAGCTTCCTCACCTGTGAGATGGGGACACAGGCCTGCCTCCCGGAGTCGCCAGAGGAGACGCAGCGTGGGGAGACGCACACCGCTGCAAAGAAGGACGCCCGCTAACCACCCAGGGAAAACCCCAACCTTGCCAAAGAAACAGGAGCTCGCGAGGCTGAGGGAGGAACGCGGGCAGCCTGTCCACACAACGTGGAGAGTTGCTGACGCGTGTGGCCGTGCAGGGTAGGCCCCCGGACAGTGGAAGAGCCATTCGACAAGGAGGGTGACAGGACAGAGGCTTCCAAGGAGAAAGATTTAAGTGTTGGAGGATCACAGAGGCCTTAGGAAAATCATGAGGCCCTGGAACATGTTTACTGAAATGCTATTATTGGCCGGAAGAATGTGATACAATACCCAGTCCACTCTGGATTACTTCTCATTGGTTGTAAGAATGAGTGCACACTTGTGATTAGAACCCACATTTTGTTAAATGTAGGATATCTTTATTTTTCTTAACTTTTAATTATTTTTTTTTGTCGATGAAGTGCCAAGCATGGGTTTTCTCCGTTCTTTTCTTTGCATGGGTGGCCTCTACTTTCAGAAGCGGATTCCTGGTGCTCATCACCCCTGCTAACCCGAGGGACAGCCCTCTTTCAGGTCACACAGTGGATGTGAGCTCCAGGTGGGCAGGGACCACGTGGGGTCATACTCACTGGTGAAGTTACAGTGCTCGGCCCATGGCAGGGACCAGAACGTATTGGCTGAATGAGTGAGTGAAACAATGAACGAATGCATGAATGAGTACATGAGTGCAGGAGTGAGTGAGTGAAGGAATGAGTGAAGGAATGACTGGGTGAATGAAGCAATAAGTGAGTAAACCACAGAAGCTGGATCCACACAGGAGGAGCCTTTATCTGTGGGGGGCTCACAGGGGGTCACAGCACAAGCCCTGGACGGTGGCATGGAGCATGTCCAGCTGTCCTCCCAGCGCTGAGCCTCCGTCACCTGCAGCACAGTGTGGTCCTGGATCTTCTTCAGCTCCTCCTCAAACAATGCTGAATGTTCCCGGGAGCAGGGCAGCAGGAAGGGAACCTGAGGAGGGACTTCCCAGACCCTGCACCCTGGAGGACCACTGTGACAGCCTGGCAGGGGGCTCTTAACACGCTCCGGGCACCAGGCTAGAGATGCTCAAGCAATTCCTCAGGGAAGTCTCCCAACAGCCCATCAGGAGGCCAAGTTATTTCCTCATTGTACAGATGGGGAAACCGAGGCTGAGAGCCTCACCTGCATCACCAGCTAGAAAGAGGCTGAGTAGGGACTAGGACCCCTGTTTCTCTGACTTTGGATCATTCCAAACCACTGTCCTGCACTGTGGCCTCCTCGGGCTCAGGGGTCCTGGCCTCCCTGGGGCCTGCACCCTTCTGGCCTCCAGCCATCACTGAACTAAAGGGACAGGGCCACTCCGTCTGCCTGGGGCTGGGTATGGTGGCCGGGGAATGGCCAGCTGTGGGCGCTGTGGGCTCTCCCAGTAGCAAGGACCAGCCTATCCCCCCGCAGAGTGAGGTCTCTCTGGGCATCAGGACCAAAAGTTCTCAGAACTTTAGGGAAAAGAGGTCCCTCTCTCAGCATGGGGGAGCCCTTCTCAGGCAGGCCCAAGGGGTCTAAGAGGCACTGGGTTCAAATCCCGGCTCTGCCACTCTGCAGGGCACAGAGGGGGCAAGTCTCTTTGAGCCTCAGTTTCCTCATCAGTGAAATGAAGACAATAATTGCTCCTCCCCCAAGGAGTTGTGGGGAGGATTCAAGGAGATAGCTCAAGAGGAGAACAGAGGCCCCGGTAAGTGCTCATCACCGTGAGCTGTTCCTGCTGATGTCACCCCACTCAGAGCCCCCTGGGGCCCTTCGCCTCTGCCCACTCTGATCTCCCACCAGGCATGGCCTACTCGCTCTGACTCCGCTGTTCCTCTGGAATGCCTTTCTCCACCCCATCTCGTCCCACGGCAGTCAGCCAGCCAGGTGGGGATCCAGGACCCAGCCCCATCTCTCCTCTCTTGATTCCTCTTCATTAGAGCTAGCAGCTGTTGAGATCTGAGAAGGTGCAGGGCACTCCAGGTGCAGCCTCAGCGAACTTGTCTGACACCACCATGAAAGGTCAGCTGCCACCCCACTTCACAGGTGAGGAAACCGAGGCTCCAATGGCCGTGCCTCTCCGAGGTCACCAGGGCTCTCTCCCTCATCCCCACTGAGCAGGGCCCCTCCATCGCAGAGGCTGAATGTGCTGGATATGTGGGCTGGGGCTGGCACAGTGCCTGAGGCAGCCATCACTCCTGGAAAACACTGAGGTGTGCTTTGGGCACGATGACCTTCTCCAAAGCCTCTAGCCCCGTGCTCTGACCTTCTGGCACCTTCTGTGACACCTCCACTCTGTCTTGTAAGAGTCACTTCTGCTCACACAAGCTCAAGTGGGTCCTGCTGTTGCAACTGAGAACTCCCCCTGGAGGGAGCATGTTCAAGGAGGTCCCTGTGACTCACTGCACTGACCTAGATGTACTTTCCTGACTGAGGATGGGGCTCTCTGCTTGGAGGGAGAGGGAGCAGGCAGGAGTGTCCAGACCCTCATCATCATCTGTCCTGGATGGCAGGCCAGGCTGCTCAGCTCAGGTGAGTTAGGGAGCAGGAGGGGCATGGGCAAGGCCAAAGCGGGGTCAGGTGTGTTAGGGGCGGGGCCAGGGGTGAGGGGAGTGGTAGGGACAGAAGCAACAGGAGCGAGGCCTTCCAGCTGGGCAGGTAACCCCAGGTACCTTCATCCTCTGCATCCTAGCTGCTCCTCCTTCTCCCTCCCTCCCTCAGGTCTCTGCTTCAGGGTCTCTGGACTCCCTGTTCCCAAACAAGATCACAGGGTAGAAGGAGACCTTGAGTGTCAGAGACTGTGACCAACACCTTAACATCACGTTTACATTATGAGCCAGAATCTCCGCCTCTAGGGATCGGTCCTAAAGAAGTAGAGATTTATGGATGCAGGTGTTCCTTTCAGCACGATGAAATCAGAAATGATCCGTGTTGCCCAGCAGAGGCTCTTAGGCAATTCTGAGGCCGACGCAGAGGAGGAAGAGGATTGACTGGCCAGGGTCCAGCCCTGGGGAAATCAGGTTCCAGAAGAGCACACTCCCTGCAGTCCTTCCCACACGATAGCCGCAAGTGCACACCCACACACACTTGCACATAGACATACCCATGTGCATACAGATGCACACAGCTGAATGGGCACATGCACACACGTGCACACACACGTGCATACAAAGGCAAAGGACTGAAACGGTGAACACTGCCTGTTAAGGGCACTCCTCAGTTTCCACTTAATTCTTAATACCCTTAGAATTCATTCTTTTACAGTAATTAACGTACATTGTCTTTGTACGTTAAACCTTTAAAAGAAAAACTAAATAATGTACTTCAGTCCAAAGATGAGTGATAAATGGATAACATTAACATGTGATTTTAATCTTGTTAGAATTATAAGAGGAATAGAGGCACATTCTATCAAGTTGAAACATCACGCAGGCCTCTAAAGGAGAAGAGAAGCGAGTGGCAATTCCCATCCCCAGAGGTGAACCCCATGGATGATTTGGTACATATCTCTCTGGCTCTGTCTCTCTCTTTCTCTGTCTGTCTCTGTCTCTCTCTCACACACAGATTCATGTTCCTAGATGCATGTCTCCCGGCTGATATCACATATTAGTGGTCTTACAGATGGGACGGATGGATCCCATCGCCTCGCCATGGACAGTAGTGTTCCTTCCAATTGCTTGCTATTGCAACCAGTGCTGTGATGAATAGTCTGGAAAATACATCTTTGAAAAGTTGGGCAGGAATTTCTGTGGGATAAAGTCCTGGGATCAGTACCGCCAGCACAGGCGTGCCCCTGGGGACTGCGATGGGTCCTGCAGGTTGGTCTCCAGAGAGGAGTGTCCTTTCACACTTGTCTCTAGGGGTCTACTGGGGCCTCTGCTTCCTCACATTGTCACCAGGTCTGGTCGTCACCACACTGGAACCCAGCCCGTCTGATGGGGCCCAGTGCCCTCTCCACAGTGTCTCCATGTGCGCATCTCCTCCTCGGGGAGCTCGCGCATCTCTGACACATGCTGCCCCTGTGTATCACCTCTTGTTGGCGTTGAATGTGTTTGCTCTTTATCTCTTTTTAAAACTCTGACTTTCGAGTGTTTTTTTGGACCACAAGGATGCGTAACCTTTCCCTGGCCTTGTGTCATGAGGAATACATTCCGGTTTGTGGTTTGTCTTTCCAGCTTTCTACCCTTTCTTGTTTTTGTTTTGGCCGCAGGAAGAGCAACGCGTTTCGTGTGTGGCTTCTGGCTCTGTTGTCCCATGTAGAACAGCAGTCTGTACCCCAAGATTATGCACATATTTACCAGAAGGGCTTTCTTTGATACATCAAATCTAGACTCTATCTGGGATTTTCCTATCAAATTAGAGAAATTCTATTTCAAATAAAAACAGAAAAGGAAAACCTATCAGGCCGTGCGAAAAGAAATGGGCAGACACACATGGCCACCTACGGCATGATTTCACTTATAAGAAACATGCAGAACAGATTAAAAAAAAACAAAACAGTGACAGAAAACAGATTAGGGGTTGCCAGGGCCTGAGGGAGAAAGTGGGAATGAGTGCTTTTAGAACAGGGTGTTCTTTTGGAGAATGAAATATTCTAAACGCATACAGCGGTGATGGCTGCACAGCATTGTGAATGTACTTAATGCTCAGGAAGTGTACAATTTAAAATGAAAAACAGTAAAGTGTTAAAAGACGAAAATGAAATTTATTTTAAATAATCAAGATATAAACAATAAAAAAAAGCAATGAAAGGAACCATGAAATAGAGAAACACAATTAGGAGGATGGGGAAGGAAATTTGTGGTAAGGGAGCAGGTGGAACAGGTGGGACTGGAGGTGCTATTGAGGGAGGTTCCCAAGCCAGCTCTCACAGGCCTCAGAATTTGGCCTCAGCTGCCTGTCTCATGCAGGCGCCTGTGCAGGGCTTGACTCTCCCTGCACAGAGGCTGGGCCCTCAGCTGCCTCCTGATCTCCTGCAGGAGCCTGTGCAGGGGATGGCTCTCCCTGCACAGAGGCTGGAGCCTCAGCTGCCTCCCTGTCTCCTGCAGGAGCCTGTGCAGGGGATGGCTCTCCCTGCACAGAGGCTGGGGCCTCAGCTGCCTCCCTGTCTCCTGCAGGAGCCTGTGCAAGGGATGGCTCTGCCTGCACAGAGGCTGGGCCCTCTGCTGACTCTCGTTCTCCTGCAGGAGCCTGTGCAGGGCATGGCTCTCCCTGCACAGAGGCTGGGGCCTCAGCTGCCTCCTGGTCTCCTGCAGGAGCCTATGCAGGAGATGGCTCTCCCTGCACGGAGGTTGGGGCCTCAGCTGCCTCCTGTTCTCCTGCAGGAGCCAGTGCAGGGGATGGCTCTCCTTGCTTGGAGGCTGAGGCCTCAGCTGCCTCTTGGTTTGTCTTTCCAGCTTTCTACCCTTTCTTGTTTTTGTTTAGGCCGCAGGAAGAGCAACGCGTTTCGTGTGTGGCTTCTGGCTCTGGTGTCCCACGTAGAACAGCAGTCTGTACCCCAAGATTATGCACATATTTACCAAAAGGGCTTTCTTTGATACATCAAATCTAGACTCCATCTGGGATTTTCCTATCAAATTAGAGAAATTCTATTTCAAATAAAAACAGAAAAGGAAAACCTATCAGGCCGTGCGAAAAGAAATGGGCAGAAAACACATGGCCACCTATGGCATGATTTCACTTATAGGAAACATCCTGAACAGATTTAAAAAAAAAAAGGAAACAGTGACAGAAAACAGATTAGGGGTTGCCAGGGCCTGAGGGAGAAAGTGGGAGTGAGTGCTTTTAGAACAGGGTGTTCTTTTGGGGAATGAAATACTCTAAACGCATACAGCGGTGATGGCTGCACAGCATTGTGAATGTACTTAATGCTCATGAAGTGTACAATTTAAAATGAAAAACAGTAAACTGTTAAAAGATGAAAGTGAAATTTATTTTAAATAATCAAGATATAAACAATAAAAAAAAATCAATGAAAGAAACCAAGAAATAGAGAAACACAATTAGGAGGATGGGGAAGGAAATTGGTGGTAAGGGAGTAGGTGGAACAGGTGGGACTGGAGGTGCTAATGAGGGAGGGTCCTGAGCCAGCTCTCCCAGGCCGCAGAGATTGGCCTCAGCTGCCTCCCTGTCTCCTGCAGGCGCCTGCGCAAGGGATGGCTCTCCCTGCACAGAGGCTGGGGCCTCAGCTGCCTCTCGTTCTCCTCCCTGAGCCTGTGCAGGGCTTGGCTCTCCCTGCACAGAGGCTGGGCCCTCAGCTGCCTCCTGTTCTCCTGCTGGAGGCTGTGCAGGGGATGGCTCTCCCTGCACAGAGGCTGGGCCCTCAGCTGCCTCCTGTTCTCCTGCTGGAGGCTGTGCAGGGGATGGCTCTCCCTGAACAGAGGCTGGGGCCTCAGCTGCCTCCCTGTCTCCTGCAGGAGACTGTGCAGGGGATGGCTCTCCCTGCACAGAGGCTGGGGCCTCAGCTGCCTCCTGTTCTCCTGCAGGAGCCTGTGCAGGGGATGGCTCTCCCTGAACAGAGGCTGGGGCCTCAGCTGCCTCCCTGTCTCCTGCAGGAGACTGTGCAGGGGATGGCTCTCCCTGCACAGAGGCTGGGGCCTCAGCTGCCTCCTGTTCTCCTGCAGGAGCCTGTGCAGGGGATGGCTCTCCCTGCACAGAGGCTGGGGCCTCAGCTGCCTCCTGTTCTCCTGCCGGAGAGAGTGCAGGGGATGGCTCTCCCAGCACGGAGGCTGGGCCCTCAGCTGCCTCCTGTTCTCCTGCAGGAGACTGTGCAGGGGATGGCTCTCCCTGCACAGAGGCTGGGCCCTCAGCTGCCTCCTGTTCTCCTGCCGGAGAGAGTGCAGGGGATGGCTCTCCCAGCACGGAGGCTGGGCCCTCAGCTGCCTCCTGTTCTCCTGCAGGAGACTGTGCAGGGGATGGCTCTCCCTGCACAGAGGCTGGGCCCTCAGCTGCCTCCTGTTCTCCTGCAGGAGACTGTGCAGGGGATGGCTCTCCCTGTACAGAGGCTGGGCCCTCAGCTACCTCCTGTTCTCCTGCAGGAGGCTGTGCAGGGGATGGCTCTCCCTGCACAGAGGCTGGGGCCTCAGCTGCCTCCTGTTCTCCTGCAGGAGACTGTGCAGGGTATAGCTCTCCCTGCACAGAGGCTGGACCCTCAGCTGCCTCCTGTTCTCCTGCAGGAGACTGTGCAGGGGATGGCTCTCCCTGCACAGAGGCTGGGCCCTCAGCTGCCTCCTGTTCTCCTGCAGGAGACTGTGCAGGGGATGGCTCTCCCTGCACAGAGGCTGGGCCCTCAGCTGCCTCCTGTTCTCCTGCTGGAGGCTGTGCAGGGGATGGCTCTCCCTGCACAGAGGCTGGGGCCTCAGCTGCCTCCTGGTCTCCTGCAGGAGACTGTGCAGGGGATGGCTCTCCCTGCACAGAGGCTGGGCCCTCAGCTGCCTCCTGTTCTCCTGCAGGAGCCTGTGCAGGAGATGGCTCTCCCTGCACAGAGGCTGGGCCCTCAGCTGCCTCCTGTTCTCCTGCAGGAGGCTGTGCAGGGGATGACTCTCCCTGCACAGAGGCTGGGGCCTCAGCTGCCTCCTGGTCTCCTGCAGGAGACTGTGCAGGGTATAGCTCTCCCTGCACAGAGGCTGGGCCCTCAGCTGCCTCCTGTTCTCCTATAGGAGCCTGTGCAGGGGATGGCTCTCCCTGCACAGAGGCTGAGGCCTCAGCTGCCTCTTGGAGTCCTGCGGGAGTCTGTGCAGGAGATGTCTGTCCCAGCACGGAGGCAGGGATCTCAGCTGCCTCCTCGTCTCCTGCAGGAGGCTGTGCAGGGGATGGCCCTCCCTGCACAGAGGTTTGGGCCTCTTCTGCCTCCTGGTATGCTACAGGAGACTCTGCAGGGGATGGCGCTCCCTGCACGGAGGCTGGGGCCTCAGCTGCCTCCTGCGCTGCTGCAGGACATGGTGGGTATGATGGTTCTCCCGGGATTGAAGCTGGGTCTTCTGCTGGCTCTGAGGGTTTTATCACTGTCACTGCAGACTATCTCCCGGTAGCTGCTGGTCCAGGCCTGTGGGACACCGGTGCCTCCATCGGGGAGATGGATGGAATATCCCCTTCCGCCAGCTCCACGCTGATCTTCTTCGTGGAGCTCTGCAAAGACAGTGACTGGCTCCGTCCCAGAGGCATCAGAGCCCTGCCCAGCTGTCCTTGCTGCTGCTTCTGCCCTCTGGACCTAATTCTCCCAGATCAGGCACACACCTGTGTCTGCACATTATTCCACCCCTGAGGAAAGACCTACACCTCAGGGGCTTGGGATAAACCTCAGGCAGAAGGGCACCACCCCGCACTCCACATCCCACCCAGCCAGCCTTGACCTGGGCTTTGAACCTGACCGACCCCCCAAGGCTTCTAACACCTCACCGACTGCTCCTGCTCACGGTGGTCTACCCACATGAACCCGCCCTTCCAGGCACACATGGGGAGGGGATGTAGGGCTGCCCAGATGGGACCACAGTGGTAGCCTGGTTTGGAATGGCCTTCCCTGGGCCTCCCGGTGTTACCTTTCCGTCCCTCCGGGTAAACGACCAGAGCCGTCGGCCGTGAGAGGGGCACCAGCATCTGCATCGGTCTTTGGGGGCTTTCCTGGGGCTCCGGCCCCTGGGCATTGGGAAGCAGCAACTAAACATGTTGCTCCTTCTAGACAAGTGCTAGAGAAGTGAGCTCGCTTGGGGGCTGTGTTTAGGATGTGGGTGCCTAGTTACCAGGGTTCCAAGTTCTATTGGGCTCTGTGAGGTCACTTCCTGGGATCCCCTTACCTAAGCTTCCTCCTCACACAAGACCTTCCTAAGGGCCCCCCGGGCTGCTGACTGCTCACTCTCCATCTCCACACCCTGTCCAGACACAGTCACACTGACACAGTCCACCCCACAGCCTCTGGGGAGGTCTGGACGCAACCAGGGCCCCAGCTTTGAGGACACAGAGTTGAATTCAGTCCCGCTCCTGCTTCTTGCCAGTGATGTCACCCTGGACAACCCTGCGCCTCTCAGGGCCTCCCCTCTCAGGGTCTCTCCTGTGTTCATGTCCCTCTCTGTGTAGTGGGGGTCATTCTAGCATCTACTTCCTAGGGATGTCATCAGGTGTATAGACCTAGAGATCCCTTCAGAGTCTGTGAATCCCGTGGGCTGCTCCCACACGTAGCTCCTGCACAGACTTGGCAGTGCAAGGATTACAGAAAGAGCTGGCTGTGGCAGAGAATACAACGCAAAGAGGCTTGGGTCTGCTGGGCGTCTGGGAGAGGCACTTCCCCTCTTGCCTGTTTCCCAGTGTTCCTAGGGAGGGTTGAAATGAAATGACGTTCAGACATCATCTGCTTCTGGCTCGCAACCGTCCAGGGCCTCCTGTTATGTTTAGACTCAGGTCCAAGTGCCTGAGTGGTGGTCATCTCAGCCTATGTGATGGGCAGCCCCCACAACGGCTCCCAGCGTTCCCACTTCCTAGGCACACATCCTATGTAATCCCCGCTCCTCTATGAGAATGGACTTTGCGGCTGGCTTCTAATCAATAGAATAGGGCCGAGTGATGGGATGTCACTTCCACGGTCAGCTTAATGAAAAGTCTGTGACTTCTGTGTGGTTCTGTCTCTCCTGTGTTCATTCTATCTCTCTGTCTCTGTCTCTCTCTCTCTGTCTTTGTCTCTCTCTGTCTCTGTGTCTCTGGCTGTCTGTATCTCTCTTGGTCTCTCCCTGTCTCTCTGTCTCTCTCTTTGTCTCCCTGTCTCTGTCTGTGTCTACTCTCTTTGTCTCTCCTCCCCATCTTTCTATCTCTGTGTGTCACTGTCTCTCTTTCTCTCCCTCTTTCTGTCTCTCTGATCCACTATTCAGGAGAAGCCATATCAGATATTATGAGCTTCCTTCCCTATGACACCCCCTAATGCAAAGAACTGGCAGAGGGTCCCGGCCCACAGACAGAAAAGGCCTGAAACCCCCCATCCAAACTGAATCCTACCACTGCCCCGTTACTTGTGAATGATCTCCGAGATGGCTCCTGCCTCTATCGAGCTTCAGTTGAGAACACAGCCCCAGCCTCCTGCTAGACCTTGACGGGGAGCCTCCCAGGTGACCTGAGCCTGGACCCTGGTAGAGACACTGTCAGATGCTCAATGATAGGTCTCGTAAGTGCTAAGTGAGGCTAATGCTGTCACCCAGCATAGACAGCTAGTACCTCCTTCCAGGCCTGGGTCTGGCCCTGCCATCCTCTCTCCCTCACTTCTCTCCTCCCCAGCTCACTCTAGCCACACTGGCTCTTTTCTCACCTCCTCTCTCGTCAAATCCTCTTCTGCCTCCAAGTCTCTGTGCCTTTGAGCTTCCCCCCAGCACGCTGTTTGCAGACAGATGCAGGGCTGGCTCCTCTTGTCCTTCTGCTCAGGGCACAAATGTCCCCAGGGGGGCCCTTTACACCCACCTAGGGGCTCCAGGCCCTCCCTCCTCCAGCACCCTGCTTCATTGCTCTGTAGCACCTTCTCTTCTTTTTCACATGGATTTGTTCATGATTTTGTCCTTTCCACCTCCAGGCTGTGAGCTCCTGGAGGACAGAGACCATGTGCGTGCTTTCAGCACTGCCCTCAGGACTAACATGGGCCCTGCTCAGGGTGAGTGCTGGGGCCACAGTAGCTGAAAGAATCATGAAAGGACCTCAGAGTCCCCTCCCGCCTCTGAGTAGCTCCCATTGTGGACGTGGATGCCAGTAATCAAAGGTGCCTGTTGCTTTGGACAGGGGAACACCCAGAACGAGCCCTGGGCGTCCCTTCCCTGCTCCACTTGCTGCATTGAGCATGAGTGGACACAGGACACCCCTGGTGGTCAGCCCCAGCCTTGCAGCCCCAGGCAGGAAAGCAGAAAGCAAAACACACACCTTTCTTTGTTTGGGGTCCTCAAGGCAGTGGTTCCACCAGGGCCGAGGACGCAAAGGAGCAGGACCTGTGGGCTCCAGGAGGGACGTGAGGGACCTCAGAAGCCTCTCTTGCTCCCCGCTTTCCCTCCACTGGCCCTGGCGTGTCCCGTTGACTCACAAAGGCCTCCTCGCCCCAGCCAGGGCAATGACTCCACCTCACTTCCAAAGGAGGCCCCCGAGGCTCCGACAAGGATGGCCTTGTCCCTGGTCCCCAGACAAGTCGACTAGTGCTCTGCCATGTTCTGCACTGCCCGGGCCCCCAGTCCCCAAGCTCTCAGGCTGCCTTCTGCTCAGCAAGACCTCGAGGGAATGGAATGCATTTTACAAGGACTCAGAGAACAGTGGGTCATGGATGGAGAACGAAGGTCAATAGACTCTTCTACAAGCCTGTGGGACCCTTAGAGTCACCCCATCTATGCACCCCAATTTACAGAGGTGTAAGTTCTAGCCTTCTCTGCTGTATCCCCTCCCCCCTATGGGGTCACATCCTAGTTCCCGGTGCCCAGAGTGCTGGCCACAGGACGCCAGACCTGGTTCTCTACAGGCTGCTCTAGGGATGGCCCCAACCCCTGCATCCCCCTGTGTACCTTGGGGACCCCCTGCCCACCAGTCTGGCATCTCTCCCCTTCATGCTATGGGCCTGGGCATGTTGTTAGGGGACCGGATGCCCATGCCCCATGGCAGAGCTGCCTCCAACCTCTTTCTTCCTTCCTCCTGTCACCTCCCCAGTGAGCACTTCCCTTCTGAGACCGGGCTGGGCATTCAGAGTGTGTGTGTATGCTTGTGTGTGTGAGTGTGTCCACGTGGGGATGCGTATAGCAAAGGGCCCTACATGGGAGGGCGTTGGCAGGGGTCCCCCAGGGGATTAGGGGCTCTCATTCCCAAAGCAAACCCCTTGGAAGTGCTGAGGCTGGCCTAAGAGCTTGGAATGCTCTCTTCCCCTCTGGACTCTGCCCACCTTGTGACCCCAGGGCCTGTCCCTGCTTCTCCTGGCCTCAGTTTCCCAACTGTCCTGTGAGGGTTGGACACGGAGCAACATCAGCCCCGATGAGCATGGACATGGCCTGGGATCTCCGCCCACATGAGTGTGGCAGGGATACCCTCACGGTCTCACAGGCCTCTCTCCTGTGCGGCAACCAGGCCTCCTGTCCATGGTCAGGCACACAGAGGGGCCCTGCAGACAGCACTTCTGGGTGACACAGCTCACAGCACACACATGTAACACAACGGTCCCTTGACATGGCTGCTTTCGTCTGTCCCCTCCCCAGCCAACTGCTCGGTGACCCTCACACCCCCTACATCGCAGGAACACGCCACAGAAGCCAGGTGGGCCACACGGTGCACAGTTGGGTAGGTTGGACATCTGGGGACGTGAGGGTCACTGAATATACACCGACTTCACTGTCCTGGTCCACAGACTCCATCCCAGGGTCCAGCTCCATGCATGGCTCGTCCTGCAGACACGAAGACAGTGGTGGACACAGACCCTGGGCAGGGAGAAGGCCAGGCTGCCCTTTTCCCTCCTCCTCTACACCCCCTCCCTACCACATGAGGTCCAGCCAGTCCCTGCCTGCAGCCCTGGCGGGTGTAGGAGGAGCTGAAGGGAGCCCAGCTGGGCAACTATTGGAGGGAGTTACTGTTATTAGGGAGCCCACTGGGTGCTGAGTGATTGCACCCCATTTTACAGATGACCAGTGGTCCCAGCATTCAAGGTCACTCTGCTCTAAGTGACCAAGTCCAGACGTGAACAGGGGACTAGAAATCCTTGATTTTCACCAGTGTTGAGCCCAGCATTGACCATCGAGGCCTTGTCCTGCGTTGGGGCTCCCCCAGCCAGGCGACCTCCTGAGTCCAAGCACTTTGGGCAGCTTCGTCTCCCTGCTTGAATCCCAACACACTCTCCTGAGGTCAGAGTCACTGACCCCATTTTTCATGGAGGAAACTGAGGCTCCAAGAAGACACCACATGACCTTGCCTGTCACAGGGCTGTGAGGTGACCCAGCTGTGGGTTTGACCCCAGGTCAATCTGACCCTAAAGGCTCTGCTAGCACAGGAGCCTGAGGAGGTGGCCTGTGAGCCCAGCACAGAGGTGAGTCCATCCTGGATGGGGGCTCGGGGGAGGGGCACTGCAGACTAGGAGCTCTGAAGGGGGCAGGGGCTTGGCAGGGTCCTTGGGGAGGAAGGCTTTAGGGAGGGTGGGGTGCGGTGAGGTGTGCACTCTGGGGACGGTGTCTGGACCAGATCACACAGGGCCGTGACTCAGGCAAGGAGTCGGGCTTCACTACAGGTTGGTTGGACTTGAACGAGCAGTCTCATCAGAACCTCAGGCGGTTAGATCCTAGATTTGGAGGGAGCTCGGTGGGCACCTTATCCACCTCCACTCAAGCCCAGATCCCCAAGAACCAACAGGATGAGAAGGCTGCCTCCATTTCTTCCCATGTACAGTGGGCACTGTGGCGGTTGCCTACCTCCTGCCTGGGCTGGGCCTGCTTCCTGGAGGGCCCAGAGAGGGCTTCTTGTCAAAGTAGCCATTCAGGACAGGTCTGTGCTCAGAGAGCTCTGAGTGATGGGACCAAGGGCACGTCCCACCAGTGGGCTAAACAAGACGCTCCTGTCCACGTTGCTGTTGTTTACTCCAGGTGGACAGGGATGATGCAGCATCGCCCACCGTGTGGATGGAGAGGGCCAGCGAGGAGCTATGGTTGAAGAGCCTGAGACACGACACTTGTGTGTGACCAAAGCTGCCATGGGTGTGGTGGAGGCTGAGGAGGAGGAAGTGCTGCTGGAGGCCAAGATGAAACCAGAGACCATCGGGGACCAGGGGGCGGTTGATTTCCATCACTGTGGGGGTGGCATGATCAGCAGAGTCTCTGGACCCGGCAGGACACCCCAGGCCGGCATCCAGCTCCTGGGGTTCTTGGCCCCTTTGTAGGTGTCACTGGGGAACACTGGTCCCAGGCAAGAAGGGACTGGGAGTGGGCTGTCAGGGAGAATGGGGAGGGCAGCCACCTTCTTTTCCTTGCCATCAGGGGCCTCTGGCTCAAAACTCATGTTGCTCTCCTCCACCTTGGAGCTGGAGGAACCAGCCAAGTGCTCGCTGAGCATTGGACAATGTCCCTGCCACTGAGGTCCTGGCCCCACCTGAGGTGTCCCAGCACTTGGAGTGGGAGCCGTGCCTGGTCCTGAAGCCTGTGTTGGGGCCTGTTGGCTTGGAGGCTGGACGGAAGGGCTGCATTTGCAGAGGTCACGCCCCCTGGCTGAGTGGGGACCCTGGGACACCTGAAGTCACAGATGCAAGTGACCCGCACCTGGGAAGGTGTGAGGGAGGTGCACAGAGGGCAGTGCCTCAGTGGCAGGCAGAGCTTCATGCCCATGGGCAGCACTCCTTGGCAAATATCAGCTAGTCCTTTGGACCCTAGAGGGCAGAAGGCACCTAAGGCTCCCAGTGGTCCACGAGAGGCCAGGACAGCCTGCTGACTGGCAGGCATCAGGCCTGCAGCACGAGAGGTTCAGGGTGAAACTGCTCCTGGGTAGCCTGGGCCAGCTGGTTGGACAGAAAAGATGGCCACCTGGTTTTTGTCACTCTAGTCTGTACGTGCTCATCTCCCCAGCTAGCCAGACCCTGGGGAGGGTGGTCCTGTGGCTAAACAGCACTAGGGACTGAGGAGAAGGTGCCCTTGGCAATATCGAGTCCCTCTTCTTCATGTGAAGCAGGGTTGAGCTGGCTCCATGCCTGACCTCACCCCCTTGGTGACGGTGGGCTTCCTCAGGTCAAAGTCATACTAGGCATCGGGTTCATGGCACTGAACACATTGGCATCCTCAGGGGTCTTCAGCATGGGGGGGAGGGGCCAAAGGAGGGTTGGCTGTGCTCAGGACAGCCACACCAGGGCCAGGGAAATGCACAGAGACAGGAAGCAGATCAGTGCTTGTCAGGGGGTGGGGGAGTGGATATGGGGGCATGGCTGCTTCATGGGTACAGGGGTTCTGGTGGGGTGAAGCAATGATCTGGAACTAGATAACGGTGACGGTACATAGCATAGAGGATGTAGTTAATGGCCGGCCCTGAATTGTACAACTTTAAGTGATGAAAACATTAAACTTTATTGAATCTAAATTGGAACACATAAAACATAAGAAATCATAAAACATAGAAAAGGGAAAGACATCTCTGGGTGGGGGCTGGAGCCGGCCGGGCCTTAGTTGCTGGCGATGTGGGTGGTGCTGCAGCTGCCCTAGTGCTGGAGCCACTGCTGTGGCTGATGCTGGAGATCCCCCCAGCTCTGGCTGTGCAACTGGCTCAGGAGCTGGACCTGAGCTGGGGCTAGAGCTGGGTCTGTCTCAGGCGATGGTGCCTGACCTGCTTCTAGAATTGGCTCCGGTCCTGAGACTGACTCTAGCTCTGCCTTATTGACAGATGTGGTGCGGGAGCGAGTGATGGGAATGGCTGCGGCTCTGGAGCTGGTCGAGTGTGGGAGCTGGAGGAGCTCTAGTTCTGGAGCTGGCTGCAACTGAGCTCTGGAGCTGCTGCCAGAGCTCTCACTAGTCCACAGCTGGAGCAGGATCTGGTGCTATGTGGCTCTAACTTTGTAGGTTGAGGTAACTCTGGCTCTGCTGCTGGCGACCGAGCCTTCTCTAGCTCCACAGCTGGTAAACAACGTGTCCTGACCTTTAGATGGTGTCAGCGACATCACCAACCCATCATGAGCTGTCCATCAGATGGTGGGAGCACTCCAGCAAATAGCATCTATTACATTAGTGTTATTTCATCTCAGTTCCAGTTACATATTTATTTATTTATTTATTTATTTTATTTATTTTTTTTTTTGTGAGGAGATCAGCCCTGTGCTAACATCCGCCAATCCTCCTCTTTTTTTTGCCGAGGAAGACGGCCCTGGGCTAACATCTGTGCCCATCCTCCTCCACTTTATATGGGACGCCGCCACAGCATGGCTTGCCAAAGCAGTGCGTCGGTGCATGCCCGGGATCCAAACCAGCGAACCCCGGGCCACCGCAGCGGAGCGCATGCACCCAACCGCTTGCGCCACCGGGCGGGCCCCCAGTTACATATTTATTTTAAATATACTTAGAAGGAGAATAGGATAACAGAAACCATTTACTCTTTGCTGAGATTTAACAGAGCACACCTTGTTGATGTCGTTTTTTAAGAACTATTACACAGTGGAAGACACCATTCTCCTTCCTCTCTCTTTCCTCCCCACAGGTAACTACTGTCTTGAAGTTAATATATGTATTCTATACACATTTTCTCTTGCAGAAAACAGTTGTCCCCAATTTGCTGAGATTTTTTTATGTGTCTATCAAAGATATGCTTCTGAGCAGATGCTGTTAAAAACTCTGTCCTTTCAAAGTAAAGATGACAAGTCAACCATTAGTTGAGAAACTACCTGCTTTTTAGACATCATTTTTAAAAGAGAGGTTTGAAAATATCTCCATCATGTTACCATTGATCCTCCCTATTTGGAAGAGTTACATTCTATTAATTTTTAGCAAACACTGCATGAGCCAGACTGAACCAGTGCTCCTAGGGGAAGGACAAGGTTAGGTTTCTGCAGTCTTTGGTCGTGACATGTTTGGGAACCTGTCAACGCATAGCCTTGTTTTATGTTTGTCTCTTTTGAAAAGACCTTATTTAGTATAGACTGTAGACACATTATTTGAACTCCCAGCCAATATCACTATCCATAACCCATGCCTGGAGGAAGCTCATCTAACACAAGTGTTTTCTACATATGGCCCAGCACAGGCTTCCTGTGCTTAGGAACACTACACAGCACTTCAGCACTATGTTTGCGGATCATTACAAAGAGGAAAAACAGCAGCAAGAAGCAAAAAAGGTGAAAAACGTACCATTTACTAGACCAGGAAAAGGACACTTGTTGGCCTGAGAGCTGAAACAAGAGTGTCACCTTGTTCTACCTCAGCTGGGAACGTGCGTCTCAGGCAACTCCCACTTTCTGCCACTCTGCACCCGTCCAGGAATTACCAGGGAAAACACAGTGTGTGTTGGCGTTGGATTCACCTGTAAATGTTAGTGACTAGGTGATTTCACGAATATCAAATTACTGAATAAGGAGGATTGACTCTGTTCTGTTGCCAAAAACAATGAGTGTATGAAACTCATACTTCAGAACTTCAACATGGAAGGCTTTCTAATCTGCTTTAAAATCTACATGAAGAGTTTCATGGTTTTGAGCCATTTGTTAAAAATGTCAAAAACATCTTCTGATTGGTTTAAAAGAACAACTGATTGACCTCAGGAATGGCTGTGTGTACTCACCATCTCTGATTTCTCTCATTCTCTCTTGAACCCATTCCAATGAACCCCCACCACCCCACTACAACTCTTTTTTCCATGGTCACAAGTGACCACCACATTGCTAAATCCTACAGTCATTTGTCAGTCTGTGATTTACTTGATCTACCAGCACTTGACATAACTATTCACTATGTATGTTAATAAAGTCTGGTAATAGTCAATAAATTATTTTGGGACAATCAGATATTCATTTGACAAAATATTAATAAATATTCTATTTGGTCTCACACCACTCCTTAAAAATCAACTCCAAATCTGAATATAATAAACAATAAAAGTTGAATGAATATTAAAAGTATTAGATTGTTTTAAAAAGATTATAGAACATCTTTATATCTTGGATAATAGACAGTCTTGCTAAACGAGACTCAGAAAGCAGAACTCTAGTCGACAAGATTCATAAAACTAACTACAGCAAAATACAACTTTGTAAGACCAAAGGCACCGTAAATTAAGTAAAAAAACAGAAGAAAACACTCCAACATGTAATCAAGGGTTCTCTGCAGACTATATGAAGAACTCCTGTAAACTAATGAGAGACAAACCATCCAGTGGAAGTGTGGCAGGGGATACGAACAGCCAAACAATTCTCAGTGGAGGAAATATGAAATGCCAGTAACCAAGAAGTGTTCAACCTTCCCAGAGATGACAGAAATACAAAATAAATCAACAAAGAGACATGCCTTAGATATCAGATTGACAAACATTTACAAAGTTTGTTTCAGGTGTTGGTTACATGGAAAAATGAATCCACTCATACAGTACTGAAGCACAACTTTTGGAGAACAAATTGAAAATACCTGTTGAATTTCTCAAATGAGCACTTTCTATGACTCAGCAGTTCTGTTTATTAGTATCTGCCCAGGAGATACCTTCACACAGATGCAAAAAGAAACATGTATAAGAATATTCTTCATAATATTGTAATAGCAAAAAATGGGGACAACCCAAACGTGCACCAAAAGAAGAATGGTTCAACAAGACGTAGTTTATTCATAGTAACATGTCAGAGTGACAAAGAATGGAGTAGATCCAAGTAAATTGTTACAGAAGTATCTCCCATATAGTTTTGGGTGAAAAGAGGAGGCTGCAGAATGAGGTGCATATTATACCATTTTCTTTAAACACACAAAACAAAAAGAAAAGAATATTTTTTCTACAGCGACAGATATATGTGGGGCTGTGGTTAAAGGAGCCTTTAGCTTGATCCATATATAACTTTTAATTAATTAATGTTTTACAAAGGTACTGCTTCATATATTATTTGTATAATGAAAAATTAAAATACATAAGACTAATTAAGTTCATTCTTTCCTACTAGAGAATTTCAGCTACCCCAAAGTAACTAAGAAATCAGAACGTCCACAAGAAAATGTCAGCATAGGTGGGGGACAATTGAGCTTGGCTAACATGAGCAGACATTTTTCATACATTAGTGGAGCTGATATTTTGCTGTAGGACCATCTTTGCCATGCAAACCTTGGGACAAAAGTGCAAGTATTTGCCAGGATACAGCCAAGATATAAAACCAACCAGGTCATGAAAATGAAACAGAAAAGCCCAGTTGTCACTCTAAATCTACCTCTTCATTGGCCAAAACCAGCTTTGAAGCTGTTTTAGCCTGTTTCTCCACGAACAAGAGCCACAAAATTGACGGGCCAGCATCACCACCTCATGGCTCTGCTTCTCATCGCAGGGTCCATCACCATACCCTTTGGCCCCCAAATCTCAAACCAAGAGTTCTGTCTTTTGGATATCCCTTCAAAGTTAAATGTTTTAGAAATACAAGAGACCCAAGTAGGGTTATGGATTTTTTAATTTTGACAAGTCAAGATTTTTTAAGAGACTACTATCTATCATCATTGCCAGTTTGTAAAAGAACAGCTATTTAAAACCAAGAAATCAGAAAGGCCATAAACTCATATCAGAAGACAGTCCTGCTTATCAAAGAACAGTTGAAAGTGGTATACACATTTCATAAATACGTAAATATCCCATAACTATATTAATAATAGTGATCATTAGTTAGGCTGTTAAATAGGTCAACTTGACCAGGTCATGAGGTGCCCAGATCACTGGCTAAATGTTATTTCTGAGGGTGTCTGTAAAAGTGTTTCTGGAAGAGATTAGCAGTTGAACTAGTGGGCTGAGTAAAGCAGATTGCCCTCCCTGTTGTGTGTGGGCCTCATCCAACCCACTGAGGGCCTGAATAGAACAAAAATGCCGAGGAAAGTTGAATTCTCTGTCTCTCTCTCTCTCTCTCTGCCTGAAGGTTTGAGCTGGGACATCAGTCTTCTCCCGCCCTTGAACTGGAACTTATACCATTGTTGTTCCTGATTCTCAGGCCTGTGGACTCAGACTGGAACTACACCGCCAGCCTTCCTGAGTCTCCAGCTTGCAGACGGAAGATCATGGCACTCCTATGTCTCCTAGTGGTTCTGTTTCTCTGGAGAACGCTGATTAACACAATCATATTTACATACTTCTCCTTTATCAATCTGTGTCTCAGCTTTATCAATAAAGGCAGAGCTGGAGACAAGGTCTTGTACATAGATACTTAATTTGGGAGGTACCAGGAGTGAGAGAGCAGGCAGAGGTCATGAGTAATACTGTCCTTCTCATGGAGAGGCAGCCTTCCTTTGATCCTCATTGATCAGACTGGCCAGGCGGCTCTGTCAGGTGCCAGGCACCCCCAGGAAACCACTGCTTGTCTGTCCTCACTCCTCCTTGTACATGGCCTGAAAATTGGCTCAGAGAACTTATGCAATTCACCAGAGATAGACTCAAGTTGGCCTGGCAGAAGAGGCATTGAAAAACAGGCTGACACATGTTCTGGTTCCTTTCACATCAGATTTTATTCTTCCCTTTACTCACTTATTCTTTCAATAAAAAATGCATCAATATCTACCATGTCTTAATAATGATAGCAACATTTATTGAGCGCTTACTATATGCCTGGTACTGTTACTGCTTTATAGGTATTATTTCATTTAATCCTCACAACAGTGTTATGAGGTAAGTGCTTTTAGTATCCCCCATTTTACAGATGAAGAACAAAACACAGAGAAGTTAAATAATGTGCTTGAGGCCACACAGTCAAGAAATGGTGGCGCTCAAATATGACTCGGGAGTTTGGGCTCCTTCCTAACTGCCAGATGTCAACTGTGTTTCAGCTGCTCTGCTTCCAGGTTTCAGGCTCGTGATGGGGCATAGGGAGAAAGAGAATGTACACCGGGAGACAGGTGGGTGCCATCCCAACCCAACACAGTAAGTCGGATGGAAGTGGGCACCCAGGTGCCATCGGAGCATGGAGGGGTACTCTCACCCCAGATGTTGGGGCCACTGAGCTGACTCTTGAATGACAGAAAGTGGAGATGGGGCGATGTAAGTTGGGGAGGAGTCCAGGCAGCAGAAATAACAGAAGAATACCACTGGGAACACCACAGAAGTGTAATGGTTTCAAATTTCAGTACACGCGCTCAGGTGGCAAACCATGCCATTGCCTTTTTCCTTTGGGACCTTAAAGTCTATTAGGATCCCCCATTCTCTAGGTGTCAGAAATAATTTCCTTCAATTCAGAGGCTGAGTCCACCCTGGCCCTGGGACCGTGTCCTCAACTGGGGGCTTCTGTGGAGCCATGGTATGTATCTGCATGGAGGACAAAGGTGGAGAAACCATCGTTACTCATCATCAGTCCACATGTTTCTGCTGACACTGCCCACAAGGGGTCCTTGACACAGAATACCGACTTGCTTAGTAAGCCTGTCTTATCTCCTGCTTCCTTGACCTTCTGGCTTCCTTCAGTGATGGCTCTCTCTCTGCTCTCCTTCACTGACAAGCTTCTCCAAAGACTCTCATCACCATGTCTACACTTCTTCCCCTCCCAGTCTTCATTCACTATTCAACACACGGTGATGTGTATTCTGTTCGTACAACACACCCAAAATGTTCTGCTAAGATCGCCACTGGGCTCCACGTTGCTAAATCCAATAGATGTTCTTCTCTTCATCTTAGCTGATTTCCTGGCTATATTCAACTTTCATGACCTGACACTTTCCTACTTTTCTTTCTACAACGTTGACCACCTCCAAAAGTCATCCCTGATTTTTCTCTCATCTCCTTGATTTTACCTCTCCCCAAACATTTAATCTATCAACAAGTTCTATCAATTGTATTGTCAAAAATTACACATCAAGTCTATCCACTTCTCTGCACTTCCGCTGCTAACACAGTGGCATATGCTACAATTCTCTCTCCCCTGGATGAGTGAAACAGCCTCTTCACTCATCTCTCTGCTTCCACACTTGCCTCCAACAATCCAGTCTCTGCACAGTAGACGTGGCATCCTCAGTTCTGTGCAACATCTCATCATGTCTGGCTCCAGGAAAATTCAGTTCTGTTTTTCTTATGAAAATCTTTGGTTTTGTAAGATATCCTTGATGTTTTCTGGCATATAGTTTTATTTATCTTCATTTTTACTGTCAAAAGACACATATAATCACACACACGCAGAAACTCTCATTAAGGGCCTATTACTTGTAAATCATTAGCTTGATATAGTGAGACATAAAAAGTAACCTCATTCTTTTAAAAAGTAACTTGATAACAGGGACTCTGGCTTAAGGAGCTCATGAATTGGTTGGAGAAAAAAATAAAACAATGAAAATGTAAGCAAAGAGAAAAAGGTGTAAACAACAGTCCACCATAAAATATCATCACAAGATGGCACAAGATTAGTTGCCAAATTAAATTTGAACAAATTATTTGCTACAGAAATTCACAGGAAGGAAAATACTGGAAGCTGGACTGGAAAGAAAAAAATTCAGGGAAGACAGAAAATAAATTTGAATTGGCCCCTGAAGAATGAGTAGGATTTATAAAAGCACAAAGAATTAAAAAGTCATAAAAGCTCAAGTAAACTAGTTTTGCTAAAGAAGAAAGTATGGTTTACTGAGTCATCAGAAAGAAGGCTCACAACAGAATGAGGTCACTCAGCGAGGACCACGAATGCCAGGGTGAGAAGTCTGACTGATTTTATAGGCAATGAGAGCCACTTAAGCATTCGATGTAGGGCTTCCCATGATCAATGTGGTACTTTAGGAAGATTATTCTGGCATAGTGTGAGACTGAAGGATGAGAGGAAGCTGTCACTAATCCACTCAGCCTCCCTATAGGGAGCTCTCATTTTTTTTTACATAAGTTTTGTGAACAGTTATCCTCCAACAACAGTTTCTGGATGAGCATCTCCAGGATGGTCATGGCTGCACATATCTTGTTTAATTGGAAGAGACCACAGATAACTAAATCACAGGCTGACACATTTATGATGAGACTGAAGAAGACAAGTCTTTACTCAGCCTGTGTCCACTGGGAAAGCAGGAGGTGCCCTCCACTCTGCTCCCCCCTCCCTTACATCCAGACAAAACACCAGCATCTCCAGGCCACCTCCCTTTGTTCCAGTCAGGTTCATCTGATGCTGTTCCTTACCTTCTCCTTATATCTGACGTCACTGCTCATGCTATTAGGTCCTAAGACTTTGGGACTTCAGCTCCTTTGGCCTTGCCTTTCTTTGGCTATGACAGCAATGGTCATCTCTTTACAGCTGAGACAAAGACCGATTATTTGCATCTTGGTCTCTCCTCTTTACCTTTTAAGGCTTCATCCTCTGGGGCAGATGCTACAGAAAGAAGAATGCCAAAATGCTTTTGCTATGTGATGACAATAAGTTATTTCTACTCTTCAAAGCCCTGTAGATCTATGGGCAGGTCTGTGCATTCCGTAGAACAATATCTTGAGAATGAAGCTCAAAATGCACTCACTCCCATTCTGTGCCAGGCATAAAATATACCCGCCAGCAGAAAACTAGGGGATTGCAACTCCAACACTTCAGTCTCAGACTTACCTTTAGTTTATTAAACACTTTAAAGGATATAACAGTTAATGATGTATCTTCCTGCTCAAATATTATCAATATCTCCTAATATTTCCAAATAAAATCCTTTGGGAGGAAAGAAACTAATACTTTAGGGGATGTCTTAAGTACCAGGCCCTCTTCTAAGCAGTTTTCATACATTATTTATTTCATCTTCTAAACAACACTTTTAGGTGGGTACTATCCCCGTTTTACTGAGGAGGAAACTAATGTTGAAGAAGGTTAAGTAATTTGGCCAAGGTAACACAGAATGTAAGGAGTGGATTCAACCTAGCCCCATCTTCACTGTACCACCCGGCCCACTCTGCCTTCACATGGCATTCAGGCTCCGAAGAGTGTGGCCCCAAACTGCCTCTCCAATCTAGCACACATTTTCCCGTCTTTTATTTTGTTATATATAAATCACAGTTGTTTGTCCAATCTAATTTCATGATTTCAAAAACATAACATCATAGAAAACCAACCAGCAGCAGTTGCTAAGCTGAAATACACATACTTGACAACCTAGCAATTCTACTCCTAGGTAAATACCAAGAGAAACATGCACATATGTTCATCAAAGACAGGTACAGTACTCAGAGCAGCACTACTCACACGAGTCAAAAACAAAAACATGGGCATAACCCAAATATCTATCTACAACAGAAGGGACAGATATTTCTACAAGGAAAATACAAATAGCAATGAGAACAAACCGTAGCCATACACACGTATGAATCTCACAAACATAATGCTGTGTGAAAGAAGCCGGGCACGAAAAAGTATATGCTCTATGATTCCATTTATATGAAGTTCAGAAACAGGCAAAACTTATCTGTCCCACTGGAAGCTGGGACAGAGGTCATCTGCCCCCAGGTGGAGGGGAGCAGATATGACTGAAGAGAGATGACGCCTCAGCACAAATCAAGGTGGTTGCACCAAACTATATTAGAGTCATCGTAGTCTTCACAGGCATGACCTCACGCTGGGAAAAAAAAAAAAAAAAGCCAGTTTTACTAAAGAACATTCTTTTTTTGTTGTGAGGAAGATCAGCCCTGGGCTAACATCCGTGCCCATCTTCCTCTGCTTTATATGGGATGCTGCCACAGCATGGCTCGACAAGCAGTGCGTCGGTGCGTGTCAGGATCCAAACTGGCGAACCCTGGGCCGCCCCAGCGGAGCGCGCTCACTTAACCGCTTGCGCCTGGGGCCGGCCCCTAAAGAACGTTCTTGATGGAGCAGTAATATTATTTTTTTAAAAATTTTATTTATTTTTCCCCCAAAGCCCCAGTAGATAGTTGTATGTCATAGCTGCACATCCTTCTAGTTGCTGTATGTGGGACGCGGCCTCAGCATGGCCGGAGAAGCGGTGCCTCAGTGCGCGCCCGGGATCTGAACCCGGGCCGCCAGCAGCGGAGCACGCGCACTTAACCGCTATGCTACGGGGCCGGCCCGTATGTTATTAACTTTATTAAATCTTGACCTTGAATATACCTCTTTTTAATATTTTGATATAATACGTAGTATGTGATGAAATGGGAAGTAGGCGGGAAGCACTTCTGTTACGCACTGAAGGACAATGGCTGTCTTGAGGAGAAGCACTTGTGTGACAATCTGAGCTGACCTAGCCACTCTTGATAGAACGTCATTTTTACTTAAAAGAACGACTGACACACTGAGGTTATTCAGTTTTGGGTATTTGGCACACATTTTCTCAAAAATTACCTCCAAGAGCCTATCACTTCAAGGAAAACAACTGACAGTATTTGTTGACAATGACAAAATTCAAGCTCTCAGCCAAAATTATGGAAAACTTACACTTGATACAAAGAGCTTGACAGTTTTCCACTATGTAAGACTTTTCTGATAGGTCGGGGGCAGTGTTAAGCACTGTATGGTATTTTGTTTTGTTTTTTTTTCGTATAATGAAATGTGTCAACACTTGGAAGATCTGCAGAACTCAATGAGCAGAGGTC
The DNA here is from genome assembly GCF_020826845.1 of Diceros bicornis minor. Classification (NCBI taxonomy): domain Eukaryota; kingdom Metazoa; phylum Chordata; class Mammalia; order Perissodactyla; family Rhinocerotidae; genus Diceros; species Diceros bicornis. The sequence goes on along the minus strand of NW_026690864.1, from coordinate 385,183 downwards.
TAGAATAGTAAATCCTTAGAGACGGAACAGTGGTTGCTTGGGGCTGGGTCAAGTGATGGAGCAGGATTGGGGAGAGATGCTAATGTGCTCGGGGTTTCATTTTGCGGTGTTGAAAATGTTCTAAAATTAGACTGTAGTGATGGTTATAAAACTGTAAATATACTAAAAACTACTGCACTGTGTACTTTAAGTGGGTGAATCGTATGGTATGTGACATATATCTCAAAAAAGTTATAAAATAAAAACTCTACCACCGTAATAACATTGTAACATCTGGAGTTTATTTTAAAAAAAACAGGTTGTCAACCCAAAGGCCATGGTTTGCTGACCCCTGTTTTATTGTACAATGTACCATCATCTTTGAGTTTATCATTCTAGAACATCTCTGGTGTCCAGTATTTCAAAGTCTATCTTTAATCTACTATTTTTTTATTCTCCCAACATGCCCTCCTTTTATCTGCGCATCAAAAAAATGTTCTTTAAAGTGAGAATTGCCTCTATTATTAAAACAAGCTTACTTCTAACCAACACTCCACAATCAACACACACAACAACAATAAAAGATATCAGCTGAGGCTACAGTCATCTGAAGACTTGATTGAGGCTGAAGGATCTGCTTCTAAAATCACTCATGTGGCTGTTGGCACGAGGCCTCGGTTCTTCACCTCAAGGATTTCTCCATCTGTTGCCTGAGTTTCCTCATGACATGTCAGCTGACTTCCTCCTGAGCAAGAAATCCAAGAGAGAGCAAGGAAGACACCTCAGTGCCTTTTCTGACCCAGTTTCTGAAATGTACAACATCACTTTCACTTTCTTCTATTTGTTAGGAGTGAGTAGTCAAGTTTTGCCCACACTCAAGGAGAGGGGAATTAGGCTCCACCTTTTGAAGGGAAGAATATCAAAGAATTTGTGGACATATCTTCAAACCACCATAGCCACCTTGGCAGTATACAAACAGGCTCTCATCTCCTCTGTGGGAAGGCAGAGAAACTGGGGACCAGGTCCAAGACTCAATGGTCAGAACAGCCAAACTCCAAAGAAGGATAAATTCCCAACAAAGGTAGGTCTGCTGTACCAAGGTCAGGGCCCGGTTGGGAAAAAGATGGATGGAGTTATCTAGATTGATGTCCCTGAAGATCCTGAATCCCCAGATTCCCCTGAACCCTCTGAGCCTCCAAAGGTAGCCCACTCCTTTCCATTATGCGCTGACCTCCTGTCTCCCACTTGCTTGGAGATGATGCAGAGGCTGCTTCCCCACAAGACAATGTTCACCCACCCACCTCCATCTCAGTGGGGTGTGGATATTCAGGATCTGCCCTTCCTGGCCACCAGGACTTTAATCCCTACAACTGTGATTTAATCTCAAAATTAGGATTAAGTCACAACATAACCCAGCTGCTGACACATTGAGGCTGACAAGGGAGCAAAGGGACTATGCCCCAGGGAGCTACAAAACCTACCCAGCATGGACTAGCATAAGTCAGGAGAGCGTGTGTGAGACTGGAGTCTAGGGTGCTTGATCAAGAGGACTGGAACATAAGTTGAATAAGGGAGAGTTGATCCATTTGCAAGCACCTTGAATCCTTTCCTAGGATCCAAGATTCAACACTCATCAAGAAAATGAATAGGCAAGCTACAGATTGGGGAAAATATTCTCAACACATGTATCTGACAAAAGACTTGTGTCAAGAATATATAAAGAACTTCTACAACTCAATAATAAACAGACAATCCAACTTTTTTAAAAGGACAAAAAACTTGAGTAGACAGTGAACATAGAAGAAATGGCCAGTGAACACATGAAAAAGTTCTCAACATCATAAGTCATCAGTAAAATGCAAATTAACCCCATAAGATACTTCCACACACCCATTAGGATGGTTAAAATGAAAAAGACCGACAACATCAAGTGTTGATGAAGATGAGAAACAACTGGAACTCTCATATTTTGGTGTGTAAAATGGTACAATCACTTTAAAAAACTGTTAGGCAGTTTCTTAACTGAAACCCAGCAATTCCACTCCTAGGTATACATCCAAGAGCAACAAAAATTTAGGTCCACAAAAAGCCTTGTACAAGAATGCTTGTAGGAGTTTCATTCACAATAGCGCCAAAATTGAAAACAGCTCAGGCGTCCATCAATAGAAGAGATAAACTGTGGTATGGTCATATAACAGAAAACTACTTTGCAATAAAATGGATTGAATTATTAATAATCATAATTTGCCTTTTTATTCATATATCACATAGTGATTAAATCTCAACCTCTTTGAATCCATTCCCTCATCCATAAAATGCAGCACCTTCCTTGCTCACTCTACAGGACTGTCATGAGGACCAAATTGGTTAAAGTTGGTGAAAGCTCTTGAACTATGTGCTTCACCTTGGAAATATGGTACAGTGGTATAGTCCTAGTTCTAGAATGCTTTAGACTTGCAGTCAAGGAGTTGTTATTTGTGCACTTATCTTACAGTCACATGTCATCATGCCTTGAGGGCAGTAACGTTTACAATTGGCTTTCTTTCACTGGTATTTTGCCTTATTTAAAAAAATATCTTCCCAACAATTTATCACAAATGGTCAAGCAGATTGCACACTAAACACCCAAATACCCACCACCCACATTCTACAATTGCTAACATTTTGCTATATTGCTTTCATCACTTATTTATGCAGATATCCTTCCATCAATCACTGCATGATGGGTCAGTTTATTTTTTATGGTATTTCCTTCTCTTCTCCCTTCTTGACCACATCCTTGATTCTTACCTCTTTGAAGCGTTTCTTTGGCAACCCTGCCTGAAAGAAAGATTTCCAATCTCTGGGAAATATAGTCATTTTACACTGATTATGTCTGCCATGTATGGTTACTATTTCATGTACTTACATCTTATTTCTCCACATCAGTGGTTCTGAACCAGGGGTGATTTGTACCCGCCAGGGGACATTTGGTGATATTTTGGTTTGTCATGACGTCAGGGTGAGGTTCTGGCATCTGGATACCAGGTTTGCTGCTAATCATTTTATAATAGACAAGGCAGTCCCCACAACAAAGAATGAACCAGCCCCAAATATCAATATTGCCAAAGTCAAGAAACCATGCACTAGATAAGTTATAAGTCCTCCAGCTTAGCAGCTGAAGGACAAGTGCCCATTGAAATACAGACCTGGAAAATACCCAAAAAGAATGTTAAATATGTGGTTAGACTGAGAGTGACCAGTTGCAATCTTTCCACCCATGATTTCATTATTCTAGGACACAAGTTACTTTATTCAATAACACTCTGTGGAAACTTCATGACTCCTGGCCTGTGTAGGTTCTGAAAGGGTCTTATTTTCATTGTGGTCCATGAATTTTTTTTGCAGAGACAACCCATTTTGAAACACATTCATCCAAGCAGATGCCTTGTGAGGAAGAGTGACTGGTGTGGGCTTACCCACAAACTGTGTCTCTACCCTCCGTTTCCGCTCTGTGGTTTGTTTCTGAGCCGCACCGTATGCTGCTGATTGAACACCCTGAAGACGCAGAGTTAGCACCACAGCTGTTTCTTCTTTGTTTCCGGCAGTTCCATAGGCAGTAACGTTTGCGAGGAGATCAAAAGAATTAGCTATCCCCTGCCATAAAATATAGAAAATGTCACTAAGAAAAATGGAAAGAGATGCCTGAAACTGAATATTCTGTGCCCAAGACCTTTCTCTAGAGATTTGGAACTAAAGAAACACCTTCCTTGGGGATGCTTGTCTTCCTACATATCGAGATGATAGGTGCATTGCAACAGAATGCTTGGGAAATCAACGCAATTGTTCAAACCTAGTAGGAAGTAACTGTTCTCCTGTTATCGGGTCGCTTCTCGAAAAACTATGGATGAATACAGCTCTGCCTTCCTGTCCCACATTCTGTCCTTTCTGTCATTATTTTTCATGTATGTGTTGCTTTTCTTGTTCACGGTCTCCCTGTTCTGCTGTCTGTTATTCTCTTACCGTAAATATCCATTGTTAACCAATTGAGTAAAACAACAACTATATTAAAAAATAGTATGGTATTTGGTATCAATAATCAATATGGTATTGATCAATATGGTAAAAGAATCTGGTGAAATATCAGAGACTTCATGTATTGGGCCAGAAAAGAACATCTGTTTTCACCTGTTTACCTACTGAATTAAGTCAAATACATATACGTCTGTGGGCTTCTAGACTGAGGAACTTTTAGGAGGTGGGTGGAAGGAGAGAGAAGCATAGTATTCTCAGTGCAGACTCACAGGCCCTCTTTTGGAAATAGTTTTAACTATTAAAATCTCTCCGAACCTCCCATTCTCCTAGCGATTTGGATACTTATTCTGTATGTGCTCCCTTTTCCTTCGAAAATGAACTAGGATTCCAGTGATCTGGCCTGGTAGCCAGATGATTGAGAGGAAACCCTGGGAGCCATTTGTGATGGTTCTCAACCACCCTTGTATATTAGAATCATTTGACAAGTTAAACTATATAGACAATAGGGCTCTAACCTCAGAGATTCTGATTCATCAGAGACCCAGGTATAAGTACATTTTGTACAGCCTTCCAAGTGTTTCTAATGTATGGTCAAGTTTGAGAATCACCAAGCATGGAAAGATATTAAAATATTAGAAAGGATTTCAAACCTTTAAAGCGAGTGTTGCATTCCCATTTCCACACCGATTTGAGAGCCTCACTAAGTCAGAGCAAATCCATTTATTGTTATTCTGATAATTTGTGAAAGTCAGCTAGTAAAACACACACTAGAATGGCGATTTGGACAATTTCTTTATACCACAGAGATCTGGGCTTCATAGAAATATGTGTATTTAACTTGGGCAGCCAAGACTTTAAGTGGCTGATAGTTATGTGACCATGATGTTGACTTAAAGCTAATTATGCATTTATAGATGGTTAGTACAATTTGCCAGTAGTTTTCTCAGGACAAGTCAATATGTAAAAGTCAAAATCAGTTACAAGAGATTTAGTATCTGAATTGACCACTTGAGATATTTTCTGACATTCAACACATTTAGTATTAAAGAAAGGCATGCTCAACTGAGATTCATAAAAAAAGGAAAATTTTTAATGCCATGACCTATGAGTTATTAAAAGATATAAAGCTGCATTAATTAAAAATGTTGTTCCTGTTAGGGAAATAAGAAAATAGGTGAAACGAAGAGAGCAGAGAGTGTAAGAACTAAATTCATGTGTGTGGGATGCCCAGCTCCAGGGCTGCAATAGGGCTAATGGTCACTTCCCCACCCAATTCACAAAAAAATTGCAAAATAGTACACAGAATTTCTATACACACCTCACCATGTTTTACTTATCACATTGCATTTTGAAAAGTAGCATTTTAAATTAGCGGGTATCTAACGAATAAATAGAGCAGGTACATTTAAGTTCGTATTTGGAAAAATATCTACCACACAACATATTGAAAAATGTTGCGAGAGTCTTAAGTATATTCTATGTCTGCCCCTTCTCATGCCCAGTCCACAAGATGATGACGGTATGAAACTCACCTGGACTTCACAGTCTCTGGAAAATTTATTTTTGCCAAGTTGAGAAGAATTAGGGTTGATTTCTAAGAATGAAAAATAGAAGAGAAGCTGGAGAGAGTTACTTCCTCAAGGTCAGGAACTATTTGACCTTACAAGATGAAAAAACGTCTCCCCATTTTTCTTCTCACATTCCTGTAGCATCAAGTATCTAAACGTGAGACAGGATCAAGTTTTCTAAAAAAAAAAAAAAATGTTTTGGAGACCCAGGGAAACAGAGTAGCATTAATGAAGAATGTTTACCTTCAAATGTTCCTGAATATTTCTCTCAAACTCCTTATACCATCTCTATAGACTATTCCCTATACTAGCCACGGTCCCTGTTTTATTATATAAAACAGTGTAACCTATCACCAGCATTGGTGGGCAATAATTCTTGACATGATTTTTATGGCGTGTCCCCTGCCACCTTTTTTGACTACTGTTGTAGGTTGGGCTAAGGCAGTGGTTCTCAAACTCTGGTGTGCATCAGCACTGCCTGGAGGGCTTGTTCAAACACGCTGCTGGGTCCCATCCACACAGATTTCAATTCAGTAGGTCTGGGCTGGGGCCTGAAAATTTGCATTCCTGACAAATTCCCAAACATTCCACTCTCCTGGCTGACACGGATGCTTCTGCTTCTGAAGCAAAGACAACTCTTACCCAACTTCATTAGTCTCTTCTCCTACCTGAAAGTGAAAATATCCAGTTATCAACTTGCACTCATTTCCTGACAGGACCATTTAAAGAAGAAACTTTTGCTTCCTTAGCTTTCCTCAAAGCCATGTGGCATAAGGCCAGACACTTCAATAAGCCCCTTCTAGCATCTTCTTACTGAGACACCGAAGCTTCCCAATGGGAGGTGCACTTTGCTGCAGCACATTAATAAACCTAACACTTTGGACGTCACATGCATTCCTGGTGGTCCGCAGGCACTGGGCTTTATCAATACTTACCCGTGCGTTCTTCCTCTTCATGTGTGAAGTTTGACTTTCCCTTACTTGGAGCCAAACCAGGTTGAGGGGTACGAAGGTAGCTTCCAATTGGATAGATCCAATAATTTTGGGGTGGTCAGTCAGTGGCATTCATCCTCATCTGTGGAATGGAGCGAACAGTTCATAATCAAACCAGCTGAATGTATACACTCCACCTATCCATTGGCAGTGGTGCCCAAGACGTTTCTGTGGACTGACAGCATCAGAAATATTTAGAGATAATTGTTGAAAATATAAATCCCAAAGTAAATCTCAGACCCAGTAAAACGAATTTCAGAGAAGTTGGGACTCAGAATCTGATGTTTTCAGAAAAACGCTGGGTGATTTCATTCAGCATACAGGTTTGGGAGCCACTGATAAGGACAGTTGGACTGAAGAGATAAGAGATTTTCCTAAGATATTAAGAGCTTAAAAATTATCAGAGTGTATATTCTTTGGGAGAATTCTTAGCAGTAACAGCCTGCTGTGCACAGAGGCAATAATTCTCCAGTATCATAGAGATAATCAAAATGGAAATAGAAGACTAACCTGTTCATACAATGTCCACATCTAGGACAGAGACTGGATAAATGGGAAAAGTCAACTGTTATGCTGTTACGATTCCCATTTGTTTCCTGGGTTTTAATTTGATAATGTGCACAAGCTTCTCTATCTGCTTAGTAACGTTTCCAACTATGGATGGCCTTGGGCTTTGATTGAAAACCCTGGTCTATTAGGCTGTTATTGCAGAATGAGTTAAGACTCTAAGGTGTGGACTACTTTCAACATTCACTGTTATTTTTTTAAAGCAACCAATAAAAGAGAAAAATCAATTGTAGGCCTGGTGTCACATTTCGGTTCTATGACCTGTTTTCTTCCTGGCATCTTTGCTCACTTCGGTAGGTTTTCTCTAGAATTTCACGTCATATTCTAAGGAACTGGTTCAATTTTGCTGCAACTAATTCTGTTCTGATTTTTGAAGGCTGTTACTCTATTTGGACTTACCGTTGCAATCTTCTTTGCCGTTTGTAAAATTCTCCCTTCCAGGACATGATATAAATCCTGTGTCAGTGGTAGATCCATAACCCTTTGTGATGTTATTGCACGTTGCATTTGGGGGACAAGTAGTGGAGACATTTGCACAGTCACAACAACCGTTAGAGTGGAGGAGAGGATAGGAACTCTCTTTAGACCCTGGGCTGCCTCAAGTCAACTTGAGTCTTGGTTACTTGAATCCTTTTATGTGCTGAGTGTGACACTCGGCAAGTGGTACTCACTTTGTAAACATTTGTTCAATGGATGATCAATGAACATGATTGGTGTTGCCAGCTTATGTTATTAGAAAAAAAAATTTTTCTTTCAGCAGGGACTCAAACTCTTTTGGAAAACATGGGAGCAATCCTCTTGAACTGTCCTACTCAAGGTGTGGTCTCTGGACCAGCAGCATCAGCATCACCCGGGAGCTTGTTACAAATGCAAATTTCCTGGCTCCACCCAAGCCCTACTGAATCTAAGTCTGGGTCCTGGGCTAGGAATCTGTTTGAACAAGCTCCCCAGGGGATGACGATGATGCTCAGGCTTGAGAACCTCTGCATCTCAGCTGCTTCTAGAATAAAAGAGTTCTCTCATGAAAACCCTAAGAATTTTTAATAAGACTTGATTTAGAATTTCTTGACCTTTATTTCATTCTTTTACATCAACTCAGTGAGGTGTCATGAGTCACCCTGTCACTATTTAAAGCCACGGTTTTCCATCAGCCAAAATTCCCAGGTTCATATTGGACTTCTTAAACCTCAGATTGTTTTCAACACCAGTTCTATTTCTAGTTCTTCCTTCTTTATCACCTCACCAAACCTATTACTCATTTTCTCTCTCCTCATGAAGCTTTCTCTCTAATCCCCTCCATCTCCTCTCCTTTTCCCAAGATCCAAGTCCCTTTCATATCTTCTTATCCATTGTCCTATCTCACACCCTTTCTCCATCATCTCTGGAAGCAGATGGCTATGATTCAGGGGGCAGATTTATTTGTCTAAGATTTAATTTTTAAATTACTTTTAATTTCATTAGTTGTGATATTGAAACTTTTGTATTTAATCCAAATGAGATAAAATTATAAAGAAAGAGATTCATCCTCTAACATACGATAAAGTAAATAAAACTTTTTTAAAATGTGTGCCAAAACATGCAGCTAAATTGTTCACCTGGGAGATTATGTACTCATTTGAACAAAATCACTCCATATAATATCTTTTAATTCTTTTCTCTTCCTTTTATTTTCCTTTTTATTTTTCTGGTCTTCTTCCTTTTTTCCTCCCTCTTCACACCTATACATTTTGTCCTTGGACTTTATTACTGAGAAAGACAAGAAAATTCACCTCATTTTCACTTTTTCTTCCAAATAGTATTTTTGAAAAGAAATAAAAGACATACCATCTTCAACTGAAGAAGAAACAACACTTTGAATACCATTTTGTATGATTTCTGACATTTCACTTTGACCAACCACCTGGGGAAAGGATGAAATGATCTGAATCCATTGAGCCCCTATGTAAGCCCTGAGTCCTGAACTCACTAATGCATTGCTTCTGCAGGCCTCTGAAGAAGTGTTCTTCATTGCTGGTGTGCAATAGAGAAGTCATCTTATTTCCAACATTATGATCAGTGTTTGAGTTGGAGGAAATAGAAACAACACTTATTGTGCACTTATTCTGGCGAGTACTGAAATAGGCAGTTTACTGGAGTTATCTTACTTAATCATTGAAGCAGGCCTCTTCGTACAGTAACTCTTAAAGCCATTTTAGTGACCAGGAAAATGAGGTTCAAAGAAGGGAAGTCACTTGCCCCTGGTCTCCCAGCTGGTAGATTGCAGGACGGATAGAGTCTGGCATACTAGGGAAAAACCTTCATGGAGGCTATTACAGCACCATGTTTCAATGTGCACGTACATGATTGTGGACACACAACAGCAGTTGTAATGGGGTCTCATTTTAGGTTTTCCCAGGAGAAACTACTGATGGATAATTCTGGTCTTTAGATTCCATGTAATTTTCAAATTATGTACAAATATTTTGCACCCTCTTATCTTCCTTAACAGCTATAAATCCACATCCTTTCTGAATCTAAATCAGCTTCCATTTTAGCGAGTAATGGAATACTCAAATGCAAATATCATAGATTTACATTCCAATGAAAACCTATACATGCTCATTTGATTAAGGTGTTATTTTTAGGGAAAAAAAGAAGTATATTCAAGTAGACAAAAGAGCCATATATATTCTGCAAAATATTGCAAAAATGTTACCTACTGTAGCTGCCCCTCTATGGCCGCAGGAAGTGAGGAAACAGTGAGATTCCTCTCTTCCGGTTATAAAGAGTGAGTATCAGAAGCATTTGAAGGGTCATGATTTTTACATAATGGAAACAATGGACAAAATGCCATTTTGCATTATTTTGTAATAAAGTTATTTATTAATAAAGGAGTGAAGCAATCTGCCTTATCTCATTTTGCCATTAAGAATCTAGTTAAATGAAGCTTTGATTAAAATAACGCCTATCACTACTAAGCATTTATCACACATAAGGCATCCCACAAAATGTCATTCAGATGTTCTATTTATTTTATTGCATTTCCTCAAAATAGCCATATCATGTAAATATTATCATTCACATTTCAAGTTGAGGAAGAAGCAACCTAGAGAGGTTCTATATTCTCCCAAGGTCATCTCTTGGGATCTATGGGAGCAGAGGTTCAAACTCACGATTGTCTACCTGTAGATCAAATAACATTGGCCTCCATTCTCTGTGTGATATTCTCTTCATTACTTAAGAAGCTCACTTACCATCTCTATGCCACACTTTCTCCATCGGAAACAGGTTGAGGACAATGTTTGTCTTTCTTACCTCCAAATGGTTGTAGGATAATATAAAATCACACACAGGGACTGTGTTGAAAACCCAGTGCTGTAGAACTGCAAGAGGTACTAACCACTTCCTTCACCATCAACAAACCTTGGGTTGAACACTTTTGAATCTCAATGAAAGCAAGAAAGCAGTAGAGTCCTGAGAGAGAACAAAGATAATTTAGGTTAATAGCTGGCATCCACAAATGCCTTCTGGGTCTTGGAGTCGGCCTGGGGCTGACCTTTTTTGCCATCCTGCACATTGCAGAGTTCAGTACTGTCTCTTAGTTTCCGCCAAACCAGGTGCAGAAGTTCAATTAGGGAAATACAGTGTGCCACTGGCATAACTCCAAGATTTCCACTCTAGCCAACGGCCTTTCACATTTTTGATCGTGGAGAGACCATTATAAGAGTGGATAATTGGCCCTTGGGAATCAGATTCGATGTTTATTAAGGGACTGTTTCCTAGGAGTTTCATTCTTTAGAAAATAAAGTATTGCCAAAAAAAAAGCAAAACACGAAAGTTGGACAGAAACTCAAGAGTGAAACAGAGTCAACAATTAGAGGTGTATTCTTATTTAGTTGGGATTGTCATCAATGTCACATTTTAATGACACAGGATTTTAAGGTGCATGTAAGATTAAGACTGGTGGCTAGTACTTGTGAAGTCTCAATTTTATGATGCCATCTTTGCTATTATTATTTCCTTGACCTTTTCCCTCCCCTCACCTTTACCTCGACACAAACACATACACACACACGCAACCACCACCACCATCAACAACAGGGGCACATGGATGACACAGGATGGATAAGGCGATGCTGCAGCTTAGCAGACTAAAAGAAGATGAGATGATAACAGTGATCTGAAGACAACTGTCTTTTAGGTTCAGCAGTTTATCTGCAGGCTTGAACTGCACGTTAGATCATTTTCTGTTTGGAGAGGGAATAAGCTGTTTAAGCCCTTACCGCAGAAAAGCAGCACTCCTCTTGTAGCCAGAGATTTGAGCGCTGTTTCCTGACAAAAGTCAGAGACACACCTGATCCCTTATTTCTCCCACCTGTTTCATAGAATCTTCAGCGATGATGGTCTAGTCATGTAAAACAATACACAATTTTCCTTATTACCAAAATTGCATGATCATTTTAGCAGAAAATCAGGTAAGCAAAGAGAAAAAAAATGAAAACTGAGTCAACTGTAAGTTCATCTTTCAAAGATATTCCCTATTAACATTTTGGTGCTTTGTCTTCCAGCCAATTTCCTCTTATGTAGATAAACATAAAAATTTCATTTCACAACGTTGGTATCCTATAATAGCTAAACTTAGTTTTTGCTCAAAAATAGACTCCGATTTGATTTTTAATGTCTAGAGTACTTAATTTGAATTTATTATAATAGCTTTAACCAGCATCCTATCAACAGACACTTAAGAGTTTGGAAAATTTTCAATATTATAAATCAGCTTACATGGAAGGTCTTCTTTGGTTCATCATGAATTGGACAAGGTCCCATTTTTCTCAGACATCAGTGGGGAAGGGCAAGTTGGACCTGATTCCAATAACCTTGTGATGGCCTTTTCCCCGGTTAAGGACTCTTGAATCACAAATATCTCCAAAATTTCCAGCATAATAGTTAGAGCTCCGCATACCACTATCTCTGTCTCCTCAAACAGCCCAACATCTTCACCAGCTCCTGTGGCCCCAGAAAAACCACAGTGACACCAGGGACCTCTGCTACAGCAACCAGTTTTTCTGGAAACCACTCCAACCTGGAAGGAAGAGAATAAATCCCCCTTTTTCTGCCTCTGTTTTATGTTTCCTGTGTGACATGAGCTCTGCCATTTATACTTGTATGACTTTCCAGGGCTGCTGTAACAAAATAGCACAAAGTGGGTGACTTAAAACAAAAGAAATTCAATCTCTCCCAGTTCTGAGGCCTAGAAATCTGATATCAAAGTAGCAGCAGGCCCTTCCTTGACTCCCCCAGCTTGCAGTGGTGGCCGCTAATCATTGGTGTTCATTGGCTGCAGCTGCAACAGTCCAATCTCTGCCTCTGTCATGAAATGCTGTTTCCTCTCCAACCAGTCATATTGGATTAGAGTCCACACTAATGACCTCATCTTAACTTGATCACATCTGCAAAGACCCTCTTTCCAAATAAGGTCACATTCACAGCTTCCAGGGATTAGAACATCAACATATCTTTTGGGAGACACAATTCAACCCATAGCAATAGCCTTGCTCCAAGTCAGGAGAGGTGGGTTTGAGTGTGGGAGACAATAAGTTTATGAGGTGGTTGCAAAACCTAGAAGACTCTGCCTCAGCCAGAGTCTTGTGTGTGTGTGTAGTTGTGCATCTTGCAATTCCCAAGTCAGTAGCCATGTAAGCCTTTCATTTTTTTATCTTAATATATTTTATTTAACCCAACATCTCCAAAGAATTATCATCTCAACATGTAGTTAATATATAATTATCATTGAGGTATTATACATTCATATTTTTATATAAAAGCTTTGAAACCCATTGTGTATTTTACACTTACAGCACATCTCAATTTGGACTAGCCCCATTTTAAATGCTCAATGGTGACATGCAGCTAGAGTCTACCAGATAGGAAAATATGGTTTAAAAAAATAGATTTTATTTCTTATAACGTTTTACAGTTATAGGTTTATCGTTTTAGGTTTACAGAAAAATTAAGTGGAAATTATAGAGAGTTCCTATATATACCCTAATCCCCCCCAACATAGTTTCCCTATTATTAACATCTCATTAGTAATCTATATAACTTATATAACATTATTACTGTAACATTATTAACTACAAATTATTAACTTTAGTGTGGTACATTTGTTATAATTCCCGAACCAGTCCAGATACCTTATAATTAATGAAAGTCCATAGTTGGAATTAGGGTCACTCTTTGTGTTGTACATTCTACGGGTTTTGACAAATGCATAGTAATATGTATCCGCCATTACAGAATCATATAAAACTATGGTTTCACTGCCCTAAAATCCCCTTTGCTCCAGGGCCATAGAGGTGTGTAAGTGTGACCTTTGTCTTAGTCATAGATGTTTGGGGTGATGGGGAATACAGGGGCTCCTTCCAGTTAGTATCCTCTGCTTTAGGGTGAGGAAAGGGAGGAATTTCTCACAACAGCATTAATAATGGAGGAAACCAATGTTGAGGGTGCAGAAGTGGATCATCACAACATATTGATCCCGGAATTAACATGGTTAAAAGAACTGAGGAAAAGGAAAGGAGGTCAATTTTTAGAAAATCAAAATGCAACTTTATTTCTGCATTGATCTTGAGTTACTGATTTGGAATCTTATAAATTCAGCATGACTATTGATTCCCCAGGCAGGGACTCATGGGTTTGTGGTGTTTCTGCACTCATGATTGGTGTGCAGCCATGCATGGGTCACACACAGAATGTTCTGTGGCTGCCCTGGGCCCTGGGTGTGTGAGTCTGTCCCTCCCTATCTTGCACTTTGGAGGCATTGATGCTGGATTGTTCTTGTCTGAGCCCTGAGTGACATGGGCCCTGTCTGTCACCTTCACCTTACACCTGACATCGCCTCCTCTGATGCAGTTCATTTGCATCACTGCAGAGGTTGTTGATGCAAATGGCTTGTTGACTCAGGCTTGGGACCTAATCTAGCCAAGAGCAGATGGTCCCTGGAACCTTGTTATCAATGGACATGGATGAAATCATAGTGCTTAGGGCTGCCAAATAAAGTTTAGGAATACCAAATAAAGGAAATGTGCATACCTCACTAAGACTCTATACACTCGTCCTTGGAGATTACATCCTGTGAGAGATGCATAAACACAGTCTCCTCCTTTCTTCCTTTTCAGGCACCTGAGAATGGCATCAAAGTAGACATGGTTTCATGTCTCCCCATCCCACACAGCCTTACCTGTGGAAATTTGTACAGTTCCAGCAGTGTTCCAATCTGGGCAGAAATTGCACATGTTGTTCCAGTAAGGGCTGCTAGAGACTTGCTCTCTCTCCCACAGGTGTAATTTGGGATGTCGTTGCCCAGCCCTGAGAGCCAAGTGAGTGAACTCTCCAGTGTCCTCTGTTCATAGTGCAGGGCATTATAGAGCTCAACTCCCAAAGATATGTTGGGTAAAAAATGGTGGTTTCTGTTGATTTCCTCAATGGCAAAAACCAAGGCCACAACATACTTATAGTTCTTGTCCTGAAACCTGCTGTGACGGATGGGGCTCCTTAGGGAAAAGACTCAAACCACAATTATCTTCAAATCCAATGTAATCACTTAATTAAGGAAGAATGCCAAGCCAACTCATTCCATCTGTGGCAACAGCTCTCCTGAAGCCTTAGAATTTATAGCTAAATCAAGTAATATCACCTGGGCTCTGGAACATCCTTACTGAATTCCACACACATGGAGAAAAGTGATGAAGTTTATGAGAAAAGTTTAATGAATGGAAAAGCAGATCACATTCAGAGTGCGTTTTGTAAATGGTTCTTTGGTTCAGGATCCAAAATGCTTGTTCATTTGAACACATCATCAAATGCTTCAGAGAACAGCAATAATATCAACATGAGATTGGAGATAGCCCTGGGGAGGAAGAGTAATTACAACTGAAGGCTCTGGGACAAGCAGAGAAGCACGGCATCTGTGGGTTGAGAATGGTGCAGCAGAAGGCTGGCAATCAAACTGCCTAAATTTCTGCCCCATGAAACTCGTGTATCTGCCACTGTCAACAACCAGGCAGCTAGGAAGAGCTTCAGAGTTCCCATGAAGAAGGAATCACCGTAAAGCAGGAACATCTGGGAGAAGTTTGAAGGAATTAAAACTGAAAACACTTAGGAGTCTAAGAGACACAGCCTTGTACAGTTTAAAAATTGAAAATGTGATTACCAAAACTGACTGAAAAGAAAATAAAGAGAGAATATTATACAAATGTGGCCATGTGGTTTCAAGAGAACATTTGAGAAAAAAATTCCAAATATCCACCAGGCCTGGAAGAATTTACGTGGGGCGTTGCCTGCACGCCAATTTGGCCAGGAACAAGGTCTCCTGAGCTGGTGTGAATGGAGAGCAGAGGGCGAAAAGCAAAGCATTTAGCCTTTCGTCCTGCAATGAGAAAAAGCTCTCCCTCCAGCATCCAGGTGCCTGAAGCTGCGGGGACACATGAGTTGAGCTTGACTTCTGCCCCCAGGAGACTCACCCCAGACCTTCCCTGACAACACACCTGCCATTATAAATAACATGTCAATACATTTGAACATTTAGATGAAATTCACAAATTGCCAGGAAAATGAAAGTTAGCAAAACTTTCTCAAGAAGAAATGAGAAATCTGAATAGTCCCATATCTAAAGAAGAAACTGAATCCATAGTTTAAAACATTCCCACATTTCATCGTGGCCAACACCGCTGCCGGCAAATTCCACCAAACATTCAGGAGAGAAATAATACACATTGACTCTAGCTCTTCCACAGAACAGGAAAAATGGGAAAACTTTTTGATTTATTTTATGAGAATAGCTTAACTTTGCTACAAAAATCTTACAAGGTCATTACAGGAAAGGAAATTTACAAGCCTCTTTTTTTCTGGAACTAAACTCATGTATTCCTAAAAAAAATTAACCTTCCAAATCCAGCTACATATTTGAAGCAGGCCACATCATGACCAAATTTGCTTTAAGCATTGCCATTCAGTGTGCTACTTCCTGAAAAAGGAGAAAAAATAATCTGGGTAACTGCGGTTATTATCTATTATATATATCATGTATAATCTACTATAAACAGAACTGGTCATGTTCTGTTTGTTGGCCTGGGTGGTGTTAACACATGTGTACACTTTTTGATAACTTATCAATCTTTACACTTGGATTTGTGCTCTATTCTGATTGTATGTCATATTTCAACAAATATGTTTATTAAAAAGAGAAAATGAAAGCACAACAATGAATGAAAAACACAACAGTTATCCAATTGAGAAGTGCCCAGAGGACTAACCAGAAAGTTTGGGGAAAACAAACCGAAACAGACCTAACAAGTTAAAATGCAGAGTTATTTAGAGTCAATACAAACCGGAAATTTACCTTATTGAAGGTGAAATTGTAGAGATATACACATGTGCATGTGAGTATTCTATCATGTATACATACATGTATGTGATATACATAGGTACATGCATTATATATATGTGTGTTTGTGGACACACACGCACATATGCTTCTCTCTCTATATAGAACTTATAGGGGGTATATATATGTGTGTGTGTGTATCTATACATATACATACGGCTGCTCTGGAGAGGGAGGGAGGGACAGATGTTTACTGACCACCTACAAGGTTTCTCAAACTTAATTTTTCCAACATTTGAAATGTCATTTTTTTAAAATTAATATATGTTTCAATAATACATTTGTATTTTAATGTGTTATACCAGTATAATCCCAGCATTTTTAATTTGTTCATTAATGGCAGAATTCTCCAGCTTGTATGCATTCTCTTGATGCTGTGATGTAATAGGATGGGCGCTGACAGCCTGCCTTTTGTATTCCACAAACCTCAAGTTTGTGGTCTCTCTCTGGCCTGCGGATTTGGACCAAGTTTCTGCATGTGCTCACTAGCTGTTCTCCAAAATTCACTCTAACCACCACTGTTGGGAGCATACACAAGGAAGAAGCCCTAGGGTGGAGGTGTGTGTATGTGAGGCACGCAGAGCACTGGGGGTGCCTAAGGGCCAGCTGGGGAGATCCATGGGTGAGGCATACCCCACAAGTCATGGGAGACTTCTTGATGGAGTGCTCAGTGCAGTTACAGGATCCACATCCTTTAAAGCCCTCTAAGAGTACCTATCTGCCAATGCCCCCAAACTCTTCAACCCATCCACACTCATATTTTTGTGCTCCAACAGAGGGCTGGAACTTTTCTTCTTGAAACCTGTACTTCCACAAAGGCCCTCTCCTCTGTGTGTCATGATCTAAGACAGTGTTTTCAGGGGTTTCCATGCAGCAGCTGAAAGGAGCTTGAGCTGGTTAACGGGCCACTGCAGGGTCCAGAGCTGGGACCGAGGTCTGTCTGCCTATTACCAGATGCATGGCTGGGTGAGACTCCCTCTGGGTCCCTTGGCATATGGTGCTGGATCCCACTTCTCCCACAAAGGCACTTTTGTCTATGGATGGATGCCAAAGCATTGTTAGTGCAGGAGTAGAAAAACAGGAGGTGTCTTATTCCACCATGACGCTGATATCACTCTCCTTTTAATTATAGAGATTTCAATTTGACTCAGTTTTTCAGGAGCCTGCTATTTGCCTACAATTCTCTACAACCTCAGACTCTCCCAGACCCACTCTATGAAGGACATAGAAAGAATGTTCTCAGATCTACTTAGAAGGGCCAGGCAAATAAAAGCCAACAAATTGGTTCTGGTCATTCTGCTGGGAACAGAGGGCAGTGGACGTCTCATACATTCTGGTTTGGAAGCAAGAATTCTTGTTCTCTGTGGATGAAGAAACAACAAGAAAAGAGAGCCTGTGGTAGGTAAATACATGCTTGATTCATCTGAAAAGTTCATGTCCTCCCCTTCAACTTGAAGGTTAGTGTAGGGAGAGAGCACGGGTAGTTTCCACTGTTCACCTTCTCCCTTAATATTCAGAACAGAGAATCAGTTTTATTTTGGGTGGCAATTCAACAAACTGAAAGATAAAGTTCCTAACCCTTCTTGCAGATAAGAGTGACCAGACCAAATTCAGGCCAATGATGTGTGACAAGAAGTATGGAGTGGGGGTTTGTGGAGGCTGCACAGATGGAACTGACATAGATGGGAGGTTCAGCATTAGACACGTGACACCAATCCACAGGTGTTGTAGGTATTATCTCATATACACCTGACGATGTTCCTAGAAAGCTGTTTTTAGCACCATCCCCATTGTGCAAGTTGGGAGACTGGGGAGATCTTGAGAGGCACAGTGGCTTTTCCAGGACACAGAACTGGTAGGATAAAAGAGGTGTGACTTCAGCTCTGTCTCCTCAAAGCTGGCCACTGGTTCCACTCCCAAGGAGCTGTGGGGAGGGTGGTGATGGATATTTGTGTACAGTGACGCAGATGACATGGGCAAGGAGGGAGAGTAGCCAACAGCCTAGCGGGGGCTTTGGGTGGGTCTGATTGAAGGAAGGGGCCAAGTAATAGAACCTTGAAGAAGTGACCTCACTTCCTTGGTGACAGCCCCCAACAGAACTTAGAACTCTGGTTACCAGGCACCCACACTGTAACCACAGCCTCCTGTCCAGTTCATTTGAGTGGAGACACTCGACACAGCAGGATGTTCTCGTGTTGTCCCGTGACTTTCCGAGGCTCTGGCCCCCGGAAAGCCAAGAATGAGAGCATATTAAGTGGCTTTAGACATTGGCTCAGCCCTCACTTCGAATGTCTGTGGCCTTTTGGCAGGAGGAACCATCAGGTAACAGCATAGCCCAGGGCAGGCCACTCTAAGTCAGGCCACAAGTGTGATCCCAAATGGACAGCCCCACACCCCTTGACCCTCATTGTGTGTGTGTGTGTGTGTGTGTGTGTGTATGTGGGAGGTGGAGTTAGAGAAGTTAGTATGAGGAGGAACCACCCTGAGCAGGAGCAGGTAGCTAAATGGTGGAGATCTGGTTGTGTGTCATGTTCACACTGAAGATCTTGGCCGCAGGAGAGGATGGTGAGTGCTGGGGACCAAGCTCTTCTACCCACATGTGAATCCCAGGCCATCGAGGTGTTCACATTCCTTCCCTGATGGAGACTATGCAGATGCCCCTCTGTGCCTGAACTGTGGTGGGGTTTCCCTCTGTGGCGAAGTCCAGGCAGGCCCCTGATGCCTCCTGGCCTGACTTCTGGGCACTATCACTGCAGAGCTGCACCCAAGTGATGGTTGAGGAGCTGGTAGATGGTTTCCAGTTCGCCATCTCCCTGGAGAGGACACAGGTGCACCAGTCCCTCACTGAAGAGGGCTGGTCTGAGGTGAGTGTGGGTGCAGAGGGGTCTTCATACCCAGGACTCTGAGATGACCAAGGCACTACTAGAATGCAGACTCAAATCTGAGTCTCCCCTGGAACCCCCCAGGGTTTTCTCATTAGAGTGCTCCACAGTCCCACTCCCAAAGGAATCTGGACCTCCACTCCTTCCCACCAGCTACACAGGAGGGTAGAAAGTCACCTCAATCCTCCCGCTGGTTCACCATGATGTCATTGAGTGTATGTACCTCCTCTTCTCCCTCAGTGTGAGGATGAGTCCACCGTGAATTTAAATGAGGCCTGCAGGATGCGGGCCCTCCAGACAGGCATGATGGAGAAGCTGACAGAGTCCATCGCACCAGCTTTCCTGAGGAGGAACATCTCTAGCTTCACCACCTTCATGGTCAACTACTCGGCCTTAGACACATCCCACCAAGTCAAGGACCAGCTGTTTACTAGGTGAGTGGCCACTCCCACCTCAGCACAGTGGTGACTCTGCCCCCTGCCAGCTATGTGTCCTGGGAGTGTCACCAAATCTCTCTGAGCCTCAGTTTGCTCCTAGAAAAGTAGGGTGGGAAAGGATAAATTTCATGGGGATCTTGTAGGAACTCATGGGATCAGCCATGGCGGGTGCTTACCTGGTGCCTGGCTCTGCAGAGAGGGCTGTGGACGTGCTGTGGTTGTCATGGTGTTTATTTCTCTCTTCCCCGTCAAAAGTAGTCTGCCTCTCCCATCTCTGAGATGCGGCCTTTCTGAGTTTGGAAAAGCACATGGAAACCACCCTGTCAAGGAGTTGGAGATTCCATTCAGCTGGTCCTGGTCCTTTTCCTTGGATTAGCCAGTCAGGGATCTCTGGGGCAGCAGAGAGGCCCTAGGCCCACTCAGGTGTCTGGGATGGTTCTGGGTGGACTACATTTATTCAACCATGTAGATTAAGCACCTACTGCATGCAGGACATTTGGAGACAGTAAACTCAGTGAATGAAGGAGACACAATGAGTGGCCTCAATTTCCGTCTGAGAGTCAGACATTGACATTAGACATCATTCGCAGGTCTTGTCATCCACCGTCGATCCCAAGGGATGCCCTCATAGCCTCCTTTACATCTGGAGGCATCTCCCCTTATTCCAGCCAGGAGGGCAGAGCGCAGGACCACCTAAAAAAGTGAGTGGTCTTTGGGTGCAGAAGGACGGCCTCCTGTCTCTAAAGAACAAGCTGTGGGGGGAGAGATGGAGGCTGTGGCTGAGGGGAGCCTGTCAGAAGCCGCATCTCACGCATCTTTTGATTCCCATGGGAAGGCAGAGGCCCGGTGGCTTCCAGTCCAGGAGGACAGGAGTCAAAGAGCTATGGATGGGTGCCAGGACCCCTGGGAACCAGAGGGGTGGCTGGGCTGAGTTCTCCCCTAGAAACCCATTCCCACCACAGACCCATTTGAATCTGCCTCCCCTTCTCCACATCTACCTCTTCTGACCACCGCCTCCAGGCCCAGAACAGGAGGTGTGTGAGCAACCTGGTCACAAATCTGTCTCAGTGCTCAATCCAGTTGCACAAGTGCATGGAGGGCTGGGGTGGGCTGTGTCCCAGACCTTCAGGAGAAGAGTGTCAGTGGGAAGAGAGTCACAACAGACTCTGTGTCAACCTGCTGGATAAGCAGGCCTGCCACTGCCAGGACAGCCTCGTAGGGGTCAGGGCTGCCATGTGGCTCTCACCTGGATGGAGAGGGGCAGGCATAGGGTCCAGTCCCAAGCCAAGGTGTCTTGGGTGAGAAGTGTGGAGGGAAAGGCCAGGCCTCTGACTCTGTTGCCCAACTGCCTCCCCCAGTGCCATCTCTTCTCTGGTGGGAACCTGCCTGGACCCAGCGCAGGATTTCTGGGAGCTCCTGCACTATCCCTGCTTCAGCATGAAGCTGGCCTCTCTGCATCTCAGCTTGCCTGGCTCGGAGCTGCAGGGCCACGCCTACCTTCTCCAGGTCCAGCTGGAGCATCCACGGCCCATTGAGGCAGAGCTGGAAGGTGAGGCGACTGCAGTCTCGGATGACAATTTGCAGAGTGTTCGGAGGCCTGGTTCACTTCAAGGCAGTGGGGTCTTTCCTGGCTTTGACAAGCACAGGGGAAGTCAGCTACTTGAGTGACACTGTTTCTTTCTCCTGCTGCAGTACCATCTCCAGAGCTCCCTCCAGCTCCAGAGCCAGAGCAAGGGCCAGCTCCATGGCTAGATCCAGCTCCAGCTCTAGTTCCACCACGTGTGCTAGAGCTGGAGCCAGTGTCACCTCCACCAGTCTCTCCAGGGCCAGACCACCACCAACATCAGCACCAGCCCCAGTGCCAGCTCCTGAGCTGGAGCCAGCTGGACCATTGGCTCCAGGGAGAATCCTCCCTCCACCTGGAGAGATAACAGCAGAGCCAGATCCAGCCCCAGAGCCCGCCTGCCCCTGGGACGTGACCACCAAGAACCTGCTGAGGGAGGAGAAGCCTGACTTCTTGGAGTTCCCTCCCCGGCTGGTGGCAGAGCAGTTGACACTGATGGATGTAGTGAGCAGCGGGGCTCTCAGGGCAGGTGGGGCCGGCCTTCCCTGTGCCATCAGCTGCCCCACACCTGCCATTTCCTGATCCAGAATCCCATGATCTCGGTGCAGCCTCTTGCTTCCCCACTTACCCTCATGTGACCTGAGCAGCCTTCTTAACTCCCAAGCCTTTGCTGTCCTCATGTGGACAGTAGGGATGGACTTTGAGAGCAGCTGCCATGCAGAGTGGCTGTGCAGGTGGATGAGGTGGAGCAGAGAGGAAGTTGGGCAGAGTCGGCGCTTTGGTGGCGGAGGGGAGCACACTGAAGTGCTGTCTCGTCCTTGGGTACTTCACTCATTTGCCCAGGAGGCCTCAACAGCCTCAACGCTAATTAGGCACTTAATGTGTACCTGACTACAAGGCAGACAAACAAAGCCCGTGGTTGTTGCTGCCTTGGGGGAATGTGCATCTGAAAGAGGAGTCAGACCCCAGGATGGTCAGAATGGGTGGAAGATGCCCCTAGAGATGGTCAGGAAGGAGCTGAGTTCTGGTGCTTGGAGGAAGTGAGACTGGGCGACGAGCAAATGCCACTTCTCTGTGCCACAGTATGGGTTCCTGGGTCATCCTGTGCTGGGTGCCCTCAGGGGACACAGGCAACACCCAGGGACTCCCACAAGCCTCAGGCCGCATTCTCAGCTTCCTGATCTCCAGCTCTCACCACTGACCTGGCCTGGGACTGGGGCTGCAGATGCTGAGCTGGGCTGTGGCAGGGCTGGGTGACACTCCCTGTCCTCCCCAGGAGCTCTTCAAGACAGTGAGGCCCCACGATTCCTCGACTCCATCTGGTCCCAGTGTGACAACAGGGGCAATGAGCACCTGGCACCCAGCATCCATGCCACCATGACGCACTTTAACAGAGTGGTCGAATGTGTCATCACCACCTGCATTGGGGACCCGAGCATGACAGCCCAGGACAGGGCCAGGGTGGTGGAGCTCTGGATCCAGGTGGCCAAGGTAAGATGTGGGAGGCCCTGGGAGCCCCTCTCTGGAGTCGGGGGAACTGCCCCTTCTCCTTTCTCAGCTCTCATGTTTGAAGTCCGTGGTCTGAGCTTTTGCACAATCCTCAGGCCCCTCCTGCCAGGCCTCGATGACCTGACTCCTGGTCCCTGTGCTGGGAAGCTCATCCCTTCCTGGGTTCCTTCCTTGGCTTGAGCTGAAATCCTCCTCCCTGGAAGTATTCCTCATCAGGTTCCAGCTGTGCATTTCCCGGGTCCCTGAGCTGCTGTCTCATCCACGATAGGAGACGTCAATGAGGCGACAGAAGCCAGAGGAAGCAGGGCTCCAGCTCCCCCTCACAGCTCATTCTCTTTCCTTCCCCAGGAATGCCAAGGCCTGAGGAACCTTTCCTCTCTCCATGCGATCCTCTGGGCTCTGCAGGGCCCCTCCATTCAACGTTTAAAAGAGATGTGGAGACAGGTGTCCAGGTGGGTAGGCCTCTCTCCATGCGAGCACCACCTGGGTGGACCAGACACCCCCCACAGGGCTGGCATTGCCCTTCAATCAGTTGGGACCTCCTGGGAGACAGCAAACCCTGGGGATAGGGTCTGACCTGCTTGGCAGGCTGGAAGTCTTTCTGAAAACTTAGGCCAGTGGTTCTGCTTCAGGAATCAGTTTCCCTAAGTGACAGATCATGGCTTGAACCAAATTGAAGATTTTCAAGTGTTTGCAGCAACAGAACTCTCTGTCCACATGAAATTAAGACTGTTTAAAACACATCTGCTGAGAAAATAAGAGAATGGAGGCCCCAGGTGACAATAGGAGAGCCCCCTCCCCAGTCCCAGACACCTCAGGGCTCAGAGGACACGGTGAAAATGCTCACCCAGGATGTCTGGATCTTCTGGGTTTTCAAACAAAAGGGGTTTACCCTCAAACCACTCCACAGTGTTTCTTTCCTTTTTTCCCTCCTCAGGAAGAACTGTCAAATGCTTAAAAACATCCTCCAAACATGCCACCGGGAGAGCAGGAAGCTTCTCAAGGAGGTGAGTGGAGGCTGGAGAACTGGAAGGACGGGAGGTGAGGTGGGGAGGGACCAGGCAGGATGTGCTTTGGTAAGTTTTTCACTTAAGGTTCCCCGAGAAATAACGGTCTGTCTTGTCCAGCTGGACAGGAAGCGGGAGTGTGAGCTGCAGGGGCAGGTGGGGACTGTTTGGGGCAGGAGGCCTTGGTCATGGGATACAGTGGTGTCGCCTGGACTGTTCCAAGAGGTGAGGAGCTGGCAGAATGAGCAGGTGTCTGGCTTCCATGCGGACCCATCAGCTGGCCCTCATCATCCTCCAGGCTGGCGGGTGGATGGAGTGGGTGGGGGTTCCTTTCTTCCTAAAGCAACCCAGTCTGTCCTCAGGAAGCCAGGCCCCTCCTGCTCCTTCTGTCTTCACTGCACCTCACAGGGGAGGGCATTCTGCCTGTCCCAGGGATGGGCACTGTGAGGTCACACAGGCCTTGTGGACACAGGGGCTGCACAGCCTTGGGCCAAATGGTGGATCTGGGACAGAACTGTGTGCTCTCTGGGACTGTGCACTCTAGCCCGATAGTGGTCACTGCTGACAAACCAGTGAGTCTCCCCCGGTGCCTTGTCGACAAGGATACGCCCCAGATGGCAATGAGAATTATCGAGGAACCTACAGATTCTTAATGGACCTTCCTGACAGATTCTTAATGGCCTCCATCGAGGCCCTGGCAGGAGGGGCCTAAGGATTGTGCAAAAGCTCAGACCACAGACTTCAAACATGAGAGCTGAGAAAGGAGAAGGGACATTAGAAATGTCCAAGTGTAAAAGGATGCAAATGTCACCATTACACAGTGCCATGGTCAGCCCCTACACTTTCACTCAGATGTGGCACATAGGGGTTCCCTTCCTGAGTGAGTGAAGGAGGAGTTCTGTGCAGGGACTATCCTGAGGGTATCCATGGAGCTGAGGACTTTGTCATGGCCTCAGGTCCAGCCTGGTGTCAGAGAATCCCAGGGGGCTGGAAAACACAGAAGCCACTTGCATGGGACCCCGAGACACCTTGTGCCTCTCCATCCATGGCTCATGTTGACTGAGGGCCTCAACACACCCCGAGATTCCAGAGGACAGGACATTGGTCCGAGGTGTGTCTGGAGGAGGAGTGAAGGCCAGGGTCAGGGCCTCTGGCTGGGAGGGGGAGCGGTCTCCTCTGTGGTCCCCTGAGCAAGTCACTGCCCCTCTGTGGGCCTCGGTCTCCTCATCTGGGTAATAGAGGGAGATGATCTGTGGTGCAGGCCTCACACGTGTGATGAGGTACAAGGGGGAGAGAAATGTGCAGGAGCTTTGTGCTCCTCCTCCTCGAGGGGGGAGGGGACAGCACTGGTGACAGTCAGATGACACTGAGTCCTCAGGGGACCCTGGGAGGCATGGGGAGTCCTCCTCACACTTTCCTGATGAGGAGAGAGGCTTAGGGTCCTGGGCAGGCCTGAGGGCACAGAGGAGGGAGTGTTGGAGCTGGGAGTGATCTAGAATCAGGGCACCCTGGAATGGGAGCAGCCATAGACACCAGATGTCCAGGGTCCAGGATCAGGGTCCTGGGAGACACGGGGAAGGTAGCATGGCCTCCCTGAGCCTGTCCTTGACCCTGCAGGAGGTGATATCTGTGAGGGCCACCCTACAGATTGACCCCCAGGGAGCCCAGGAGAGACAGCAGCAGCAGGTGAGGTGGCCTGAGGGGGAGGATCCAGGTGTCAGAGGAGGGGTCACTCACCTCACGGCTGGAGGCCTCCCTAAGAGAGGGGTCCCTCCTCCTCCAGCCCAGCTCCAGGAGCCCAAGAGCCTGAAAGGCCTGCCCTGGAAGTGACCAGGAGGAGGCCTGGAAGGGCTGGGCCCAGGATGTGTTAGGGTGGGGAGGGGCAGGGACCACATACCCTGGGATTTGCCAAAAGCCGCCCCTGGGAGGTGACTGGGGAAGTTGGGTGGTCCTGGAGGGGGTAACTGGGGGGAGGCCGCTGACGGTGCTAGGCCGTTCTCTGTGGGAGTCTGTGGTGGGCAGGAGGCTGGGGTGAAGGGATTTGGGGGAGGGTCCATGGGGGCACCTGAGAGGTGGGACTCATCTCACCACTCCCACCCTGATTTCACAGGGTGTCGTCCCCTTACTGGGCATGTTCCTCTATCACCTGAAGCTGCTGGACATTGGGATGGAGGATGACCTGGAAGTGAGTGAGCCTGGAGGTGGGGACAGGGAGCAGGATCCTGAGGTTTCGGAGGCGAGAGCCCTGCACTGGGACCTGAGCTCTCAGTATCTGGCAAACCTCCTCTCATGAGAGCCCCATGGCCACCCCTGGGAGCTGGGGAGTCAGGCACATCTTAGCAATGCGTGAATAGACGCTCTGCATAAGCCCCACACCAGTCTACCTGGGCTGGTGAAGCTCATAGCTGCCTGCCTGCAGAGCTGCAGGAGGCTGTGTCTGAGATGGATTCAGCCTCCCCCTCGGGCCCTGCCCCTGGGGGAGTGCCATCAGCCCCTGCAAGTGAGGAAGCACTTCTGTGTTCCAGCTGTCCCTTCCTCCCTGAGGCCTCAGTCTCCCCGTCTGTCATCAGAGAGGGTGTGCTACATAAGGTCTCTGGCCTCAGCTCCCCTGTCCCTCCTGCTCTGGAGCCCAGAGCCTGGCCCAGTGTCAAGTTCTCTTTGTGGAAGGTCTGCCCTCTGCTGGGCCCTGACATTCCTGCAGCCTGAGAAGGGGTGGGATGGGGGTTGGTTACGGGCTTAGGGGGCTGTTTCTGATGGACATTTGCTGTCTCCCTTCCAGGGAAATCGGGTCAACTTCCAGAAATGGTGTGAGGTGAGCAGCTATGGGGAGGGTGGGGATGTGGAAATCAGAGACTTCGCCTGGCAAGACTTTCTCTGGCCTCATCCCTTGGGTCTTACATTTATTGGGAGAGTCAGATCCACAAAGCTGGGGATCCCATCACGTTGGCGGGTGCGGGAGGGGCTGGCATCAAGGACACCTTCCTGGATGAGGAAGTAATTCAAGCCAACTGTGAGGACAGGCAAGTCCTGAATGGAGTGGGAAGGAAGGAGGGTTCCCGAGTGAGCACAGACCCCAGACCAGATCCTCACTCTGCACAAGTCCCTGGCAGCGTCCCCTACCCATGCCCTGTGTGCATCCTGTCCTTCCTCCCAGAAACTCAAACTCATCCGGAGGATCCAGCTGCTCCAGCAGGCTGCAAATGCCTATGACCTGGAGCCCGACGAGCGATTTGGGGCCTGGTTCCAGGCCATGGAGCCCATCAGTGTCCATGAGAGGTGAGGGGGACAGGAGTTGGGTGAGGGCAGGGCAGACTCTCTCTGATGGCCAGCTCCAGAGCCTGTGGCCTGGCTCGCTGATCAGCCACAGAACTCGTAGCGTGGTGACCCATGGGGCACCAGGACTCAGCTGCTGGCAGGCTCTGGGAGGGGCACCTGAGGTGTGGCTCCTGGTAGCTCACAGGCCACTCTGTCCTGTAGCTACTGGGTCTCCTGCCAGCTGGAGCCCGCACACCAGAAGGCGAGCAAAATGCGGCTCTTCATGAGGAAGAGGAACCGGACATCCTCCAGTTCAGGGCCGAGTGAGTGTTGGGACCAGGAGCGACTGACTCCAGGGGCTCAGTACAGCTTCGGGCTAAGCATGGGCCTCGATCCCAGCTCCACTGCTGAGCAGGCCTGGGACAGGCCGCTCCCCTCTCCTCTCTGGGATTCAGTTGCATCCTCTGAAATGGGTGATGCTAAATGATGCCTCCTTCATCAGGGACAAACGAGGTGCTGTTGATGGACTGAGCACTCGGTACAGGGTTTGGATCAGAGTGCAGGGGAACAGGGAGTTGTGCCATGAATCTCAGGAAGGATCCCCAAAATAGTCTGTTTCTTCTCTTCAGCCACCATGCCCTTGGCGATGAGCCATCACACTCTGGAGACCACAAGTGCAGCTCCTCCTGACCAGCAGGGACACTGGCACCCTCGGGATGCACCAGGCCAGCTCTTCCCACCCTGAGTGAACGAGGACATCCTAAGACTTTCCCTGGTTTCCCCTAAATCCCGAGAGGGAGGGCACCACCACCTCCCTCTCCCTGACATCACCACGCCAGCCACTGTTAACCCATTGGGGAGGAGTGATATTATTTCTTTAATAGTAAATGGTAGATTTGACTCTTACATTATATCCTGTTTCTTTCACAGCCTGGGTGTTGTGGTGTGGTTCTTTCACTTCTTATGCTCATGTAAATGAGACACAGAATCTCACTTTCCTCCTTGAATGAAGAACTTGTGTATGGTCACAGCTTATTGTATGTGGGAGAAGGGAGGAGGGCCACCCTCCTCCCTGGCTACTGAATGAAACCCTCAAGTCCCCCTTCCTCAGAGGACAGGTGGATTTCACTGTGGTTCACCTGGGCCAGGAGCAGAGACAGCCCCTCAGATCTCCCTGGATGTAGAGGTTGGAGGGACTTTCCCAGGCAAAGCAATAACCACTGAAATGTGGGTGTCTTTCAAATAGCACTTACCAGGACCATGTCCTTCCCCAGGACAGCGGCTGTCTTTCTACAGCTTTCCAGGAAGAAGGAATGTTTTTTGCTTCTCTTGTTGAGGTTTCTTGGATCAGATATTGGAACTTGCCGTTTTCTAATCAGTGTCTGGATTCGCATCAACACTAAATGAGGAAAAAACGTAAAAAGATAAAAGTTTGCATGTGGAACGGACAAGGACAGAGGAAGACCATGTGCAGATGGACTAAGGGCCGACAGGACATCCCCATCAGGCCGCCTCTAGGGCTCCCTGTTCACCCTTCGCCTAGACTGGAATCCTCCTGGGATCCTGGCCCATGCTCGCGGAAGTCCTTTTCCCGCTTGTTTCATGTCACTTTATGATGAAGTGCTGCTGTTCACGCCCAACTCTAGAGTTTTATGGATCAGTTAATACCCAGTTCATAACAGTCATCTCAGACTGTCCCATAATTAGGTATTTAGTCCCAACCAGCACCAAGTAGCAAGAAAGGTGCCATTTCTCAAAAGGAAAATGGATATGCATGGTTTTGCTTTAAAATCCTAGGTGCATGCATTGTCATTCTCTTGTGGAGGGCTGCCAGAAGATCCCGAAAACAGCCCTAAATGCCAAAGACCTGCTGATTCATATGGCCTAAATGGTAGAATAGCTTATACTGTACCCTGGACCAGCTTTAGAGACTTCTTTTGCTCTGAGCCCCATTTGAAACTCAGTAAATATGCAAAGTAAATCTCTCAAATGAGACACATATTGGCTCCAGAACCCAAAGAGGCCCACAAAGCATTGGATCTTTTTTAATGTTAATAGGTGGAAGATACATCAACTTAACTTTCACATTGAAGGAGGGATCTCAGTATGCCTCAGAACCCTAGAGCCCTACAAACCCACCAAGTCTTCATGGGGTTTATCTCCCACTTATATATCTTACTAAAGCTTCCAGGGTATTTGCTACTTCCTGCCCAACAAATCTATTAGCATGATTTCATGGATTATTTAGCCTCGATTATGACAGAGAGGGCTAGAGCTGAAAGCAACAGTGAATGTTTTGTTGACCCGATCATGTGGAAGCAAATTACTTCTTGGTTGATATAGAGAGAATAAAGCATTTGCCAGAACAATAGTTGCACACCAGTTTTTAGAGACTGTGTTGTTTTGCTCCAGTAAGGAGACTACATCTGTAAAAGCAGCAGCATTTAGGATCACCACCTGATTAAGTGTATGAAAATCTGCTACCACTCTCCAAAACCCCACTACCATGCATACAGGCCAAGTCAACACACTTGCATCTCTCAAGACTTGCATGGTGGCATTACTCTCCACAGACTTCCTCAGGGATGCAATATTGCTTTTGATTTATTATTTTGGTTGAACAGGGAAATTCCAGTGGTTTCCAGTTGGTCTTTCCTATTATATAAGCCATTGTTCTACAGGCAGGGAGCCAGTGTGAAGAGTCTGCTAGTTTGCAAATGTGTTCTTGAGAACTATAAATTCAGGTAAAATTTAGATACAAAGAGAATTCCTATTGGGTTGTATGCGTGGACCCACTGGGCCCACTGTGAGAAGGAATCAGACCAAAGAACTATTTATCATCTAAAATCTATCAATCTCCACTCTGACTATTTGACCAAAAAGCATTTGGGATCCCCAGGAATTAGCATCAACTCCAATTCTATCTTAGTCATTCCAAAAAAATCTGGCTGTTTCCCTCTTCCCATGCACAGATACCTTGGTAAAGGGTCCCAGGTCACTTTCAGAAGGGCAAAGAGGAAGATTTACAGTATACTAGGTTGGCAGGGTTATAGCATTCTTCCTCAAAGGGACCCCACTCATATCTCAATTTCGAATATCTATTCCTGCACCAGTACCAAACTGCTTCTATTAATACAGCTTTATAATGTGTCTTGAAAATTGATAAGGCAATTCCTAATATATTCAAAGATTGTTTTGGCATTCTTTTTTTTTTTTTTTTTGGAAGATTGGCCCTGAGCTAACATCTATTGCCAATCTTCCTCTTTTTTCTTGAGGAAGATTGTCCCTGAGCCAACATCTGTGCCAACGTTCCTCTATTTTGTGTATGGGATGCTGCCACGGCATGGCTCGATGAGCAGTGTGTAGGTCCGCGCCCAGGATCCGAATCCTCGAACCCCAGGTCGTTGAAGCAGAGTGCAAGAACTTAACCACTATGCCACTGGGCCGGCCCCATATTTTGGCATTCTTATATATTTGCTTGTCCTAACGAATTTTGGAATCCATTTGGCAAAATCTACACACACAAAAATTCTATTAGCATTTTTATTGAGATTGTTTGGATTTATAAATTAATTCAGGGAACACAGAAATTTTTCATAACATTAAGTTATCCCGTCAGTGAACATGATATATCTACTTATTTGGCCATTTTATATCTTTTATTAAATTCTATAATTTTCTCAGTAGAAGTCTTGTACATTTTTGTTAGTTTTAGTCCTAATCAGTCTCACATAAAAAATTTAAAACTTTTATGGACTCACATTCTCATCCAGCTATTTCCCTTTCCACTTTATAGCCAAACATCTTGAAAGAGTTGTCTACACTACATGTTTCCATTTACTCACCTCACTTCCTCTTAAACATAAAGCAATTTGGATTCAATGAGCTCCACTTCATCAAAACTGCTCAGTCACTGATGACACACACAACTTTAAAAATCCACAAGTTTTTTCCTGACCCTTATCTTGCTTGATTTTTAAAAAATTGATATGTTTTCACTTTCAGTTTCCAGTTCTGCTCGTAAGGAGCTTGGAAGTTACCGCTCCATCCTGATAACAAGTAAAAAGCTGAACAGACTGAAAAATCAACAAACAACTATTCTTGGATCCATAAGGCAGGGGAGGACACAGGGTAAACTGCTCCCCCAAGAGTGGAGAGATGGACAGGCAAATACAGAAAGCCGCAGCTCACCAGAGCAGAGACTCGCGCAGAAACCACCTCCAGAACCAGCGCCAGGGTAGGAAAACCTGAACTGTAATGGACAGATTGGTGAAGGCTCAGTGTGGACAACTCTGAAAGTGAAGAACTCTGGGGTGATCCAGTCATAGAGGGGCCCCCAGAACATTGTGAGATTACCTCCAGGAACTTGACTAGGTTCCCACAGTAAGTATCTGAGAAAAATCCCCTTGTGCTCCTGGCAGGAGGAGGGGAAAAGGAACCATTCTGAAATACTCCAGAGCACTCTGTTCTTCTTAACAAGGCCCACCCTCAGGGAAAACTGCCTAACAAGAGCTTAACCTACTGGAGTATTATCAGAGCCTAACTGACCTAGGGGAGGGGAAATACCCAACTCCAGCCCACTCTAGCCATCCTGTCTCACCTAACGGGGCAAAAAAAAAACAACTGAGAAACAGTCATGAAGTTCACAGTGCAGAGGCATAGGCTCACTGAAAAACTGAGACCTAATCTTAGGACTATAGAATGCTTCCCCTCCCCAACACCTCACTGCCACATCACTAAAGGCCTATTTACAGCAGTTCCTTTTACCCAGTGCATCATATACAGCTATCAAGAAAATTTACCAGGCATATACCAAAACACAAAAAACATAATTTGAAGAGACAGAGTAAGTATCAAAATCAAACATGGCAAGGATGTTGGAATCATCAGACTGGGAATTTAAAACAACTGTGATTAATATGCTAAGAGCTCTAATGGATAAAGTAAACAGCATGCAAGAACAGATGGGTAATGTAAGCAGAGAGATGGAAACCCTAAGAAAGATTCAGAAAGAAATGCTAGCAATAAAAATCACTGTAACAGAAACGAAGAATGGCTTTGAGGAGCTTATTAGTAGGCCAGACATGGCTGAGGAAAGAATCTCTGAGCTAGAGGATATATCAATAGAATCCTTGAAAACTGTAGAGCAAAAAGAACAAAGACTGAAAAAAAAAAAAAAAAACAGACTATCCAAGGACTGTGGGACAACTACAAAAGATGTAACATAGGTGTAATGGGATTACCAGACGGAGAAAAAAGAGAGAAAGGAACAGAAGAAATATTTGGAAAAATAATGATCAAGAATTTTCCCAAATTAATGTCAGACACCAAACCACAGATCCAGGAATCTCAAAGACTACTGAGCAAGATAAATGCCCCCAAAAATTACACTTAGGTATATCTTCAAATTATAACCAAAAATAAAGAAAAAATCCTGAAAGTAGCCAGAGTATAAAAACATCTTACCTATAGAGGAACAAAGATGAGAATTACATCTAACTTCTCAGAAACCATGCAAACAAGTAGAAAGTTGAGTAAAATATTTAAAGTGTTCAGAGAAAAAACCCCACCAACCTAGAATTCTATACTCTATGAAATTATTCTTCAAAAGTGAAGGAGAAATAAAGACTTTCTCAGGCAAACAAAAATTGAGGGACTATGTTGCCAATAGACCTGCTCTGCAAGAAATGTTAAAAGAGGTTCTTTAGAGAGAAGGAAAATAATATAGGTCAGAAATTCAGATCTACATAAAGAAAGGATGAGAGTTGAAGAAGGAATAACTGAAAGTAAACCAAAAACTCTTATTTTTCTTATTCTTAATCTATCTAACAGATAACAATTTGTTTAAAATAACAATGTATTTGATTACGTACGCTTACGAATATGTATGCTTATGTGTGCTTACATATAAGTGAAATGAATAACAGCAATGATACAAGGGATGGGAGTAAGGAATTAGGATTATTTTGTTATTATAAAATACTTATGCTACCCAGGAAGTAGTATAGTGTTATTTGAAAATGGACTTGGATTAGTTGTAAATATATATTGCACTCTAGGGTAACCACTAAAAAAGTTTTAAAAAACTGTAACTGATATGCTAAGAAAGGAGAGAAAATGGAATCATCATACAAAATGCTCAATTAAAACCATAAAAGGCAGAAAAAGAGTGGAAGACAAAAACAGGAACAAAAAACAAAAGAAACAGGGGCCGGCCCAGTGGTGCAGCGGTTAATTGTGCGTGCTCTGCTGCGGCAGCTTGGGGTTCGCAGGTTCGGATCCCGGGCACGCACCAACGCACCGCTTGCTAAGCCATGCTGTGGCGGCGTCCCATATAAAGTAGAAGAGGATGGGCACGGGTGTTAGCCCAGGGCCAGTCTTCCTCAAGAAAAAAAAGGAGGATTGGCATCGGATGTTAGCTCAGGGCTAGTCCTCCTCACAAACAAAAAAAAACAACACACAAGAGAAACAAATAGAAAACAGTAATGAATATAGCAAATATATGTCAGCTATATCAAAAAACACTTTAAATGTCAATGATCTAAATGTACCACTTAAAAAACAGAGAACGTCAGAAGGGATCAAAAAACATGACCTAACTATATGTTGTCTACCAGAAACCCACTTTCAATACAAAGACACATATAGATTCAAAGCAAATGGGCAGAGAGAAATATACCATGCTAACAATAATCAAAACAAAGCAACAGTAGCTATAGTAATCTCAGACAGAGCAGACTTTAAAGTAAGGAAAGTTATCAGAGATAAATGAAAGCATTATATAATGATAATGGGGTCAATTCTCAAAGAAAACATAACAATTCTGACCGTGCATGTGCCTAACAACAGAGTGTCAAACTATGTGAGGCAAAAACTGATAGAACTATAAGCAGAAATAGACAAATCCACTATAATAGTTGGCGACTTCAACACCCCTCTCTCAGAAATGGACAGATCTAGCAGGCAGAAAATCAGTAAGGACACAGTTGAACTCAACAGCATCATCAATCAACTAGATATAATTGACATCTATAGAGCACTTCATCCAATGATAGCAGATTACACTTTCTTCTCAAGCTTGCATGGAGCATTCACCAAGATAGACCACATCCTGAGACATAAAACACCTTAACAAATTTAAAAAAATAGAAATCATACAATGCCTACTTTCAGACCACAATGGAGTTAAACTAGAAATCAATAATAACACTTACATGTTTTAAATTTACATAATTCACTCTTTGTGATGTATATTTCTATGGATTTTGACAAATGCATAGAACTGTGTATACCATCACAGTCATGATCCAAAAAGTTTCATCACCCCAAAAATTCCTGCTTGCTGCCTCTTTGTGATCAACCCCTCCCCACACCCCACTCCTGGCAACCTCAGATTTGTCTTCTATCTCAATAGTTTCGCCTTTCCCAGAATGTCATATAAATGGAGTCATACAATATGATGCCTTTGGGTTCTAGCTTCTTTCACTTAACAAAATACCTTTGAGATTCACACATGTTGTTGCATGAATCCATCAGGGTTACTTTCTCCCTTGTGTTGCTAAGTAGTATTCCAGTGTATAGATATACCACAAACTGTTGATTCATTTATTCACATTTGAGTTGTTTCCAAGTTTTAACAATTAAAAATAAAGCTGAAATAAACATGCGTGTACAGATTTTTGTGTGCACATAAGTTTTTAGTTCTCTTGGGTAAATATTTGGGAGTAACACTGCTACTCCCATATAAGAATAAGTAAACATATAAGCACTGTATATGTTTAAATTTGTTTGTTAAAAAAACTATTAAACAGTTTTTCAAAGTGGCCATACTGTTTTATAGTCTTATCAGCAAAGCATGAGGATTCCAGTTGTTCCACATCTTTGTCAACACTTGGTAGTGTCAGGATTTTTTTTTTTACCTTCTAATAGACGTATAGTGGTGTTTCATTGTGATTTTACTTTGTGTTTCCATCATGAGTATTGGCATCTTTTCATATGCTTATTTACCATCAATATGTCTTTTTGAGTAAAGTGTCAGTTCAAAACTTATGTTTCTGTCTTTTGAGTTATTTCTTGTTGAATTTTGTGAATTCTTTATATTCTGAATAAAAGTCTTATTTTATTGAGGTATAATTGATATATAACATTATATTAGTTTCAGGTGTATAAAATAATGATTTGCTATTTGTATATATTGGGAAATGATCACCACAATAAGTCTAGTTAACATCTGTCACCATGCATAGTTACAAAATTTTTTCTTGTGATGAGAACTTTGAAGATTTACTCTCTTAGCAACTTTCAACTATGCGGTACAGTATTAACTATAGTTATTATGCTGTACATTACATCCCCACTACTTATTGATTTTATAACTGGAAATTTGTACCTTTTGATCTCCTTCACTCACTTTGCCCACCCCCCCACCCCTCAACTTTGGCAACCAGCAATCTGTTCTCTGTAGGCATGAGCTTGTTTTTTTGTTTGTTTGTTTTAGATCCCACATGTAAGTGAAATCCTACAGTATTTGTCTTTCTCTGTCTGACTTATTTCACTTAGCATAATGCCCTCAAGGTCCATCCATGTTGTCATAAATGGCAAGATTTCATTCCTTTTTATGGCTGAATAATATTTCAGTGTATATATACACCACATTTTCTTTATCCATTCATCCATCAGTGGACACTTAGGTTGTTTCCATGTCTTGGCCACTGCAAATAATGCTGCAATGAACATGCAATGAATATGAAGTCTTTTGTCAGAAATGAGACTTCTAAATATTTTCTCTCAGTCTGTAGGTTTATCTTTTCCTTCTCTTAACAGTGATTGTTTCAGAACAAAAAGTTTTAATGTTTATAATTGCTCACGTTTTGGCAGCATTTGACATTGGCTTTCTCATCCTTCAAGACTCAGTTTCAGGAGGCCTACCTGAATTAGGCTCCTCCAGCTCCTTTATGTTAGCAAATTTCTATCATATTACCCTATACATTTTCTTTATGGCACCTCTCACAAACTGTAATTATTTTATTCATTTATTATGTTTATTATCTGTATTCCCCACTACATTATAAGCTCCATGAGGAATGGGGGCTGCATCTGCTTTTTCACTAGTACTATCAATGACTAATACAGCGCCTGGCAAATAACTATGGAAAGGAAGGAAACAAGGAGAGAAAGAAGGCAGGTACAAAGGAAGAAAAGGAAAATCTTGAAGGAGAGGTCAAAGATTATTCTGAGAATTCAACTTCAAGAAACTAGCTAATTGTTATGATTTAAATGGAAATAGAAAATACAGGATTGAACAGCAACTCCCCACTTCCAGCCCACCCCCATCAGCCCTTGGCAACCACCATTTTACTTTCTGTTTCTATGAGTTTGACTACTTTAGATACCTTATATAAGTGGAATCAGGCAGTATTTGTCCTTCTGTGACTGACTTATTTCACTTAGCATAATGTCCTCAAGGTTCATCCATATTGTAGCATATGATAGCATTCCCTTCTTTTTTAAGGCTGAAGAATATTCCATTGTATGTATGTACCACATTCTCTTTATTCATTCATCTGTTAATGAACATGTAAGTTGTTTCCACCTCTTGCCTATTGTAAATAATGCTGCAATGAACATGGGAACGCAAAATATCTTTGAGATTCTGTTTTCAATTCTTTTAAATAAATATCCAAAAGTAGGATGGCTGGATCATATGGTAGTTCTATTTTCAATTTTTTGAGGAACCTCATACTGTTTTCCGTAGTGGCTGCACCATTTTAATTACCATCAACAGTGCACAAGTGTTCCAATTTTTCAACATCCTTACCAACACTTGTTATTTTCTGTTTTTTTGACAATGGACATCCTAACAGGTGTGAGGTCATATCTCATTGTGGTTTTGATTTGCATCTCCCTGATAATTAGTGATGTTGAGCATTTTTCGTATAGCTGTTGGCCATTTGTATGTCATTTTTTTTTGTGAGGAAGATCAGCCCTGATCGGATGGCACCCTAACATCGGATGCCAATCCTCCTCTTTTTGCCGAGGAAGATTGGCCCTGGGATAACATCTGTGTCCATCTTCCTCTACTTTGTATGGGACACCACCACAGCATGGCTTGACAAGCTGTGCATCGGTGCGCTACCAGGATCCAAACCTGCAAACCCTCGGGCTGCCGAAGCAGAGCACGCACACTTAACCGCTGCGCCACCGGGCAGACCCCTGTATGTCTTCTTTGAAGAAATGTCTATTCAAGTTTTTAGCCCACTTTTTAATTGGTTGTTAGTTTTTCGGCTATTGAGTTTTATGAGTTTCTTATATATTTTAGATATTAACCCTTTATTGGATAACTGGTTTGCAAATATTTTCTCCCATTCTGTAGGTTGCCTCTTCATTCTGTTGATGGTTTCCTTTGCTGCACAGAAACTTTTCAGTTTGATGCAGTCTCACTTATCTATTTTTGCTTTTGTTGCCTGTGCTTCTGGTGATATGTAAGAACAAACCTTTTAGCAAGGTATTCCCGGCTTTCAAATTCTGACCCCAGCCTGCCTTTCTTCTTTGAGCTTCACCACCACACCACTGCACACCACAGTCCAGGCCACTGGACCACTCCCAGTCCCTGAGAATGCCATGCACATGTATGTATCTCTGCATATTGTCCTTTCTTCTTGGAATAGTCACCCTCTGCTGTCTACCCAGCAGGTGCAGTATTACAAAAGTCTCTGGTGGCTTTCCTGATCCTCTTCCTCCCAAGGAAGGATTAGTTGCATTCAGCTTTGTTTGGTCCCCTAGTGAAGTACGTACTAGAGTTGTTTACAAAATTGTTTCCTGTTCTAGACTATATCCCAGAAATTAATATCTACCAGATAGTGTATGCTATTTTTTAAATAAATTTGGTCATTTTGTCTCGATTTCTTTATCTGTAAAATGACAGTGCTTTTAAATTTGCTTGTCAATAATAACCAGCCGAAACTCATTTTTGAAATATAGATTTGAGGCTCCCTCCCATAGATTATGATTGCAGGGTTCCAGGAATTCATATTCGAAATGACCTCACTATGTGATTCTTATAATCAGGTATGTTTAAGAGAACTGAGTTAGATTACTCTAGGGCCCTACCCTGTTCTAAATTTTTTCCTTTTTTTGTCTATAATTTCTTACAGCATAGAAGAGAATAAAAGTGAAGGACAAAGCTGAAGGGCATGTTTTAAGATGACTAGCCAGAGTTTTGGTAACTGACACCCATCCCCTCTCCTTCAGTCCTTATTTTCAAGGGAAATTTTGAAATTTTAAGCCTGGTAAACATGTGGAAATATGATTAGAGTAAAGAGAAAGTAAGAGGAGAAACTGATTCGATGTATATCTAAATTACAAAAATACCTTAGACAATTTTCCATCAATAATCAAAATAACACCTTACACCGGTACAATGCTTACAACTTGCAAAATACTTTCCACTTCCTTTATCTTTTTTACACTTTATAACCACACTGTAAGTTCAGCAGGGAAAAGCAGGACAGCAATCATTATTTCCATTTTATACAAATATTTTTTGAGTGCCTATGTCATATGAGGAAAAAATAGAGTATTTCATATAGAAAAAGGCTATGATCTTCTATGCGTTTAAAAGAGGTAAAGTTCTCAAACTGTATATGCCCAGGTAAAGAGTTATTGGACTGAGTTGGAAAGATATATTATCCAGATATTTCAAGGCCATCGAAATCTTCTTTTCCCACCACCTATGCAGAGTTATTTAGGGAACTGCTATAAATGCCCTCTTGACTTTTCAAATTTGAAATAATTTCAGAATTACAGAAAAGTTGCAAAAATAGTAGTTTCCATATACCTTTCATCCAGCTTCCTCTAATGTTAACATTTTACATACCACAGTACAGTTATCAAAATTAATATTGGTACAATACTAGTGACTAAACTACAGACTTTAAACATTTTTCCACTAAGGTCCATTTTCTGATGCAGGATCTAATCCAGGATCCCACATTGCATTTAGTTGTCAAGTCTCCTTAGTCTCCTTCAATCTGAGATAGTTCCTTGGTCTTTCTCTCTCTTTCGTGACCTTGACACTTTGGCAGAGATACTGGTGGAGTTATTTTGTCGCATATCCCTCGATTTGGGTTTGTCTGATGCTTTCTCATGTTTAGATGAGGGTTATGCATTTTTGGCAAGAACACCACAGAAATCGCATTGTGCCCTTCTCAGAGCATAAAGTCAGGAGACGTGGTGGTCTCTGCCAAGTTTCTCCATGTAATTATTCCCCTTCCCTTGTCATTAATAAATATCTTAGGGGAAATACTGAGACTATGCAAATATCCTGCTTCTCCTCAAACTTTTACCCACTAATTTTAGCATCCTTCAATATATTTTGCCTCTGATAATTATCACTATGGTGTTTGTCTAATGAAGATTTTCTTTCTTCTTCTTTTTTTTTGTTTTTTTTTGGATATCTGATCTTATTTGTTACTCTTAGAAAATTTCATTTTTGACTGGACTCAGACTTAGAGGTAGAAGCTCTCAGGACAGCCCCCGTCTCTTGGCAATCTGTTCCTGGTGTTTTTCTTTGGCCTCCTTCACTCTCTTGGCCAAAAGTTCAGCATATTCTGCAGCCTCTTCCTTGTTTTTCTTAGTACACTGTTTCTTCAGAGCAATAGGCCGCCGTTTGTGTTGCAGGACACGTGGAGTAACAAGATGCTGAATCCTAGTGGATATTGACAGACAACGTGAAGGATCGTCACACTTTTGTGAGGCATGGAAGGGGATGGGCAGTGGAAAATTTTTTGGAGGGAGCTGAGGAATTAGAGTTCCTTAATATCATTTGCTCCTCCTTGTGAGTCCCATTCTTATGACTAAAATTTCACTTTCTGGCATTCAATGTAAAAACTCTGGTGTTAGACACAAGGTGGCAAAAAAAAATTATGTTGCAATGCAACGGGCTTCTTCAGTAACTTCCTGATCTGGTTATATATTCTCAGACCAAAGGCAAATTGGCTTCCAATAATTGTCAAATTTGCTCCAATCTACTTTCATCTGAGAACTTTGTTTAGAATTCCTCTCTTTTCTAATGTAGTTTCCAAAACTCCATGTACAGTAACTGCCACACTTGACATTTTTTATATTTGGCTACCAAGTTCTCTAAAGCCCTACCTCAGTGACTATATAGTTGGAGTTCTAAGACACTATTGGAGAAAGCCTGTGTAAATGATTTACTATTGCATAACACACACACAAACAAGTTCCCATTTTAGGGCAGGAAAGTCTTTGTTGCCTGCTACCCCACCTTGATTCAGCCAGTTTCACTTTCTCTGAGGTTTGTTATTTCCAACCCCATTCACAGTCAAACTGGAGCAGGACTCTTCCAGTTGTAATTGGCTGAAATTCACTTAAACCAGTTTAAGCAAAGACATGACATTGTATTATAAGGATAAATTATGATAAATAATTCAAAGATAGGGAGCAGACTCGACCTTCTCAAAGGACTGAGATCAGGAACGGTAAAACTATCAGGAACGAAGGCAGCTATCGGATCCGTGTCTGATATGTCAGCACTGCTCCATGAAAGCACAGACTCTGGAGTCACACTGCCTGAGTTTTATTTTAGCTTTAGCCCTTCCTTAATTTAGTCAAGCTTCTCAGTTTCCTTACCTATAAAGTAGGGATAACAGTACCAACCTCACAGAGTTACAACACTTAGAACACGGAGTGACGTGGTAAGTGATCTGAGAGTATTCTTGTTCTAAAACACACCTCTAAATCTCCACATGCTGCTACCAAACATGGCAGCCCTAGCCTAAATTTATAGGTTTCTTAGAACAGATCAGCTGTCTGATAAACTTTCTCAATCAAGTTTAAATTCTTAGGACAATCTGATTGGTCCAGATAGGGTTCCGGGTTTCATCCTTGCTAAAGCCAGAGGCGTTAAGTCACCTAACACTTACACACCTACTGAGGCCCACCCCTAAACGTCTGTGGATATTTCTCAGTGGTGGGGGATCACAAATCAAAGCTAAAATCCCCCCCTCCAAAAGAGAAAGAAAAGGATTTTTCAGTACTTCTCTCAACTCACTGCTATTCTGTTCTTCCATAGTCACAAAAAGTCCTGATATGAGTAACTTGCTCAGTATCATATAGCTAATAATGAAGCTGTGGTTCAAAACTAGGTCTGACTCCAAATCCCAAATTTATTTTCACTAAACAATGCATTAGAGTTGTTTATATTTATTGAGACCATACTAAGTAGCTGACCCTGTATTTAACCAAACTTTTGAGATGCAAGACTTCGAGTAATTCAAAATTAGGTTTCCTGGGTTTTTTTCCTAATTTTTAATTTTAAAAAATTGGGGTATAGCATATGCACAGTAAAGTTCACAAAATTAAAATGTTTGACTTGATGAGCTTTCTCATACATATACACTCATATCCACCCAGATCAAGATATGGAACATTCCCATCATTTTATAAGGCTTCCTTATGCCCCTTCCAAGTCAATACCCATGCCCAGAAAGGTAACTACTATCCTGACTTCTATCATTATAAATTAGTTTTGTTTGTTCTTGATTTCATATAAATGGAATTATATAATATGAATTCTTTTGTGTCTATTTCACTCAACATAAATTATTGTTTGTAGCAATTTATTCTTTTTTATTGCTGGGTAATATTCCATTGTATGAATATACTTCACTTTGTTCCAGTTTGAGGCCAAAATGAATCAAACTGCTAGGAAGATTCTTATACAATGCTTTTAGGAGACACCTGCATTCATTTCTCTTGGATATACACTCAGGAGTGAAACTGCTGAGTTATAGGATAGGCATAAGTTTAGCTACAATGTACACTGCCTGTGAATTTTCCAAAGTGGCTGTAACCAATTTACACCCCCACCAGCAATAATACTTTCAGTTGCACTATAATCTTTTTTTAACCAAGGAAAATAATATAATCAGTCTATTGTGCTAGTCACATTTCTTAGTTCTGCAAACGTATTTTATTTGAGGCTCTTTTGTTGCTGGTTACAAGCAAGGCTTAGTTTTAGGCTAAGTTGTTACGTAGAATAGATCCTCCTCGTTCATTAGCACCCTTACCAAACCACAACCCCCACCCACTGAGATTTCACTAAAAGATACTACCTAGTTTGCCATCCTTTATAGCGGGGTTTCTCAACAATGGCATTATTGTCATTTTGGGCCAGATAATTCTCTGTTGTGGGGGGCTGGCCAGTGCATTGTAGGATCTTTAGCAGTATCCCTGGCCTCTGCCCAATATATGTCAGTAGCAGCCCCCACCCGATTCATTGTGACAACCACAAATGTTTCCAGATTCTTGCCAAATATCCCCTGAGGTGCAAAATCTCCACCCACCACTGCCCTGTTAATAACCACTATTTTCTAAGTAAATATTCTGGCCTCTCCACACTTCATCTAAACCAAACGTCGTGAGTGAATGCAGTGTTAATACAATGATGTCCATAGTTTTTCAATACTAATGGCACATTAGAATCATCTTTTTAAAAGGGGAGCTTTGAAAGAACGCATATGCCAAGGCCCCACCTTAGAACAATGGAATGAAATCTCTTAAGGTAAGTCTTGAGCATTTTTCTTTTTCTTTTTTTTTGGTGAAGAAGATTAGCTCTGAGCTAACATCTGCTGCCAATCTTCCTCTTTTTGCTAAGGAAGATTAGCCCTGAGCTAACAGCTGCGCCCATCTTCCCCTATTTTTGTACATGGTTTGCCACCACAGCATGACTTGATGAGCAGTGCATAGGTCCGCAGCCAGGACCTGAACCTGCGTACCCCAGGCCGCCAAGGCAGACTGCGCGAACTTAACCATTATACCACCAGGCCGGCCCCTTGAGCATTTTTATTTTAAAGCTCCTTAGGTAATTCTAAACTTCGGCACAGCTGAGAACTACCTTCTTAACATATTACTCTTCCCAGGAATATATGCTTTCAAATAGATTTCTACCAAGGACTTCTCAAACATCAGCAGAGCATGAGGCATGTATCTGGGGAGTAAAAGACTCACAGAAATTCTCAAGCTACACCAATTAAGTGTCTATAGCCCATAACTATAAACAGTGATATCTAGTGTTCTGTTCCCGATTGGGAAAAAAAAAAGGTATATGTGTTAATTCTTACAGCTAACTCTAATACATTCAACCTCTCTTTCAAAGGGATATTTCCCATTGTCTTTGAAACACCTTAAATCTTTCACCTAAACAAACAAAAATCCACAAGCCCCCCCAAAAAAAACAAACAGAAAAATTCATATTCACCCTCAAGTCAAAGTCC
Organism: Diceros bicornis minor; assembly: GCF_020826845.1. Taxonomy (NCBI): domain Eukaryota; kingdom Metazoa; phylum Chordata; class Mammalia; order Perissodactyla; family Rhinocerotidae; genus Diceros; species Diceros bicornis. The sequence goes on along the minus strand of NW_026690864.1, from coordinate 341,690 downwards.
AACTGTCTGAGAGAGAAATTTAGACTCACTGATTCCATTTCTTCATTTATGACATCCCACTCCAATCTGGCTTCTGGTCCTATTATTCCAACAAAATAGTTCTTGCTAAGGTAAATGACCCTTATGTTACTAAATCTAATGGATATTATTCAGGCCTTATTTCACATGACTTCTCAACAGCATTGGACACTACTCACCACTCCTTCCTTGAATTATTTATGACTTTGTCTTCCATTGCACAACACCCATCTGATATCTGCAACTCCTTAGCCAGCTCATCTTCCTCTACCTAGCCAAAAATTAATTTAAATTCTTCATTGCACACTCCTAGGTTGTCTGCTAAGTCTATTTCATGTATACTCAAGACTTTAATTTCTCCCTACATACTTAACAGTTAGTTTTCAGTCTAGATCTTACTTCTCAGCTCTAGACTTCTATCCAAAAGTCTCTTGGATGACTCAAAGGCATCAGAAACTCAGTAAGTCCTACACCAATGATCTCCACACCTACTCATCTCCAAACATATTACCTTTCAAATGGATGTCATCAATCAGCTCCATCCCATTCCATTGTATGTACAGCTTCCCTCCTCCTCCTAACCTTGAATCCAATTGCATCAACAAATCCTGTGGGCTTTTCCTTCCACAGCTACTCTCTCCTCCTCCATAACACTACCCTGGTTCATCAAGTTATTTCTAATCTTTTACCTGTTGTACCTGCCTAATTCATCTAAGAATATTGCATCTACTTTGACCTGCCTCTAATCCTTTTTTGGAATTTACAGCTAAGGTAAATTTTTCAATTTGCAAATCTCATCATTACCATCCAGTTCAAAATCCTTCAAAGGTTTCCCATTGCTCCAAGGGAAGAACCTGCTTCTTTTCCTGGCCTTTGGGCCCTGAATGGCCTGGCCCCTATGCAGCTTCATCTTCCTCAGTTCTGTCTGCTCCAGCAGCACTGAGCTTCTTGCAGTCCCTTATAGGTAGGATGGCAATGTAATTTATCACCCAAACCACTTCTTTTTGTGTGTGTGTGTGTGTGTGTGTGTGTGTGTGAGGAAGATCAGCCCTGTGCTAACATCTGCCAATCCTTCTCTTTTTCTGCTGAGGAAGACTGGCCCTGGGCTAATATCCGTGCCCATCTTCCTCCACTTTATATGAGATGCCGCCACAGCATGGCTTGCCAAGTGGTGCGCCAGTGCGCGCCCAGGATCCCAGCTGGTGAACCCCGGGCCGCCACAGCGGAGCATGTGCACTTCATTCACCGCCTGTGCCACCGGGCCGGCCCCCCAAACCACTTCTGAAAGTGCAAAAAGTCTATCCTTGGCAAACTGGGATGTTAAGTTGACACCATCTTTCTGGCCCTAGAATTTTTGCTCATGTTGTGTCTTTTACTGGGAAAGGAGCTCTCCATGTCCCTTTTGCCTATATAATTCTTCAGTTCTCTGACCAAGTCACTTCCTTCCAGGACTTTTCTGACTACGGTTCTCCATTGTGAATCCTCACAGCACTATATGCTTCTTCATACCATTTTTCTCAGTTATGATTTTGCAGTGTGATTGTTTTCTGCACTAGACTTGAACTCTTGAAAGTATGTTTTTGCTCTAATTCCCCTCCCCCACCCCAGCAGAGTGTCTGTATGCAATTTATTGAATGAATGTCAATATAATAAATAAGGAACACAGAGAGTCTGTATTCAAGGAGCTCACAATGTAGTATGGAAACAAATGGCTTATTACAATGACATGCTGCACTTACAGAATACACAATTTGATATCCAAAAAGGGAGGTAAGAGAGCTGCCTGATGTATCTCACATGGTGTCAGTACAATTGTGTCAGTTCTTGATGACTGACTTAAACAAACCTACAAGGTTTGTTCATAGGAGAGATGGACTATATCCACTAACAGTGAGAAAGATACCTTTCCAATGACCTGAAGAAATACGTGGCTAGAGTGTCGAGTGTCTGCTAGGAATGATGGGAGGCTATGCTGGGGTCAGATTGTGAACAGACTAAGTAATTAAAATATTATGCATGTATGCAAATATATGTAGTATATTTAAATATACATATTTAGAGCAAGGGAGTGATTTCATTAGATTTCAGGTCTGAAAGGAGCCTACAGGGTGAGCTGGAGGGAAAGATATAGAGAAAATAGGGCCTAAGTAAACAAAGTAGTGAGGATTAAGAAGAAGGGCTGAAGACAACAGATATGAGGTAAAATGGACAGTAAATAAAGGACTTGGGGGAGAGGAAAGAGTGACATAGCATCAACACACCAATTTCTTTTTTTTCTTTTTTGAGGAAGACCAGCCCTGAGCTAACATCCTTGCTAATCCTCCTCTTTTTGCTGAGGAAGACCAGCTCTGAGCTAACATCTATTGCCAATCCTCCTCCTTTTGTTTTTTTTCCCCAAAGCCCCAGCAGATAGCCGTACATCATAGCCGCACATCCCTCTAGCTGCTGCATGTGGGATGCGGCCTCAGCATGGCTGGAGAAGCTGTGCGTCGGTGCCCGCCAGGGATCCGAACCCGGGCCACCAGTAGCGGAGCGCACGCACCCAACCGCCAAGCCACGGGCCCGGCCCCCAATTTCATATTTTGAGGTTAGCTACTTAACTTTTTTCTTACACTGTGTGCACACTTAATTTTGTCAGTAGAGGAAGTAAAATCTTTGTATCCACTTCTATGCCTATTAGATTTTATACATAGTTGCCTCTTAGCAAGATCTTTAAGAACTTTCCATTTAAAATTTATTATGATTCAAGCATTTATCAGTAAAAATCTCCAAATACAGTGGCCATAAACAAGCTGGATGAGCTATTGGTAGATATCAGAACAATCTAGGATATTTTTCCAAGCACTACCTAGAACGTAGAAATTCTGCATATCAGAAGAGGGGAGGAATGAGAATGTCAGGCATGTGTAATTAGGAAAAAATTTCCTAGGTGACTGACTCCTGCTCCCTGCCCAACACTGGGAACCACAGCTCCTCTCTTATTTTTATGATTAAGAAAACAGAAAATGTACAATAAATTTTCAGTGTAGGTTACTTAGGATTTCATGTGTTCTATTTATAGAGGACTTTGTAAATTTAAGTATATTTGGAAAGCTCTTCCTGTTTGGCAAGGACCTGGGGGATGACGTCATAGGTTGAGATTCTAGGGTATTTTAATACTGTCCTGATTGTTTTAGCAGCTTCTAATATGCAAATCCTCTAATTAACAAGAACATAATTATGAAATTAAAACCCCAACTTGGCATCCAAAACATTAACAGAAAGCAAGAGTTATCATTGTTTTTATGGTACACATCTCACAATTCTGGATAAGTGGTTCTCAATCTATCCCCACCTAAGGAAACTCATGGGTTTCCAGCCCTAGAAGAGCATATCAGAAGTAAGGACTCACAAAGAGCTGTCCTAGATTTTGTCAAAGTAATATTGTTTCCAAAGAATATGAAATGTCCCAAATGGGAAATTAGATAGGAATAAAAACTTCTGGTTGATGTTATTTTTCAGGGATTTTTGCTAGTCATGTGTTGAGATTATCAACTGTTTGTCTATTGTTTTTAGTACCCATAGGTAGAGACAAAGACCGAGTTTATTCAAACAAAGTGAAACTGAGAATTTAACTATGCAGATAACAAATGGTCAAACAAATACTTTTGCCTTATTTATCAAGTGACTTTTTAAAAGCTGAACTGGCAAGATTGTTCCAATTTTCTACTTACTTGTATTTCTCGACATTGTCAACAGTCATTCTAAAATTTTGTGGAGTCTTAAAGTGTACAATGATTTTACAAGAAATATAAATCTCCAAGATTCAACAGGAAACATAAACCTCCAAGATTCAACAAGAAATATAAATCTCCAAGATGCAATATTTTATTACAATTTTGGCAAGATTTTTTTCCCGCAAAAAAAGGATCTAGAGTTTATATGTAGCATATCACATCCAAATGGCAAGTCAGTAGTTAAAAAAGGTTTGACGTGGGCTTTCAGAAAACATACAAAATAGATTAAGAACATAACGGTAATTCTTTTTTGTAAGACAATTATAAAGTGTAGTATAATTGAGGACTTTATTATCTGAATTATATTTCTGATCACAACATTCTTTCTCTGGCGTGGCTACTGTTTTCCAGGGGCTTTTATTTTTCACTTACCACTCCAGTAATCCAAGAAAGAAATCAGAGGCACGGGAAGGTCCTATCATTAAGGCACTTTTATCATATTTTTAATATTAAAAATTAGCACTTGGTTCCTACTTTTAGGGCCTTCAGAGATGGAGATTTGTATGATCTTGTTATTCCTCACAACCCAGCGTTACAGCTATTTAATAACTAGGAAAAAAGGAAAGAAAAAAAGAGGTGGAGCACAGACCATTTTGCAAACTGTGGTAGTATTCCATTTTGTTTCACTATTCATTGGTCACAGACAGACTTTTTTTGGAGTAGACCAAGTGTACCTGTTTGCCGCCTCCTCCTTCCCAAGGGTGAATATACTCTTCCATAAAATGAACACATACCTGGAGTCATGTTTTGAGATCTTTTTGAAGGCTTTGACCCAAACTGTTTAAACAGCTGGTAGACTAAAACTTGAAATCCCCACATGCGAAAAGAACTATTTTGGGAACGCAGCTACCCCGTTCAAAGTCATTTGACTTGGAAGGTTGGCCTTTACACCAAATCAAATAACTGAGGAATGGGATTAGAAAGTTTCAAAAAGCATCATTAACCTCGAGCGATTCAAGACTGATCTGTGGACGGGGGAAAAAAAATGAAGTGTAAAAGAAATGATTAAAAAAATGCTTTCAAAAAGAATGAAGCGGGACATCCCGAGGCTTGAAAAGACAGTGTTTCCATCGCCACATCTCCAGGGTTGTAACTGAGGCCCGCAGTCACAGTTCAGGAAGAAACCGTCCACTAAGTGGCAGCACGCTACGCTAAGCCAGTTATCAACGTCCTTCGAGCAGCTTTTTTGTCGCCATTCGGCAGCGCACCCTCCTCCCGTCCTCCAGGGAGGGACCTAGAAAGGTTGTAAGAGTTTTCTCCTGAACCCACAAAGGAATCAAGAAGTGTCACAGGATGTCAGCAACTCCGTCTCTGTTTTCCCTCCGTCTCCTCAGGTGCCCCGCCCGCACGGGCCATCGGGCCCCCGAGGCAGCCTCTGTCGCAGGTCGCCTAGGCGTAGGAGGCGGCCTGAGGTGACCACAGCTGCCCAACAGTTGGGGTCCCAGGCTGCCCGGTGTGACGCAGCGGGCCCCTCTCCACCCCTCCCCACAGGCGCTCCGACGGGGCCGGGGCCGGAGAGAGATGCGGGCCGAAGCCTGGGCGACCGGACCCCACGCACGACCCGGCCCCCTGGGCTTATCCAGCGCAGCGCTTCTGCGGCTCCCCGAGCCCCAACATAGTCTTCAGCATCTCGCCATCCCTCTGCTTCCCCGGTTCCTCTCAGTCTCTCCCCCGCGAAGTCCTTGCGCAACTGTCCCGAGCGACAGCAGCGTCCACACCCGCACGCAGCGAGCCTCTAGCTCCCACTTCCCGGAACTCAACTCCCGGCGGGTGAGGGAGGGCACCAGAGCAAGCATCAGCGGCCCGCGGCTGCCGCCAGAGTCCGGCGGCCTCCGCGCGGCCAGCGTGCGCGCTCCCATCGGCGCGCGTGCGCGCACTCGCTCTCCGCCCCACCTCAGCACCAATCGCTTTCTTCCTACGGCCCACGACTCCACAACGTAGCCCCTCCCACCGCCCGCGCGCCGGCAGGAGCGGTTTGGCGTGCTCGCGCCTGCGCCCTAGTCAGTCCTCCTCGCGCCCAGTGGGGAAGGGGAGTGAGCAGGGGGCTTACGTCGTGCAGGCGGCGGCGGCTACGACGGAGACGGCTGCGCTTGCTCTCTCGGCGTTATGGCGGCTGCCGGGAGCCGATAAGTGGCGGGAGCGGGAGCGCGCGCGTGGCTGCGGCGACGACCACGCGCGACGACGACGGCTCCTTCCTTCTCGCTCTAGCTGCCCTCGCCGTTGGTGCTTCCATCATGAATGGATTGTTGGATCCGCTCCGCAGGGGGTCGCGCGTGGGAGCCGCGGGCCGGGGCTTCCCTTCCCCCCTCCCCCTCACGGACTCCTGCTTCCCCCGAGACGCCCGGAGCCCGAGGACTCACCCGGCGGCGGAGACCTGAGTGGGCTCCCTCCGCCCCCGCGAAGCCTGCACGGCCGCCGGTAAGAAAGGGGGCGGCTTGCGGGTCAGGATGTGGCGGGGAGGCCGGGAGCCGGCCGGGCGGAGGGCGGGGGCGCCGGGCGAAGGCCGGGGCGGCTCTGCGAGGGCCGGCGGCGGCGGCGGCGGCGGCCGGGCTCGGCGCGCGGGGGGCTCCGCGGAGCGCGTCCTAGCGCCGGCGGGCGGCGGAGCCCGGGCCTCCTCGGCGTGGGCGCGGCGGGGCCGCGAGGGCAGAGCCGCGGAGCACGAGCGGCGAGCGCTTGGCCGGCGCGTCGCCCCCGCCGCGACCCGGCCTCCCGGCACGTGGGGGGCGGCGGCGAGGGGGAGGGGCGGCGGCCCAGGCGAGCCCGGGAGGGCGCGGAGCGGGGCGGCGGGAAGTGTGAGGCGGGAAGAGAGACTCGGGGACCGGGAGGGGGGCCCTGGGAGGGACGGGGGTGGGAGTGTGCGTCCGGCCGGGAGACTGACTGGAGCGAAGCTGCGATGGACGGAGGAGGGAGGAGGAAGGCTTCCAGCCTCCTTTCGAGCCCCGCTTGGGAAACTCAGCAGGAGCAGAGCAGCTGTTGAAGGACCGGGCACAGGGGAGGAGGGTTGGGGAGGTTTGACTTCATTGTTGAGACGCGGGAAAGGCTGGAGAGAGCTGCGTGCGCCTGGAGCTGCAGAACTCAGGGCTGTGAGCAGGGCCTCGGAAAGAGGACTGACTCGGGGAAGGCAGATGAGGGGGAAAAGGAAGTTAGAATGTCCAGAGAAAGCCGTTTTGAGGAGCGAAAGGAAGGTGGAAAGGAAAGAACGAAAAGAGTGAACTTTCTCAACGCAGAGAGACTTTCGGGAAAGAGGCGGTTTGTTAGAGTCCCTAGATTTTTAAGACTTGTTGAACAGTAAAACTCTTTGACGGGTTGGAATTAATATTTAACATGAGGAATAAATGTTGTGTGGAAGAGTTACTTTTTGGATAACCAGTTCTTGCAAAGAGTCTACTGGACCTTAGTCTCTGGAGAATTAAAATCTCGATCTAGATGTAGAGTTTGCTGTGATGAAGTTGGCAACAGCCTGTTTTCCTCCTCTTTTTTGTGGAATGGAAATCATCGTAGGACTGAATTCTCTTTGCTGAGGTCGGAGGACAGCTCTGCTCTCAGTCGGCTATCTCGGTCCTTTCTGGCTGGGGAGGGATCTGACGTCTCCTTCCCCCGCTTCTTTCTCTCCCTCCCCTGCCAGAGATCTCCTTGGTTTATTCGTGGATGGCTTGTAGGTGACTCTCCAGTGTTGTGCTGAAATCTTGAAAGGTGGGAATGCTGTGTCTTGGTCAGTGATTTCTGCCCCAAACCTGTTACTTAAAAAATCATAGTGTGTATTCCATTACCTTTTTTTTTTTTTAATGGAATCTCCGCAAGTCCAACCTGGATAAATATGATTTAAATTTTATCATTCCACTGTCGGCTTACCTGTGAAAGTACACGTTTATTTTGACCTGTACAGTTTTTGCGAAGATTGTATGATACCCTTTTATTCTTCTGTTCTTATGTGAGCATTTTCAAAACTTTGTCTCATTAAAGTGTATGAAGTTCTTGGTGATATGAATTAGTGTTTGATTAAAGGTAACCTTTTCCCCCTTTACTTGGTTTGACAAAGTATCTAATAAGACTCCGTTTTCTATTCTTGGAGTGTATGTATATGTTATATATTACCATTTTTCTTTAGTTAGCTAGTTATCCGTAATGTGTGTATATGTATCGCTACACAGCTGCAGTTAGTCTAAAAGTTTTATCACTCAGCAGATATTCTGATTTCTTCTGTCAAAAATAAGCACTGGTGTGCTATAAATTCTAGTAAGTAGTCAGGAATGTAGTTAATGGAAGCCTAGGTATTTCTGATTGGCCTAGGTAGATTTGTATAAGTTCTAAATAGACTTATCTTTTTCTCTACAGGAAGTTTTCTTATTTTCTTAATATGTTTTCTTTAGGTGAATCAAAAAGGGTCCCAGGAAACCTGTGAATGTTGAAGAAAATTCGTCTGTGAATTTTTGGTATTCAAGGAGGAGTCAGTATTTATATTCATCTTTTAAACTGGGAAGATATATATTTTATTTTAAAACTTCTTGATATTTACAATGAATGGACACAGTGATGAAGAAAGTGTTAGAAACAGTAGTGGAGAATCAAGGTAAGCACTTTATTATCAAGTATTTATTATGAAGAGAATGGAAAACTTGTGTGAGTCTTTTTAGTTTTCTTAGTAGATGGCAGTTTTCAGGTTCAAATTCTTCCTCTTAGGTATCCAAACAGTAAAAAGTTTCTAATATAAGGAGCTTTGTTGATAATACAGGTTTTAATTATTTTTTTCCTTTGAGATACACAAAGAAGAATTTAAGTATAGAAGTTTGGGTTACTTAAATCTCCTTGGAGGTATATATTGTTTGGGTTAATAACTGAAGCTAGAACAAGTAGGAAAAGAGATTTAAATTGATTTGACTGTTAGTGCACTCTCTAAATAAGGGCAATAAGAATTTCTTTCCTCATCTTTTTCTGGCATTTTATCTTCTACCTGTGCTGTCCAATATAGTAGCCACTAGCCACATGTGGCTGTTTAAATGTAAATTAATTAAAATTACACAATATTCAAAATTCAGTTAGTCACACTAGACACATTTCAAATGCTGAATAGTCCCATGTGGCTAGTGGCTACCATGATGGACGGTGCAGATAGAAAACATTACTATCACTACAAAAAGTTCTTTTGGACAATGCTGATGTGGATATTTGTTAAAGTATTGTTGCAACTCTTTTTTCCTCCTATTTTCTTTAATTTGAGTTTTAATTATATATGAGTGAGTTAAGAGTTCTTACTTGGGCCATGTCTTTTTAAGGAAGATATAGTTTATGGGATTAAGCCATATTAAGCTATTTTAATGTGAAAGAAGCCTCTTCAAATACAAAGACTCTTTAAATTCTTCTGTAGCCCCCAAATTTTAAGTTATCTGCATATTAATAATAAAGTCCATGTAGTTATATATACTCATTGTATGTAGAGATCAGGAATATGGACATTGGAGTGAGACTGCCTGATTACTTATCCTGGTTCTACTTCTGGTTAGCTCTGTGAATTAGGACAAATTATTTAACCTCTGGGGCCAGCCCAATGACCTAGTGGTTAAGTTTGGTGTGGTCTGCTTCAGTGGCCCGGGTTCAGTTCCTGGGCACCGACCTACATCACTCATTGGTGGCCATGCTGTGGCGGCGACCCACATACAAAATAGAGGAAGACTGGCACAGATGTTAGCTCAGGGTGAATCTTCCTCAAGCCAAAAGAGGAAGATTGGCAACACATCTTAGCTCAGGGCCAATCTTCCTCAGCAAAAAAAAAAAAAGAGAGAGAGAGAAAAAGAAAAAATTAACTTCTGAGGCTTTGATTTTTGCAGTTTTGAAATGGGGATTACGGTATTATTTATCTTATTTGAAGTTGAAGATTAAGTGAGATGCTACATCTAAAGGTCTTAATATAGTTCCTGATATAATGAGCACTCAATATTTGCTTATTATGATTAGCATTATGTTTTATGTAACATAGGGTACTAGATAACTAAAACATTAATTATAGTGATAGAGAAATGTGATGGACAAGAAACAGGAAAGTTTTGGCAGTTAGGAGGGTTTCAGACAAAATGTTGGGGTAGAAAATGAAGCAGTGGTATATGTATTTGACCTGAGACTTGGGATTTTCTGGTCATTCTAGGAATACTTGAGTTTATCAGCTTTCACAGGTGCACTGTTTGGATAACAAGAACATCATAGAGAAGAAGGAGTAGTTACACGGAAAGCAGCATGATTTAGCAGAACAAGTGTTGGTCTGGAGTTACAAAACCTGAGTTGACACCATCTAACTAGTTCTCTGAATGATTTCTCAACTGTAAAGTAATTAAGAGTTGAACTAAATGATTTTGAAGTTTCATCCTATCACTTTTACAACGTGTAATAAAATTTTAGATAACAGAGTTTCTGGTGATTCTAGTCAAACTCTGTTATCTAAAACTTTATGAATCTCCAGAGTTGAGAGGTAAATTAGAAGACTTGAATCTCAGTTTTGATTAAGATCTCTACAGGTATATTGACTATAGTAAGTGAATAGGAGAGTCACGTTGTCCCGCATTGTCTTATTCATTAGTGAGCAATGAAATGGTTGATAGGTAGAAATACCTAGAGGAGACACAGGAACAAAACTACCTGGAAAATAGGAAGTAAGCCTCTTGAGAGTAAATCCTCTTGTTGAGTATGTGGAGAGATCGCGTGCTGTTATATTCTGACCGCTTACCTGTTCCAGTAATCTTTTATATATTTTACTGCCATATCTAAAGCAAAGGTGAGTAGTAAGTCAAATTAGATGGTATAGTTGAAAAAAGTTAAACCCTGTGAAAGCGGATTTACTTACAGGAGTCTTATTATGCATACTCATTTAAAATAGTTGCAAAGCGTATTCTGTAATTATTCTGAGTCATCATTTCTACCATACAAGGTATGTGCTTCTGAGAAGTATGATTGTCGAGTTATCTAATTCTTTCAACTGTCTTGGTGTTTGTTTATCAGGAGGAGGAAGACCTGCTTCTATTTTGCTTTCATTTTCTTCCTCACGGCTGTTATGCTATCCTTTTCCTTTGCTCTACTGTCATTGTTACGAACCCTGAGACCCCCTCCCCAAAGCTTTTATAACAAGGCAGTACAGAGAAGGGAGATTGTGCCTAGTTAGTTAAAAGAGTGAGGAGGTGAACTTTATAGACATAGGGATTTTCTTGCAAACAGCAAAAGTTTCAGTAACTACGAATGTTAATATAGAGTGATGAGAGGAGAAATATGCTCTCCTTTTGAAATTAATATACACTGTAAATAGTTTTTAAAGTAAAATTTGATTTTTATTGGCTAGAATTTTTAAATGTATTTTTGCTTTAGCGTTTCTTTTTTCCTTTATGAAAATGAAGTTTATGAAATGAAATAGACTTAAGAAGTCATTTAGCATTTTTGGTTGGTATAATTAGCTTTCTACTAAAAAAAATGGTTTTTTGATTCTTTCTATGTAGAAAGCTCTCTATAACCATTGACTGAAGGGAAGAAGAATACATAGGAAAATGTCTCTTGGCCTATGCTATAAGGGACAGTTTTGAAACTTATTTACTAAGAAATCTGGGTCAGGATGCACCTGTACATCAGTTTCAGCTCAGCACAAAGTTTATTATGTAACTGAAGTTAAGCTTTCTGAAGATACTATGGGAAGATTTCAGAGCATCAGTTCCTCACTGTGTGGATGTGTTGTTATTTGCAACCAAATTTTTCAAATCCTGGGTAGATATTTTTTATTTTAAAATTATCTTGAGTGATGATTTACTCCAGGACTAGATTTATGGGTAAAGACCAGAAATATATTATCATATTTTGCTCATTTTGGATGATTGATACATGCTTAATACTCAGAAGAATTTCTCTGCTTGCCTGTAGATTAAATTTTTAATAATATGTTTGTCCATGTAAATTTGAGAATTTCTTTGAATCACTTTAATTAGTCTCTGTATATTATGCTCTTGAAAAATTCTTACAGGGTGAGGAAGGTGGTTAGTGATGTGCTGTAATGGTCTCAACCATTTAGAATTAATCTCTAGCTGGCAATGGAGCTTTGTTGACTGTAACACTTCAATTTCCTTGGCTTATAGAAAATATTTTAATTATCATTTTATGGTTCAAGAATCTTTGGATCTCAGCTTGTAAAGTGTTGTGGGTAGGCAGTGAATAGGGACTATGATCACTGGAAATGTTCTCAATGAAAACCTCCTTTTTAGAAATTCAGAGTTTAACAGGCTGTTTAGAGGCTTTGAGAAGCCCTGGAGCCTCAATGACCTGTGACATTTAAGGAAAACCAGTTCAGAGTTAATTTGAACACAGGGCACAGTTTGCACCATGGATCTGTTAGTGTCCTGTTGAATTCTACTATGGTATACTGTGTTTGGAAACATTGTATTTATGTATACACATACCAGAAAGATTTCTTGCCATCAAAATCAGTTAGTTTCTTTCACTAAATAAATTTGAACAGTTTTTAAAGTCAATACCAGTTAAAATGGTGTTTGCTGAGCTTGTTTTGCAGTTATCTCAGAGTTTTAAAAAAAATGTTATTTTTTAAATTTCCAAAGTTTGTGTTAAGAAACATTTTAAGGAGGATGGGAAAGTGTGAAATCACAAAGCCAGAATGGCTAGAAATCATTGAGTTAAGGAAACTGGTTTTTAAAATTTTCTGTGATGTCATTAATTGCAGGAAAGTATGACTCTTTTACACCTCATTTTTTGTTATTCCCTATTTCTCAGTTCAGCATGTGCTTTCTTCATCTTTTCCTCTTTTTTCTCTCAAATATCCTGTATATGCTACTAAATCTAAGATCATCTAAGATCGCTTCTTATCCTTTGAAAACTCAAATCGTTAAGCAGGAGCCTTAGTAATAGGATACTCTGTTTCCAAACAGAATTTACCAAATTAAAATTTTCACACAATTTCCTAGGATTGTGGTTAATCTAGGTTACTGTAAAGTATTTAGGCTTTTTTAACTGATAAGGCTAAGAGAATTGTATATGACTTGACTTTGCAAGACATTACTTTTATCTACATAGGTATGAGATCATGTGGGGGCAAACATTAATGTGTAGTTACCCCTTTTTTGTACAGTAGCCTCCCCTCATCCACGGGGGATGTGTTACAAGACCCCAAGTGGATGCCTGAAACTGCGGATAATACAGAACCCTGTATATACTATATTCTTTCCTATGCATTCATACCTGTGATACAGTCTAATTTATAAATTAGGCACAGTAAGAGATTAACAACAACAATAATAAAATAGAACAGTTATAACCATATACTGTAAAAATAGTTCTGTGAATGTGGTCTCTCTCTCTCAAGATACCTTATTGTACTGTACTCACCCTTCCTCTTGTGAGGATGTGAGATGATACAATGCCTACATGTTGAGATGAAGTGAGGTGAATGATCTAGGCATTGTGATGTAGCGCTAGGTTAATATTGACCTTCTGACAATACATGAGGAGGATCATTGAGCCGTGATGATGTTGATGGTTGGATGTCATAAGCAGATGATGTCCATGGTTGTTAGAACACAAGCACTGTGATACTGCGATAGTCAATCTGATAACTGAGATAGCTACTAAGTGACTAATGGGCAGGTAGCTTATGCAGCGTGGATACGCTGGACAAAGGGATGATTCACGTCCCAGGTGGGATGGAGCGAGATTTCATCATGCTACTCAGAACAGCACGAAATTTAAAACTTACGAAGTTGGGAATTTTCTATTTAATATTTTCAGACCACAGTTGACTGCAGGTAACTGAAACTGTGGAAGCAAAACTGCGTATAAGCGGGGAAGACTGTACTGTTGAAATAGTTGCTTATTTAAGATCTTGACGACTGGTGGGTTACATATGATATACTTGGGTTTAAAAATAAGAGTATTTTTTGTGGTGAAGAGATAAAGAATAGATGGAGAAAACTTTTTTGTATTTTTTAAGGAAAATTTAAAAACATGCAGAAATAGAAAAGTTGCAGCCCCAGTTTTGGTCCTTGGACCAGCAGCATTGGCGTCACTTGGGAGCTTGTTCAAAATGTAAAACCTTGGCCCCTACCCCAGACCTTCTGAATCAGAATCTTCATTTTAACAAGATTCTCCAGTAATTCGTATTCATATTAAATTCATACGCATATATATGAAGCGGTTCATTCAGCACCTTGCCGCTTTTTTTGTTACTGATGTTGTTATACATCGTTTTTATTTTCTGGGAACTCCCAAAGAATGGTGTCATAGGCCCTGCCATCAAGAGGCTGGGTACATTTCATTGCTCTAGAAACAATAATGCAACCAATAATCATTGAGCTCTTAACTCTGACTGAGCCAGGCATGGTGCACAGTACATGGTGCATTATGTGAATTTATCACAGTTCATCCTCACAAAACTCCTGTGATGTTCACAGTATTATGAGTCCCATTCTCTAGAAGGAGAAACCAGATTTATAACCATTAAAAAAAAAAAAAAAAGCTATTGGGGCCAGCCTGGTGGTGCAGTGGTTTAGTTCACGTGCTCTCCTTCCGCGGCCCAGGGTTCGCAGGTTCGGATCCTGGGCGCAGACGTATGCACCACTTATCAAGCCATGCTGTGGCAAGTGTCCCACAGAAAATGGAGGAAGATGGGCACAGATGTTAGCCCAGGGCCAGTCTTCCTCAGCAAAAAGAGGAGGATTGGCAGCAGATGTTAGCTCAGGGCTAATCTTTCTCACCAAAAAAAAAAAATAAATTTCAAACTTCACTTGGATTTCATTGACTTTTCCATTAATGCCCTCTTTCTATTCCAGGATTCAACCCAGGGTACCATGTTATGTTTAATTGTCAGCTCTCTCCAGTGTCCTCTGCTCTGTGAGAGTTTCTTAGCCTTTGTTTGATTTCCTTAACAGTCGTCAGAAGTACTGGCTAGGTGTCCTGTAGAATGTCCCCCAGTTTGGATTAGTCTGATGTTTTTGTTAGGATAAACTAGGGTTATCAGTTTTTAGCACGAATATCACAGAGATGAAGTGTTCTTCCAGTCACATCGTATGGGGAGCATAATATCCATGTGACATTACTGTTGATGATAACGTCCATCACTTGGCCAAGGTAGTATTTGCCAGGTTTCTCCACTGTAAAGTTACTGTTTGTTTTTCCCTTTCCATGCTGTATTCTTTGGAAGCAAGTGACTGTGTCTGGCTCACTCTCAAGGGGGTGGAGGGAGTGGGATTAAGTTCCGTCTCCTGCTGGGAGGGAGTGTCTACATATATTATAATGGAATTCTTCTGTAGAGAAGTCATTTCTCCCCCGTTTAGTCACTCATTCATTTATATAAGCATGGACTTATGTATATGTATTTTATACTTTGGGCTATAATCCAATGAATTTATTTTGTTGCTCAAATTGTTCTAGCCTTGCCCATTGTGAGCTTTCTTTCGAGTTGGCTTCCGTGTCCTTTTTACACATTCCCATTCTTTTGCCCTCGAGTCACTCATTTCTCCAAAGAGCTCTGGTTCCTTTTATTGGAGAAAAGGGTCTTAGAAAGCAGATTTGGGTGCGGGGTATGCTCATTGCTACTCAGGTGTCACTACTTCTAGGCCCTCTCAGCAGACAAAGCAGACAGAGCTAGTAACATATGTATATATAGTAAACCACGTATGTCGGCATATCTGTAGTTCTTTCTGTATCTGTCCATCTGTATACATATTAAGGTAAACTTGAGTTTGTACTGATGTCTCCAGCTATAATCCTGAACTACAGGATTCATCCTAACCTTCCTTTCTTGCTCCTTTATAATTTCTATCTCCAACAGAGAAACCTGGTTCCCACCATCCTCTACCTACCATCCATACTCTTCACCCTCAGCATATGGGTAAAGCAGTTGCAGAATTTCTAGGCTATTCTCACAGAAGAAACAAATTTACCAACTAGAATACAGTGTTTACATACAGTGTACAGTTCCTATTATATTTAGCCTTAGAGTTTCTAGTCAAAACACCCGTTTTCCAAAGTTACTCAAGTTAGCTTCTGCCCCCCAACCCCCTTCAGTATGGTGATATCATAAATTTATAATAATGTTAGATTCATTTGTCACAGTTTGCATTCCATCCTGGGATACTCAGTCACATGGGTTGATTTTTTTTAAACTTGCACGTATTACATACACTCCGTGCTACACAGTTTTGTGGGCTTTGACAAATGCATAGAATCATTTATTCTCTGCCACAGTACTGTCAGAATGATTCCTTCATCTAAAAGTTCCCCTGTGTGTCCCAGATTTACGGAATCAAAATTTTCATTTTAACAATATTCCCAGGAGATTTGTATGCATATTAAATTCATATGCATATATATGAAGCTATTCACCTGGAGTCATTCAGTATCTTGCCATGTTTTAAAATTATAAATTAACTTGGAGAAAGATATTATGATCTAGAGGTGATAATGGAATAGCCAGGTTTAAATACACAGTCAAGGAAGTGAGTATATTCAAATTCATGGGGCATATAGGTATGCAAGTGAGGTGAAAGAAAATAGAATTGGGCAAATTATTGGACTAAAGTAGTGGGCTGTATGGCAGGTTTTCACAGAGCTCTTTAAGTTTTGTCCTCTTGATGATGATGAGAAATGATGTAGTTTGGAAAGAAGGAAGAACAAATGGTATCCAGAGGCATGATGGAGAGGAAGGTTTTTTACAGAGGTCATAGTCCCCAACAAAGATGTGCAAGTTCCCTAATAAAGAGAATGTGTTGGACATCCTAGCTTTGCAGTTCTTTACCCTGAGGTTTATTCAGTGTTCTGCCGAAGTTTTTGTGTGGTTTAGTCCCAGGTGGAGGAAGGAGAAAAAAGGAAGCATAGCTGAATAAATGCTACCTGTATTGAGGGATACCCCTGGGAGTGTAATACAGTCCATGTGAATGGACTGGTCAGAACCACAGATTTTAAGGAGGTACTCTAGGAATCTCTTGTACCAGAATCAAGTTCTTATGTATGAATGACTGAGAAAATTGCTTTTCATAATTAAGAGTATATTATCTGTCCCTGTGATATGAGGTGACTGCTTAGTCAAAAGTCAGCTTTAAGTAAATGTTAAACGGCGTTCAAAAGTTTCCTTGATGTGGACAGATTAAGTGAGATCTAAGTGATCTTTGGGATTAAAATACACAGACGTGAAAAGTTCTGGGTAATTACGCACTACTGGCTTTTGGGATCTAATGTCTACAGTATCTCTCAGAGCTGAGGCATAAGGCACAAAAATAGTAGGGGGCTCTTTTCTTAATGAAAACCTTCTGTTAGCTATTTCACATCTGTCTTGTTGCTGCTTTCAGAACTACAGTTCTGTGTCCTTAGATAGTTATTTAACTTAGATGATTGAGCAAGTACTGTGTGGTAGATACCATCAAATACTAAAATTTGAGATTCTTCTCTGAAGCTTATAATCAAGAAAGAGACCTTAGCCTTAAATATTTGTAGCATCAGGTGGATACAGTAAATACAGAGAGATACAGTCTGCACCACTTCAAAGGTAGGAGACAGAGAAGTTTGATCATAAGACAAATGGTTAATTTCTACATCAAGCTCAATATCAGAATCAATTTTTTTTTTTTTGGTGAGAAAGATCAGCCCTGAGCTAACATCCATGCCAGTCTTCCTCTTTTTGCTGAGGAAGACTGGCCCTGAGCCAACATCCATGCCGATCTTCCTCCACTTTATGTGGGACGCCACCACAGCATGGCCTGATAAGCAGTGTGTTGGTGTGCGCCCGGGATCCGAACCCGGGCCGCCAGCAGCGGAGCGTGCGCACTTAACTGCTACGCCACGGGGCTGGCCCCCAGAATGAATTTTTCTTTTTTGAGATCATTCAAAATGCTGATAATCTTAAATTTTATGTGTGTTAAAGTCCTGGTAATGTGACTTTTATGATGGCGAGATATTTTGACAGGGTTAGACAATAAGTCAAGAGTAATTTTTATACCCAGGAAAAATGATGTTAGAACGCAATAAATACTATGCTGACAAGTTTATGTAAAGGAATGGGGCCATTGGAGAAGAGTGAAGTTACAGTCTAAATTCCCTCAGAGAAGACTATTCTTGTTTTAGTGCTTGAGGTAGATTATAATATGATTACTGCCATTTGATGCAACTACTACAGTATTCCCAGTTGTAAATGGCTAAATCCTGAATTACATTAATAAAAGGAAGAAGTTTGATCTGAAAGGAAATTTTATAAGAAAATAAGAATTACAATTAGCTGTAAATGAGTACTAAAAATGTACAAAATCTTCTCTTTATTCCAGTGTTAGCATGTATTTTATACCAAAGGATTGACCTAGTGTGCAGTAGCTTATCTCTGTCCAATCGAACTTTCTGCAGTGATAGAAGAGTTTTATATCTGCACTGTCACATGTGGCTACTGAGTACTTGAAATAAAGCAAAGGTGACTGAGGAACTGAAATTTTAATTTTATATAATTTCAGTTTATTAAAATGAACATTTAAATAGCCATGTGCCTACTTGTTGTAATTATAAATGATAGAATTAGAGATTTTTATCATGTCATTAATATTATAACAAATTGCATGTGTTTTATGAAACTATTAGTGACTTTGAATTGTATCTATATATAGTCCTTATTTCTCATTTGATTCTCTGCTTACTAGAGAAGCTTTTGAGTTTACTATTTGACCTCAGATTCAATGTGACTAAACCCAAATTTAAATGATGTAAGCCAGGTGATAATCAAAATTTTTAAGACAAGGTATTATTAGGTTTTGATGGTTTGAGTGAGAACAAAGGGGAGCCCTACAATTGCTTCAGAGTTTATCAACAGCAGAGAATCCTCCCTCACCTCTTCCAGCTCCTGGTAGTACCTGCTTCCCTGTCTTGTGGCAGCAGATCTCCAATCTCTGCCTACGTCTTTCACGTGATCTTCTTCCCTCCATGTCTCTGGGTCCTCTTCTCTTATAAGGACACCAGTCATTGAATTGAGGGCCCACTCTAAATCCAGGATGAGTTCATCTGCGGATCTTTAATCACATCTTTAAGGACCTGTTTCAAAATAAGATTACATTCTGAGGTTCCGGGTGAACTTGAATCTTTGGGAGATGTTATTCAACTGACTACATCCTCTACCCTCAAGTTGAGGTTGGGAGCTGGCTCAGGCAGATGTGAATGGTAACAATATCAGAGGAGTTGTTTTCACCAACAATAATGGAGGAGTTGTTTTCCTCAGAAGTACTTGATTCAATGTAATAAACTTAAAAATCATAATGTTTTTTGAAATCATGATGGTGATTCTTAAATTCATATGGAAGAGAAAATTTACAAAATAATTTTTGAGAAGCAACCACCAAACAAAAGAAACATGAAGGAGAAAAAGGACAAAGGTGACATATCAAAGCATTTCCCCAGTTCTGTTAACAAAAACGGCAAATTAACGTACACACAGAACAAGTCTCTCCACTGAAGCAACCATTCACTTGGACAATACTGACAGAATCATGTGTTTCAGAACTCGGAAATATAATAAAAAACTTACAGCATCCAGAAGAGTGATTAATGAAGGAAACATGGCTGAATTTGGGTAAGAAAGCACTGTGGTGTTTTTGGTTAATGCCTACCCGCTGCCATCTCTGGTACAGCAGAGGTCGTGAGGATGGGAGGAAAGATTCCTTGCATGGCTCCCTCATGCCAGGAGACAAATACTAACCTGATTCTTAAAATAGGGTGATTATGTGATGGGGTGGTAGTGATCTGTCTTTCGGGCCCCTGAGGGAACAGCGCAGAAGGTGACACGTATTTCTCCCCCTCAGGCTGGAGGGACTTTGCTGGTGGTGTCATTGTCTGATGAAACATTTAAAGGTCTATGATACTGGTAGATGCCTGCGCAAGGGATGATGTCCAGGACAGGAGAGAGACATAAATAGCTGGAAAGGAGGCATCTGAGGAGAAAGTTTTTTGGGGAATGAAAGCTTAGAAAGGCCACTGCATCTACCAGAGAAGCTGGAGTGTAATGTACATGCCCAGGATTGGATGGGTGCTCAGAGAAGAACTGAGAAGACCCGGGATTGCACCTCTGGCAGATTTGTGGGCTCCATGCAGGTAGGGGGTGAAGTCTAAGGAAGAAATGCAGGGGTACCTGCTGCAAAGGCTGGAGATTTTAATTTTATCTTTTTTTAAAATGTGTTCTTTTATTTATTTATTTCTCCCCCAAAGCCTCAGTAGATAGTTGTATGTCATAGTTGCACATCCTTCTAGTCGCTGTATGTGGGACACGGCCTCAGCATGGCCAGAGAAGCTGTGCATTGGTGCGTGCCCGGAATCCGAACCCGGGCCGCCAGCAGTGGAGCACGCGCACTTAACCCCTAAGCCACGGGGCCGGCCCAAAATGTGTTCTTTTGGATCCTTGCATTTAAAGAAATCTGTCTCTGTCAGGTCACTTGCTGATTGTTAAGATAACTGAAAACAGATTTCAGTGAGCACATACATCAAAAAACATAGTCTTTGCAAAAATAGTTTGAAAAGTCACTAAGCAAAAGGATGACTGCAGCTCATAAAAAGCCACAACAGCAAAATCTGGAGAGTGAGGAGAATCTGATTCTCACAACAACCACATTGTAATACGCAAAATGTCTAGTTACCACTACAAAATTACAAACGATATGAAGCTACAGGAAAGTATAGCTGGTTCAGATGAAATAGAGTGGAAATTGACAGAAATTTTTCCTGAGGAAGCCCAAGCACTGGACTCATGAGACAAGGATTTCAAAATAACTCTCTAATATATGCTCAAAGGGCTAATGGAAAGTAGGAACAAAGAACCAAGGAAAATAAAGAGAATGATGTCTCAATTCAGAGAGAATATCAATAAGGATAAAAAAATTGTAAAAAGAACCAAATAGAAATAATTTAGTATTACCGTTGCACTTCCTACTCCCACCTCCAACCTTAAATAACCACAAATTGACTTCTTGTCTGTACAGATTTTCCCATATTTGACATTTCATGTAAAAGGAATCATATGATAAGTGGTCTTCTTTAACTAGACGCTTTCACTTAGCAGAAGGTCTTAAAGGTGCATCCATGGTGTAGCACGTGTCCTTCATATGTTTTTGGCTGAAGTACATACAACGTACAGAAATACGGATCACACTGTGTTTATACATCCATCAGATGATGGATATTTGGGTTGCTCTGGACCACCGTTTGCTGGTCCAACTCTCACCTTCAGTGGCCCAACATCAATGTCTCCCATCACCCTTCCTATTCACTGCCATCCAGTCAGCTCAGCTCTGCTTAGGCACCAGGTCTTCTCAATGTAAACAGTGGTGGAGCCCTTAGCAAGGGCCCTAAAAGGCAGAGGTGGTGATGGGTCGTGTCCACCTCGCTGAAGACTGCCAAGTCCAACACATGCTTTCCAGGTGCAGCAACTTTAACATAAACAATTAGAGCCGAAATTCCCAAGGTTGCTGACACATGTCGTCTCCAGTGTTTCCTCTTATAAAACTTCAAGTATAGGGCCTCCTAGTAGACATCTGTCATCCTTCTTGGTTTCTCAGCCACTGAACCCCTATCCTGTGTTTGAGGGCTTCCCTCACTTTATGATCCTGGGGGAGATAACACCAGCTTCCCGATTTAAAAGCAGAAAATGCCAGATATGGCCATTTGCAGCCTCCCCACTGCAGCCAGGGCACAGTTCCGTGGATCAGACGCACCCACGCAGACTCTGACCCAGGAGGGGGAACCTATGCTCTGATGACGATGGATTTGGACAGCAGCTAATAGAAGCGGCCTCAGCAGGGCTCCAGCCCATCCCCGTCCTCCCAGAGGCTCCGTGAGCGATCACTCTAACAATCCTCTGTTGCACACAATCAAGAGCCCTGAATGAGAGCCTGGCGTTGGTGTTGGAAGTGGGGAGACGGTCAGGAGGGGCCCACAGTTCGCATTCCAGCCTCGGTCTAGGATGGGGGCCTCTTACCAGACTCTCAGTCAGCCGGCGTGGTCACTGCCCCCAGCGGCCTTCCTCACAGGCTGGGTCCGCGGGCTCAGCGCGGCTCAGAGGCTGCACCCCCGGGGTCAGTCCCCGCCGCGGACATCGGCGCCAGACTCCACGCAGCCATCACATCCGGAGGACCCAGCCGCGGGGACACGGGCGTCCTCGTCGTGGGCGGAGGACACGCCGCTGTCCTGGCGTCCACGGCCCTTCATGCGGGGCGCTCGGGGCAGCTCGGAAGCGTGGAAGGTCGCCCTCGTTAACCGCCATCCTCACTTCCGCCTCAGCAGGACTCTCTCTCCGCCACCAGGGTCCCCAGGCCTCCCCAGCAGGGGCTTGGCTCCGCTCTCTCGCCGATTCTCGCTGCTTTTCGGCTCACACGGCTCTCCCTGCAGGCCTCGGCTCTTTCCATCCAATGTCGCCTCCCTCCGCCCAGTCTCGGCTCCCCGTTCCCTGCCCTCCCATCTTCGGCTATTTCCGCCCATCTTCGGCTCTCTCCGCCTCTCCCCGCTGCTCCTCGGCTCAGGCGGTTTCCTTCTGCTCTCTCCGCCTGGCCTAGGCTTTCTCCGCTTTCGCAGCCACAGTTCGCCTCTTTCCGCCTCTACCCGCCAAACTCCCGGGTCCGCTGGGCTCTCTCTGTCCCACCAGGTCCCTGGAAGACTAATCAGCAGTGACTCATGTGACGAATAACAATGCTGCAGAAATGACAGCGTGTCACATCTGAGGCTACATCATAAAACACACTGAAGCTTCCTCCTTCATCTCTTAGATTGCTCCCTCTCTAGGGGAAGCCATCCACCATGCCATGAGGATGCTCCAGCTTGTCATGGTAGGCAGTTATGGGACTAATGGACCATCTTAAGCCCAGGAAGATTAGGTTTTAAATTTTATAAGGCCAGGTCTGTTTCAGGTTTATACTTACTCCTTAGGTGTATCCCTTATTCTTACGGTATGGTACTTATCGGGGTGTGGCATTTCTAGGGTCTTAGTTGATACCCAGGCTTTTTTCCCAAGGC
The DNA here is from genome assembly GCF_020826845.1 of Diceros bicornis minor. Lineage (NCBI taxonomy): Eukaryota > Metazoa > Chordata > Mammalia > Perissodactyla > Rhinocerotidae > Diceros > Diceros bicornis. The sequence continues at coordinate 318,897 of NW_026690864.1, read as the reverse complement.
CACTCCACTGCGATGAGTCCACAAACCAACCTCCAATTCCCAGCGTGTATGTCCTCTGAAATTTCTGCACAATCTTCAGCTTTCAGTAGCTATTCTCTGCTAAACCTCCCAGCGTCTGCACGTGCACAGCTTAGATCCGATATTCAAAGACCTGACGGGAATTTTTAGGCAGATTTTTGGTGCTTCTTCTCTCTGGCTCTGTCTTGTCCATTAGAAGATCCTTTGGGTTGGCACCTGTGTTCTTTCAACCAGGACCCGCCACTTTTTGAGCATTTCCTGACTTTACGGCACCACCAGATATTCCCGGACAATCTGGTATTTTCTCTGTCCTAACCCTGGAATCAATCACTTCACCAAGGAACCCTGGTACCCTCGACACATCTTTTTTTTTTTTTTTTAGAGAATGGCATTTAGAAAGCAACATCTGGGAGCCACGTGTACTCATGGCTACTGGAGTGTCCCTGCCTCTAGGTCTTTTCTGCTGACAGAGCTTGGAAATATATGTATTACCTCATCTCATGCATAGACACACATCTATGCCTGTCTATCTATCTAGCTATCTGTCTATCTATCAATCATCATCATCATCATCTAACCATCAAAAAACCACATGTCCAAACTGATACCTCCAATTCCAATCCAACACCCAGTGTTCATTCCAGCCTTCTCTCTTTCCTTGTTGGTAACGTCTTTCTTTGACAACAAAAAACTGGCTCTCATGATCTACAGTATATTTTTTAGTTGTTCAACCCTAGTATATACATAAACTGGTTTCAGAATTGCTAACCCATACCTTTCTGAGAAACAAATTTATGAACCAGAGCACAAGATTTCTAGACAGTTCTTTTTGTTTTCAGCCTTATAGTATCTGGTCAAAGTACAGTTTTCCAAAGTAAATTGGCTTTTCTCCATGCACATCAGTGTGGTTATGTCATTCATTTGTAATACAGTCAGGTTCATTTGTTATAGTCTGTAATCCCTCTGCCACCTGGTGGATTAAGTCTTTTTTTTAACCTGTAGTAGCATTCATTCTTTAGCGTGTTGCGTTCTACAGGATTTGAAAGATGCATAGAGATGTGTATCCACCATCACAGCCACGACATAGAACAGTTCCATCACTTCCAAATTCCTTTGTGCTGCCCCTTTGCATACCTCACCTTTTACCCCTGGCTACCCCTGATTTGTTGTCCTTCCCTACAGTTTTGCCTTTTCCAGAATGTCATACAATGGAATCATGCAACATATGGCTTTCTGTCTCTTTCGCTTAGGAAAATGAGTATGATGCAAATTGAGGTATAATTTACATGGAGTTTAACGTACAGATCTTAAGTGTACAGTTTAATGCATTTTGACAAATGCATACACCTGTGTAACCTATTCCTCTATCAAGATATAGAACCTTTTTCTCACCCCATAAAGTTCCTTCTTGTCCCTTCCCAGTCAATCCCAGCTACTGCCTCACCTCCCTCACGTCACACTTTGATGCAACCACTGTTCTGATTTTTTCCCGCAACAGAGATTATTTTCTGCCTGTTCTAGAAACCTATATAAATAGAATCATATAGTATTTACTCCTTTCTGTCTGGCTTCTTTTGCTTGGCATATTCTTACAAAAATTGTAATTAATTCACAATAGAAGATGAAATATATATATAGTGTTTCCTATATACCAGGAAGTTTCATAAGTGCTTTACATATATCAACCAATTGAATCCTTAATACAAGTCTACGAAGTAGGCACTCTCATGTTCCCATTTTACAGATGAAGAAACTGGGGCACAAAACATGTTACTTGCCTGAGGTGAGCAGGTTAAGTGGTAGAGTCTAGACTTGAACCCAAATGGTCTCTCTCCAGAGTCCATACTCTTAAACTCTATGCTACAGAGCACTGCCTCAGTACCAGGTACGGTTTGTGGCACAAGATCTACAGTAATGGATCAGACATACAGTCGTTGCCATCATGGTGCTTGCAACCTAGTGGGGGTTGGGATGGAATAAATATTAGTCAAATAAATAAGTATATATAGAGTAGATTGGATAGTGATACGTGCTATTGAGACGAATATCTCCCAATAATGATAAGAAATGTGGGAATTGGAGACTTGCTCATTTATCTGGAGTGAGAATGAAAGCCTCTCTGTTCAGGGCACACTTGAGCAGAGACCTAAGTGAACTGAGAGTGAGCCATGTGGCTACATTGGGGGATATCAGTCTAGGCAGTACAGAGACCCTGACATTGAACTGTGCTGGGGTGAGGGAGCTACAGCAAGACCAGTATGGCTACAGTGGATGGAGCAAATAGGAGAGTGGTGGAAGGTGAGGTCAGCGATGTGATGAATCCTGATTATTTGGGGCCCCTGTAGGAAATGGTACAGACTTTTCATTATGCTCTCCGTGCACTGATGTGTCACTAGGCCAGAATGATTCATGTTAACAGGACTAGGGTGTAGGGAAACCAAAGAGGGATACTGCATATTCAGTCATTGGAAGAGCAAGGAAGAAAAGGTGAGGGGAGGGAGTGAGTCTGGGGTCATAGTGGGCAAAGGGGAGACAGCTGCACCACAGGGGCTGAGAAGAGCTCAAGGGTAACACCCGGACCCCAGTTCTCCTGCAGGGATATAGTCATGGCATGGAGTCACTCTCCTCCAACCTTCTGATCTCCTAACTGGGCTCCCCACTGACCAACCCAAACAGAAGCCTAAGGCAAATGAGCTCTTTGATATAGTCCATCAACCTCCCCAAGCACAGAGCAGCCTAGACTAGAGGGGAGAGTGCCAGTGTTTGCCATTCCACATTCCTTATATACAGGGTGTTCCTCTGCAGTGTGTTTCTCATGTGTGTCTTAAGGGCTGAGGGTCCTCTGAAGGGTTTTCCATTTTGATGATATTCATAGAGTTTTCCCTTAGTGTAAATTGTGACGTGACTCCCTAGGGCTATCACCGAAGGCTCTCCTATAGCCATTGCATTCTTTAGGTTTCTCCCTAGTAGGTCATCGTCTGGCACACAGTAGGGTCAGAGTTTGTGTTGAAGGTTTTAGCACATACAGTGCACTTAAAAGGCTTCTCTCCAGAGTGAGTTAACGTGTGGGTTATTGAATGCTACTCCATATTGATCAGATTAAAAGGATGAGGGTGTGCTGAAGGCTTTTCTTCACTGAAGGCCAGACTCCAAGAGGATTCCCAGTGATCTCTGTCTCCTGGTATTCATATCCTGTGTAGTTCCCTCCCACTGTGTGGCAGGATCAGTCTGGGTGACCAACACAATCCAGATGAAGAAAGAATATGACCTTCTGAGGCTAGGTCATAAAAGACTTACAGCTTCTGCATGGGCTCTTTTGGATCACTTCCTTTGGAGGGAACGTGCTGCCATATTGTGACGATACTCAGCACCATGGAGAGACCTACATAAGGAGAAACTGAAGGACCCCTGCCAACAACTGGCACTAATTTGCCAGGGATGTGAGTAAGCTACCTTGGAAGTGGACCCTTCAGTCCCAAAGACTTTAGATGACTGCATTTCTGGTTGACATCTTGTTTCTCATGAGAGATCCTGAGCTAGAACTACATAGCTAATCCATTCCTGAACTCTTGACCTACAGAAATTGTGAGATAATAAATGCTTGTTGTTTTGAACCACTAAATTTTAGGGATAATTTATTACACAACAAATAATTTTTACATCCAATGTGAGTCCCGAAGATGCCCGAGAGATGGCAGATCAATGAATGCTTTCCCACAGTTACTATATTCATATCTACCTATTATAAATTCTCTTATGCACAGAAAGGTAAGAGTTAGTGGTGAAAGATTTCCCAAAATGATTGCATTCATAGGGTTTTTCTCCAGTGTGAGTTCTCACATGTTTCTTAACAGATGAGAGATTATTTAAAGCTTTCCCACAGTCACTGCACTCGTAGGCTTTCTCTCCGTAATGTATTCTCTTGTGCACAGTAAGAGAAAAACTGCTGCTGAAGGATTTCCCACGCTCATTAGACTCACAGAGTTTTTCTCCAGTATGAGTTCTCACATGCTGTGTCAGATGTGAGCTCTTCCTAAATGGTCTACAACAATCATGACATTCATAAGGTTTCTCCCCTGTATGCATTCTATTGTGGACAGTAAGGGAGGAGCTTGTGCTGAAGCATTTCCACAGTGATTACATTCGTAACGATTCTCCCCAGTATGAACTCTCCTGTGCCTTTTGAGGATACATCTAGTGCGGAAGATGTGAAAACACTGGTTACATTCATAGGGCTTTTCTGCAGTGTGAGTTCTCACATGCAGTCTAAGGGATGAGGGATTACTGAAGGCTTTCCCACAGTCACTGCATTCATAGGGTTTCTCCCCATTATGTATTCTCTTATGAACAGTGAGGTAAGAACTGCTGCTGAAGGATTTGCCACATTGATTGCAATCATAGGGTTTTTCTCCAGTATGAATTCTCTTGTGCTGAATAAGATTAGCTTTTGTGCTGAAGACTTTAAAACACTGATTACACTCGTTGAGTTTCACTCCAAGGTGACTTCTCTCCTGTTGATTAAGAAATGAATGCTGACTATAATTTATAATATTTTTAATATTCAATGCTATCATAGGAATTTTTCTTCCAGGAATTCTGCTATGTATAGCATCATTATAATTGGTGTTTTTGCCACTTTGAGTGTCTGTATATGATTTCTGCTGGTTTGAGTTCTCAGAAGTTAAAAAAGATGGATGCTTTGCCATAAGTCCTTATCAGATTCACAGAGCATCTTCTGAGAAGTTTAAGACAAATTTATGTTTGAAACACTCAATATCTGAGTCACATTTATGGAAACATTTACTTTTGTGAACACTCAGGGAAGAAAAAATTTGGGGGATAACTTATGCTTCTCTCCAAATTCACAAGAGTTTCAGGGTATCTCTCCAGAGGAACAACTTTTTCTTGGGAAAATGAATCTCTTGGTAACTTTGTGGCTTTTCTAATTTATGGTATTTTCCTACTGTGGAAAATCAGAAATCTTACCATTTTTAAACCTTTAGATTGTTCTTCTCTAAAAACATGCTGCTTAGAAGTTAACCCTTGGACTTTAAGTAGAGTCTCCAAATCCGAAACAAATTGAAAAGAAATTTAAGTTGATGAAGGAAAGAAAAGGTAAAATGCACACATTAGTGAAGGTAGACCCGAAGGAGTTAGAGATTTTCAGGAGGTTTACAATGAAAGGGACACGAGTGTAAAAATTTTAGGTTTGTATTAAAGAAGACTCTAGAAATATTGAAACTGATGCTGATGGAAAGAAGGAATTGTCCGGAATGTAAAGTGAGAAGGAACTAGACAAAGAGCTCATATGAGACTTAAATTTAAAAAGGAAGAGAGAGATCTTTTTCCCCCTCTGAGGCCAAAGTAAAGTATGAGATAATGAACAGAAAGTTAAAGAAAAAGAAAAGGAGGTCCACGAGGAGGCTCATACTAAACGTTTTTGGTTTTGTCGGGAAAAAAGGGCATTTTACAAATGTGTCTGATGGACATTTCCTAATGTAATACTCCAAACTGTCAAGCCACAGGCCAGAGAGGTTCCTGACAAAGACTCATATATACCTAGTGCTCACCTGGACAGGTGCCTGGGAGAATTCCTCTTTCCTCTGTCCTCGCTTTATCTTCTTGCTCCAATTCGGAGAGCAGACTAGGTTTATCAACTTGATTCCCTATACAGGGAGAAAAGACATATGATGTAGGGGACTCTGCACGAGACAAGAAGCCTCACCATGGAACTGAGGACCACACTTCTATAGATGAGCAGGTGTGACTTTAGGAGCAGAGGTACAATTATCCCTAAATTCTAACAAATATAGTAAAACTATCTTTCACCAAGAAAAAAAAAAATGCAAGCATCCTCAGTCAATATCCAGGGTGACGGGGGATAACTGGTCCCAGAAGTTGATGCCCAGTTTCAAATACAGACTTAAAAGCCCCAAAGCTTTTATCCATGGAGAACATGAAGTCAGGGCAAGGAGTAGATCTTCAGTTGATAGGGAAGGCATTAGACCACAAGCTCCAGGATGGTAGGGACCTAATTCCCTAATTCCTAATTCCTAGCACAAACCTCATTCACCACCATATTCCTGATTCCTAGCACAGACCCAGGAACATAAAGGTGCTTAAGAAAGACTTGTGAGAAGTGATGTCAGTGACAATGGTGGAGTAGGTAACTCTCAAAGTCCAACACTCTACAAAACACCAGCAAATAAACTGGTAAAAACTGTCGGAATCAACTTGATTGGAACATTGGAGAGTTATAAAAGGTTTACAGCAACTAGAATAATGCTTAATCAAAACAAAGAAGTGAATTTGGTAAGAGAGCTCTGTGACAATTTAACTGACCCTGGCCCATCACCTGTTCCCCAACATGGCAGTCACCTTGAAGACAGCAGCCTGTGTTCCTACTACTGGAGGGAGCAGAACGGATTTTCTTCTCAAAGAGCTGTGGTTGCTTGTTTTGACCTGTCTGGTGGCTCCCTGAATGACTGGCTCAAAGGGCTTGCTTTTATTTTGTCTAACTCCAAACTCTCTCAGTGCTGAGGTGGCTATGAAGGGTGGAGGGCTGGGACATGTGCCAAACACATTTAAATGTATTAGCCACTGCTGCCTGGGGCAAGGGAAAACCATTGAACCAAACAAAAGACTAACCAAAAAGTCTAAGAGGAAAGCAGGGAATAAGATGTTTTGGACAAAAAAGGCTTCGAAAAGCTCCCACATATTCCTAGGTATACGTAAGACCAGGCACATACCCAGGGCTGGGTGCATGCTCTGAAAAGACCTGAGAAGGCACTAAGCCCTCACCTTTGATTGACCTTCCTGCTCTGCACAAGCAGGAAGTGAAGGCTAAGACAGAGTTGGCAATCGCCTGATTGAGTTTTGAAAGCACGCTCTAAAATATACACAGAGACCATCTGCAAAGACTGTGCGTTTTTGGGTTCTAGGTATTTAAGGAAATCTCTGACAAATCACTAGCTGGCCATTAAGCTAACAAAACAGAGACTTCAGTGGCCACACATGACTAATACAGACATTGCAAAGTTAGTTCAGAAATGTCACCAAACAAACAACACCAGCTACAACAAGCAACAACAACAAAAATTAGGGATGGGGGGAAATCTGATTTACAGAATTGCCAGACTATAATGCCAAACGTCCAGTTTTCAACAACAAAAAAAATGAGTCATGCAAAGAAACAAAAGTGCTTGGCCCATTACAGGAAAAGGAAATTAACAGAAATTGTCCCCAAAGAAGGGACTTTCCAGACAAAGACTTCAAATCAACTATTTTAAGTATGCTCAAAGAGATAAAGGAAGCCACGTACAAAGAACTAAAGGAAATGGAACTCTTACCAAATAGAGACCATCAAAAAGATAGATATTATTGGGGCTTGCCCGGTGGTGTAGCAGTTAAGTGCGCGTGCTCCATTTTGGTTGCCCAGGGTTCACAAGTTCGGATCCCGGGCGCGCACCGACACACTGCTTGTCAAGCCATGCTGTGGCAGCGTCCCATATAAAGTAGAGGAAGATGGGCACGCATGTTTTCCCAGAGCCAGTCTTCCTCAGCAAAAAAGAGGAGGATTAGCAGATGTTAGCTCAGGGCTGGTTTTCCTCACACACAAAAAAATAAATAAACAAAGTTCTGAAAGAAAACAAACTGTCACCCACAAATTCTATATGCAGCAAAAGTCTCCTTCAAGAAAGTGAAAAGGAAATCCATAGAATGGGAGGAAATATTTGCAAATCATATATTTGATAAATGTCTAGCATCCAGAAGATATAAAGAACTCTTACAACTCAACAACAAAAAGACAAACAACCCTGTTCCCCCTAAAATGAGCAAAAGACTTGAATACACATTTTACTAAAGAAGATATAGAAATGGCCAACAAGCATAAGAGAAGATGATTCTTATCTCATTATTCTTTAAGGAAATGCAAATAAAAGCCACATTGAGATATATACCACTTCACATCTATAAGGACGGCTTTCATAAAAAAAAAAAAAAGGAAAATAAACAAGTGTGGTTAAGAATGAGGAGAAATTGGAACCCTCACATATTGTGGGAGGGAATGTAAATGGTGCACAGGTACTCTGCCAAACAGTTTAGAGATTCCTCAAAAAGTTAAAACATAGAATGACTACATGACTCAGTAATTCCGTTCCTAAGTTTATACCTGAAAGAACTGAAAACAACTGTTCAAGGAAAAATTTGTACATGAATGTTCGTAGCAGCACTATTCACAATAGCTAAAATGTCCATCAACAGATGAGTGGATACACAACAAGTGGTATATATGCACAATGGTATACATTCAGCCATAAAAAGGAACGAAGCCTGATACACACTACAACATGGATGAATCTTAAAAACATTACGCTGAACAAAAGAAGCCAGACACCAAAGGCCGTATATTGTATGATTCATTTATATACAATGTCCAGAATAGGTAAATCCACAGAGACAGAAAGTAAATTAGTGGTAGCCAGTGGCTGGGGGTAGGCAGGACTGGGGAGTAACTACTTAATGATCATGGGTATGATAAAATGGTTCCGGACTTATAGAGTGGTGATGGTTGCACAAGACTGTGACATTATTAAAAGCCACTGAACTGTATATTTAAAATAGTTAAAATGGTCAGTCTTTCTGTTTTGTGAATGTCACATGAAGTAAAAAAAGCCTTGTTACCTGAGTCAATAAATAAATGCAGGAATGATGTCAGGCTTACCAAGAGATGCGAGGTTCCTGCAGTTTTCCAGCATCACATCCCTGTACAGTGTTCTCTGAGAAGCATCCAGCAATGCCCACTCTTCCAGGGTGAACTCCACAGCTACATCCTCGAAGGTCACCAAGTCTTAAACCATCACAAACATCATGGCTTAGCCAAGGACCACCCTCACCAATGTTGACAGGAAAAGGGCCGAGGATGACAGAACTAGGGAAGAGGAACCCAAAGCACACGATGTCCAGGCAGGTGCTGAGCTCTGCTCTCCTTTGCTTCCAGGCTCAGCCCTCAATGCTCGTCTCCAGTCTACTTACTTCCAGCCACTCCCAAGGTTAGATGCATGTCCACCACATACACGGTTGTCTTTTTCCAGTAAGACTGTGGGCTCTGTAATCTTATTTCTCTCAATCTCCAAGGTTGACAGGCTGGGACACTGCAGAAAACAGAGAAATACTCACTAGTAGCCGTCATAAATTACTTGAGTACAGGACACGGTCATGTCTTTCCTTTAAAAGTCTCAGCAGAACACAATATAGACGGTGACCCCGCAGGAAGCTTTGAAAATGTAAAAAATGTTGACATAGGCTGACATTTTCTGGGCAGCCCCTCACCCTCCATCAGATGCTCAGAGATCCTGGGATGCCTGAGGACCTGGTTTGCCTGTGAGGCTCCAGGCCACAAAAGATAAGTCCAATTTCTGGTCAAAAGAATAATTATCTGGAGAAAGGAGTATCTGACTTACCAGTAACCAGCTTGCCAGGAAGCCATGAACAAGACCTTCCTCCTCTGTGCATCTTCTCCGAGGAGAGGCTGGGTACAGGGGAGACTGAGCTGGAGAAGAAGGAAGGAGTCACAAGAATCCAGGGATGCCCTCTGTTCACAGATTATTCCCATTTCACAGATAAAGAAATTGAGGTTCGGAGGGACATCATTGTTACTTCATCAAGTTTATAGAAGGAATTAGAGGTAAAATTCATAAAATCCCACACACTCACCACACAGGTGACATCTCCACAGACACTCAAACCACTGAAGTCCCAAATCCCAAGAACCACATAATCAGATATCAGTGACCTCAGGGATCCTGGGGCTCCACTCCCACCTCCCCTGCTCAGCCCCCTCCCCTGTGGTGCAGGGGCCTTTAGTGCCTGGACTCTGAGGGCTGTAAGGACCCAAGAACTTACCACAAGTTGGGGACAGAACCATGGCCGCCATCCTGTGATTCAGTAAATGTTCGTGAACAACAGGGCAGTGGAGAACCAGGATGCTCCTCCTCTTATCCCCACAGAGCACTCAGGACAGGGCCCTGGAATAAATGGGAAAATACAAAGTATTCACAGCCTCTCTCCCTCTCTAGGTTACTGAGGACGAATCTGTCTTAGCTCGTCCGTCATGTCCTCCTTCAGACATAATATATTTGATACTGGGCCTTTATTTTGCTTAGCAGGTGATGAACTCAGGGCCATGTGATGGCAAAACTTGTCTTCTTCTGCCCCAATGGTATGACCAATACATTACTGCTCCCCCCATTTTAAGTCCTTGGCTTCCCTGAGTCTCAGGGCACATTCTTCCCATCCGCGTGGTTGTCACAATCACAGTCCCAGCTACAACCCCTGTTCACGGAGACTTTGGCACCTGAGTCCCATTGTTATTTCAACCTCCAGTCCCACCTCACTTGGATGATGTCAGCGTCCATGAGGATGACTCTCACAGTATTAGGAGTTTGTCCCCATCCATCTTGGCCACACATTTCCATGGGCACCACCCCAGGCTTTGTCATCACCTAACACTGCTCTACCATCTAGAACACTAGTTCAGAAACTTCTCTCTCTGAACCCAAATTCCCAAACATCTACCCTGCTGACTCATTTCCTCCTCTCAGGACATGTGTTCTACCACACATGGCTCCAGTCTACCCACTCTCCTACTTTATTGTTGTCCATCTACTACCTTCTCTCCTCACTTCATACTTACTCAACTTGTATTTCACTGTCTCTCATTTCAACATATTTCCTTATCCCTACCCCCTATCTTCACTCTGGCACAGCAGAACTCCAACCAAGCATGATTCCAATAATCTGCCTGCTCCGTGGCAACATCTGGGCAGGCCAGCCTGCACAAGAGATGTCACGTTGCCAACTCCAGAAAAACATGGTCTCCACCACGCAAAGAGCTCTTGACCCTGTAGGACAATCCCACAAGTCTCTGAAGCTTCCTACTCATCATACCTTCTCTAATGTCTCTAAATCTCTCACATGCTCACCTTTTCCCCTATGGTAACCAGCTTCCTAAATAGCCCTCAATGATTCGAGCCTCCTGGTTGTCACACTCATATTGAATTAGGGCTGACCTGTGTGACCAACAGAATATTGTGGAGGTGACTTCTGAGGCTAGGTCTTAGAAAGCACTGTAGCTTCCGCCTTGTTCTCTTGGACTGCTGGCTCTAAGGGAAGCCAACTGCCATGTTGCAAAGACACTCAAGCATCCTGGTTGGGAGACCTACGTGGAGAGGAACTGAGGCCTCCAACAGCCAGCACCACCGTGCCAGCATGTGAGTGAACCACCTTGGAAGTCAATCCTTCAGATGACTGCAGCCCCAGCTGATATCTTGATGTGAACTCATGAAAGTCCCTGAGACAGAACCTTCCAGCTAAGCTGCTCCTGAATTCCAGAACCACAAAAACTGTGAGATGACACATGGTTATTGTTGTTTTAAGTCACTAAGGTTTGGGATAATTTGCTATGCAGCAATAGGTATCGATGAATACACTCTGACTTTCAGCAGATGGTCTTGCCTCTTACTTCTCAAAGCAATCATCCTAAGGAGTCCATTTTCCTGTCTTGTCACCAAAATCACAACCTACACCACGGTTTCCTCCCTCTCCTGTTACAAACCAGGAGCCGTCTCCCCTTCTCTGTAAGGCCGTGCTCTGCAGCTCTGTTCTTTGCTCCATCCCGCCTGCCTTTTTAGGATCTGAAGCCTATCGATGATCTCTTATCTACCCTTCCCCTTCCAGCTCTCCCACTCTACTGGACTCTTCCTCCCACCATTTCAACCCTATGCAGTATTTGTAGCGGGGAAATAAACCTATCCTAAGAGCATAGTTTTTTTTCCAGTTACTTCCCAGTCTCTCTCCCTCATCACTGCCAAAGTGTTTGCATTCTCTGTCTCATTTCCTCATGTTCCCAACACAGGACACTCTGGTTTTCACCACTTCCATTTCAAGGACAACACTCTTGGTAGAATCATCAATGATCTTAGTCACAGAACAGAGATGTAGGTGGTAAATACTGATACTATTTCTTATCTTTCAGATCAATAAAAATCCTTTGTTGAAAAGTCTGTCTGGAAAGGCACTTTCATACACTGTTGGGGTACAACTCCTACAGAAGAAAATTTACCATAATCAAGCAAAACTGCAAAAATATTTATCCTTTCTCCATCATTCCCACTACTAGGAATCCATCTCAAAGATACAGAAATACTAAAATATTCCTCTAAGACTATTCACTGTGACATTATTTATAACAACAAAGAAGTAGAAACAACACAAATGACCATCAATAGGGAACTGGTTGAATAAACTATGGGATATTCACCTAGTGAAGAATCATGCAGCCATTAAAAAGTGATAAGATCTCTAGGTAGTTATAGAGATAATTATCCCCAATAAATATAAAGAGAAAAACATCAAGGTACAAAAGTGTATGGAATGATTCCTTTTTAAAAGAAGGGAAAGGCGGGGATATATACATATGTATATGTATACATATAAACGTATATACATTTGCATTTTGTATGTATATGTATTGTATGTAATTGTATGTAAAATACAAATGTATTTTATATAATACATATATATAAATATATGTACATATATACACACATATATTTTGCATATGTATATTTTTACATATACACACACCTATTTTCTTATATTTGCAAAAGAAACGCTGAAAAGATAAAACAAATGAATACAAACAGTAACCAAGAAGGGTAGGACAATAATTGAGAAGAGGAGACAGGAATTGAATTTAGAATTCCCTAAATATGGCTCATTATACAGTTTTGACTTTGGAACCATATTTTAAAAATACAACCACAATCCTCAAAATGGAAAACAAATAACTCAATGAACCGAATTTGCATATAAATTGGAAACATGACTACAACAGAGTTTGGAAAAGAATGCTTTCACGGGACTTTAAAACTAAGTATAGTGCTAATTCAGCTGGTTTCCTACTGAAGGACATTTGAGTTGTTTCTCTTCTTTTGCTGTTGGAAATAATGCTTCTGTGAATAACCATCGTGTGTAGATGTGGTCTTGTATTTTGGGAGGTTTACATTCAGAGTATATTTCCAGAAGCGGGATTGCTACGTAAAGACAGCGACTCTTCTGGGTGTAATTTTTTATATACACTGGAGGAGAATATCATTAAGTAAATAAATTAATGCTATTCAGAGGCAATATTTTTAGTATAACATATAAGAGATTAATATAAAATCAAAGAAAATTAAGCAAAAAACCACTATAAAGTTAAATCGAATTAGAAATATGTTAAACTCATGATTTAAAAATTACGTATTCTCTACTGCAGAAATTGATAAAAGAAACCTTAACTAAATTGGAATCAGGAAGGCCTGTAGTGGGAGCTCTCACACCCTCTCACATATTGTCAATTACACCAAACAGGAAGTGACAGAGACTTGTGTCTTGGACACGAAGTAAAACTGCTTTATTACTGAAGCAAGATTTTTTTTTCCACCTGACAACATCCTAGCCAATGAGAAACATCACAGCTCAACCAACGAAACACGTCGCAGCTCAGCCATCGAGAAACGCCGCAGCTCAGCCAACCAGAAACGTGGCAGCTCAGCCATCGAGAAACGCCGCAGCTCAGCCAGTGAGAAGCCTTTGCTGCCTTGACCTTTACTTTCTCCCAATGGATTTTCCTTTAGAACAGCCCCTCCTTACTCCTGCTCTTCTCTATAAAAGCAGCTCCCCTCCTTTCTTTTCTGGATTTGCCTGTGGTTTGCCATAGCATGTATATCCTGAATTGCAGTTCTTTTGGCTATTCCCAAATAAATTCAATTTCAGATGAAATAACAGGCAAATTTGCTTTTTAAGTTGACACTACTATATCCACTGAAAGGTCATAGAAGCAATGATACTCCAGAGGCACTGAGCATACCTAGTGTCCAGCTCTTGGTTTTTAAGACTATTTACCACTAAAAAGACCAAAGTACTCTATGCACTAATAATAGAAAAATCTCCAGTATATGTTAAAGGAAAAAAGGCAGAGTAAAATGCATAGAGTACTACAATGTTTTGTATAAGTAAAAGGGGAAATGAAAATATATTTGCTTGCATTTACTTAAAGAAAATCCAGAACGCTAAGAATGCATGATAAACCAATAAAAGTAATTACCTATAGGTGGCTAGAGGAAGGAGAATGGGATGGAAAGAAAAGAAGGTGAGGGCAAGACTTTGTAAGGTATATCTTTTTATATCACCTTAGTTTTGGACCAAATGCAAAGAAGAATTCTAATTAGATTTTAAACATTTGAGTATTTTATGAAAAATTGAGTAATTTCATTTTTAACCCGAAAGTCTTCCTGACTCCTTGTGGTGACAACCCAAGCCCAGGAAAGCCCACTGGCAGGTCTTCTGCACAGCGGAGGCTGATGGAACCTGTCGGTACCAGGTCCACACAGTACTCACCTCCTCACACAGAAATCCGCGGATCAACGAGGACAGGTGGACCCTGAGCCTGGTTTCACCTCAAACTTGAGCTCCATGGATGCTTTTCTTGGCTGAGGGGGGAAAAAAGCACAGAGATTGCTTTTGAGACCCTTTATAGGGAGTAATACAGCTGATGGATGGAAAGCCACCCCATTCACTTTTCTTTTTTGCTTTTACTGATTTAACTGTAACTGTTGGCTGAGACTGGATTTTCCCGATTCCTATCCAGACACCTGCTCCCCACTTAGTAAACTCAGTGAATAAAGGAGACACAATCGCTGTCCCTCAAATGTCGTCTGAGAGTAAGACAGTGACATTAGACATCTTTCGCATGTCCTGTCCTCCATGGTACATCCCAAGTGATGCACTGTGGTTTCCTTAGATTTCAGCCCAGAGCTGGGCACATAGTGGGTGGTCAGTGCATGTTTGTGGAATGAATATGTGAATGACTTAAAACCAGAAGTGGAAGAAATTGGGGACGGTGGGCTTGGGAGAGAGTAGACTCCAGGGGTGTGTGTGAATGCGGGTGGGGGGACCTCTCTGGTGCTCTCAGTGCCCCGGGTAGGGGAGTGGCAAGCAGAGAGCACAGAGGTTTACCTACAACTCCTGGAAGGAGGTGGGATTTCTAACAACAGACTTGAGGTAGTGAGCTCCCCACCCCTGAGAGTGTGCAAATGGGTGGGGCACATTTCTGGAGAGTTCTAGGGGAAATTTCTGTCCCAGGGAAGGTTTGGGGCTGGGGAAACCTTAGTCTGGTCTAAATGAGAGCCCTTTGGGTTTGTCAGCAGCCCAAGAGTGGTGGGGGTTTGTGCATCCTCCTCACTTCCAGTTGCATATGGGACTCAGCTTGTCCCACATCCCTTCTGTGTGTGTGTGGCTGGCAGCGCCCTGACCCCGTGGTACGGGGTGGGTCTCCTTTGAGCTCTGGGATGCAGTCGTCATGGTTCTAAATTTGGTGCAGCCCTCAGCCCCTTGAGCTTGGACGCGCTGCCCCCTGGTGAGAAGAAAAAGCAGTTCCTCCTCATCACTTTCTAACCTCTTGGGGGTTCTTGTTTTGGGTTTTTCATATATCTTCTGACATCCTTTTTTTTTTTTTTTTCTGGGAGTCTGAAAACCCCAGGGTGGGGTGTTCTGGGGGTTCATCATGAGTTGACCGTGGGAGACTGTATTTGGGGAGGGAGTTGGGAGGTCAGAACACAGGGGAGGGACCTAGGGCATTAGTGGGGTCATCATGGGATGGTCCTGGGGGCCAAAGCCTTCCTGGGAGGATTCCAGGGCTGAGGACTGGGGTCAGGATGTACACTGAGAGACAGGCCATGCAGGGGTATTTTCGGAGGGATGCAGAACAAGGGGCTGGGCTGAGAGCAGTGGCATCATCCTGGGGGTTTGGGGTTTCAGAACATGGTGTTCTTTGGGGGTACAAATGGGGGATCGGTTGTGGGAGCACCTGGATGGAAAGAGTCTAGGGGAGCAAACTGTGAGGGGAGGGCAGAGTTTGGGGGAGGGGCACTTGGGGCATGGGATTTGGACGAGGGATCCTTTAGTGGGCCATTATAGGGGAGACCCCTGATGGTCAGAACTTGGATTTTTCTGGTGAATGTGGGGTTTCAGCACTTGTGGGGAGAATTTTGGGGGTGCTCATACTATCAGAGTATAGGAGCACTTTGGTTAAATAGACAAGAGAAAACCAATGAGGGGGTGGATTTGAGGTGCTTAGAACCGGGGATGTCTTGGGAAATAGATCTCGGGACTATGTTTGGGGGGATTAGAAATTGGGGGCAGACTATGAGGGTGCACCTAGGGATTGCAACACTCATGGAAAGATTCTGGGAGGGGGTTTGGAGTGCCCAGTGCAGTTCCTTGGGCAGGAACAGGGTATGGGGGTGGTTGAGGATCCTTGACGGACATGGCAAGGGGGTGAATTGGGGAGCTTAGAGCCCAGAGGAATCTTGGGGCACTATATATCAAAAGAAATAGATGATGGAGGGGAGATTAGGGGTTAGAATCTGGGGATGTCTTGGGGTTGGGCTTGGGTGGGGCCCCAACCTGAGAGTGCCCTGGGGGACACAGATCATGGAGACGGGTTTGACAGGGTGAGGACATGGTGGTGTGTCGGGCCTTGATCCTGGGGGAGGTGGGTTCAGGGAATCAGAACTGGGGTCTCTCACGGGATGGACCATGGGAGGTGAGTTAGGAGAGGGCAGAACCAAGGATGTCTTTGGAGGCAGATCTCGGTGGGGTGGGCGTGTGGGGTCAGAGCAAGGCGAGTCTGGGTGGGTCCAGGAGTGGACGCGGCCGGGCCCTGAGGGAAGGGAGGACAGAGCCCGCTGGGTAGCGGAAGCTTTACTGCCCACAACACTCCCCACCCCTGCCCCGCGTCAGTAGCACTTTCGGTACACGATGTGGGGGCCCTGCTCCTCGTACTCCTCCCGCAGGACCAAGCAGGACTGGAAGGCGCGCAGCGAGGCCAGGACGGAGCCCCTGATCCACACCGAGAGGCTCCTGCTGGGCCGGGCCGTCACCACCCGCGCGGGCCTCGCAGGGCAGACCGTGCGGTAGCTCCGCGCGGAAGCGGCCCTCGAACCCCGCGAAGAGCGAGGAGCCCCCGCAGAGCAGCACGTTCTGGGCCACGTCCGCCCGCACCTCCAGGGGCACCTTGAGAAGACTCCGTGTGGCCATGGTGGGGAGGCCCACGGGCGACAGCCCTGGGATCGCGGGCGGGCTGAAGAGCAGCTCCGGGCACTGGAACAGCTCCTTGCCCAGCGTGACGTCCGCCCGTCCGGCAGCTCCAGCCTCTGCCGGTCTTCCTGCTCGGGCCGGGCCTGCTCCTGGAGCAAATGGGCCGCCACGTAGCAGTAGCGATGCTTAATGTCCTCCACCGTGTCCAGGTCCTGCTAGCCCAGCTGCACGCCGGAGCCGAGCAGCATCTCCGCCAGGAAGGCGGTCAGGTGGGGGTGCCCGCCAGGTCCAGGCGCTCCGTGGCGTGGGGCAGCTTGTAGCCCTGGAAGACCCGCACCGTGGAGGTGACCCCGTGGCCCGTGTCCACCACCAGCCCGCTGACCCGCCCCTGCGCGTAGACGGACAGCACGGACTGGGAAGCCACGTACATGGCGGGGGAACGCAGCGACTCGAAGGCCACCTCCACCAGCTTCTCGCGGTTGGTGGCGGGGCTGAAGGGCGGGTCTGAGAAGAGCAGCGGGTGGTCCTGGCTGGCCACGCGGAGGTCGTGCTCCAGCAGGTGGCGCCAGATGAGCTGGGCCGCGCTCCAGTCCACCACGAAGCCTCTCCGCACCGGCTGCACCAGCGTCAGCTTGGGGCGCGCGCGCGCGCGCAGCCTCACCGATGAACGTCTCCAGCGCTTGCTGCCCGGTGGGGGCCGGCCTCTGGGGCTGGCAGCCCACGATGGTGGCCACGGTGTAGTGGGCCTCGCCTGCCCCACCAAGCCCACCTTACAGGTGCCTGTGCCCGTGTCGATGACCACTGCTCCGGTCTTTGGTGGCAACCTGTCGCCCACTGTGCTGGGGGCTGGTGTCCTGCTGCAGGCCTTGTTTCCCGGGGTTGAGCAGGGTGTCAGGCCAGACCTGGGGGTCTCTGGAGGACTGGGGCTCCAAGGGGGTGGAGTGATTTGCATCCATGGCTGCAGGTGGCCGGGTGGCCTGCTTGGCAAAGCTGACCCCTTTCCTCTGGGGTGCAGAGGTGTGGGGGGAAAAGGTGAGGCCGGGCCTGTGGCAGGCACAGGCAGAGAGGGAGAGGGGCCGGCCAGTGGTCTGTGACATCACCCTGCCCTCTGCCCCCTTTAGAAGACGTCACAATGAAGGGCTGGGGATAGGGCCCCTCCCTGTCCCAGAAAGCTCCCAGGACACTCATCTATTCTGGATTCCCCTGAAAGTGCCAAATTTGGAGAAGGAGGAGGATAGAGAGTTCCTGAGGAGGCATGTCTGACCCAGCTCCCTGATCCAGAACCCAGTAAGACCCAGGAATCTTTCTCTTGGTGCCTTGTCTTGAAGTTATTTACAGCGTCCTATGGGAGAGCTGGCCACATGCCTCCTTAGAATATTAAAATATTAATCCTTAGAATATTCATCAGAAGGTGATCAGCTAGTGTGGCTTTAGAAATATACTAAATAACAGCGCCTTATCCATCACATTCAAACTTGGTTGTCATTTTTACTTTTTAATTCAAAACAGGCTGAAAAACACAGCATGAGAAAATGAAGTCACCCATAATCTCACCACTTAAAACTTATGTAAGGGAAAAAAAATAGGGGCTGGCCCAGAGGTGTAGTGGTTAAGTGCAGGCTCTCTGTTTTGGGGTCCCAGGGTTCACAGGTGCCAATCCTAGGTGTGCACTGATGCACCACTTGTCAAGACATGGTGTAGCCGCGTCCCATATAAAATAGAGAAAGCTGGGCA